>NC_135815.1:47448206-47760220 GCF_964213995.1 Mustelus asterias | reverse complement strand
GGAGAGGCGGTGTGACGTCTCATTCCCTGGGGCGGGGGGGGAGAGGGGGTGTGATATCTCATTCCCTGGGGGGGAGGGAGAGGGGGTGTGATGTCTCATCCTCTGGTCGGGGGGTTCTGCTGCCTGTCTGCGGCCGATCCCTCCTGGCACCATCACTGGTTCACTACCAGCCACAGATTATTCTTCCCTGCAGGTGTGAGAGAGCGGGAGAGATGGCTGTGTCTGGTAGTGTCAGTAAGAAGTTTAACAACACCAGGTTAAAGTCCAACAGGTTTATTTGGTAGCAAAAGCCACACAAGCTTTCGAGGCTCTGAGCCCCTTCTTCTTCCACCTGAAGAAGGGGCTCAGAGCCTCGAAAGCTTGTGTGGCTTTTGCTACCAAATAAACCTGTTGGACTTTAACCTGGTGTTGTTAAACTTCTTACTGTGTTTACCCCAGTCCAACGCCGGCATCTCCACATCATGACTCTGGTAGTGTACCAGTGAATGATCCGTCACAACCCCCCACCCCTCCCCTCAGTGAATGATCTGTCACACTCCCCCGTTCCCCCAGTGAAAGATCCATCACACCCCCTCTCCACCCCAGGGGATGATCCGTCTCATCCCCTCTCCTCCCCCCCCCTCTCTGGGGATGATCCGCCACACCCCCTCTCCCACCCCCCCAAGGATGAGACGTCGCACCCCCTCCCCTCCCACCCCTCCCCCCCGTGGATGAGATGTCACACCCCCTCCCCTCCCACCCCCCCAGGGGATATGTCACACCCCTTCCCCTCCCACCCCCCCCCCCAAGAGGGCAATGAGGGCCCGCCCCCTCTCTTCAACCCCCCCCCCCCCCCCCACCCCCCACCAGAGTTCCAACTGGGCCCGCCCCCCTCCTCCGGCAGACGCCAGCGGACCTGTGTGAAGCCCGGTCACTTCAGCCGTGGCTCGAAGTCAGTGTCCAGGAACGTGCTGCAGGCTGTTGAAGGATTGAAGGTGAGCGGGAAGGATGGTGGAGGGAGACCACGATCGAGGTAGGTCAGGGGTGTGCTCTGCCGGGGGGGGGCCTGCCTCCCAGAGGGGTCCGATCCCGGGGGGGTGGGGGGCTACCTCCCAGAGGGGTCCGATCCCGGGTGGGGGGGGGGCGTCTGCCGGGGTGGCTAGAGGGGGTGTCCGCGAAGGGTGGGCCTCAGCGATTCCCCTGCCGAATAAAAGTAGAAGTTGGACTTTTATTTATCAGGTCGGTAAAGGCGCGGACGCGAATTGGACCGAACGCTGGTAAAGGGGGAATTGATGGTAAAGTTGGGCGCGCGCTTCATTATGCCGATTTAAATGCATGTAAATGCACTTAAATTGGCCCACTGGCAGATTTGGGTGCGCGCCGGATTCGCGCCTGGATCGGCTGTTGGTAAAGGCGCGATTGGCCTTGGGTCGGGTCTGGACCGCGTTTTAGGCCCGACGCCCAACTTTCAAGCCCGAAAACAGGCGCGAAACGTGGGTAAAATCGGGCCCTATGAGTGGCATGGGTAAAAAAGTCAAATACTAGGGGACATCGGTTTAAGGTGTGTGGGCAAAAGTTTCGAGGAAATGTGCGAGGCACGTTTTTTTTACACAGAGGGTGGTGAATGTCTGGAACATGCTGCCCAGGGAGACGGTGGGAGCAGGTACAATAGCCGCATTTTAGGGGTATCTAGACGAATACATGAATAGGATGGGAATGGAAGGATACGGACTCTGTAAGTTTATATGGTTTTAGTTTAGGCAGGCATCATGTTTGACACAGGCTTGGAGGGCCGAAGGACCTGTTCCTGTGCTGTACTGTTCTTTGTTAAAAAGAATGAAGTGGGTATGTCACCATCCCTACCAAAGAGAAAGCGAGGTGTGGCCTTAGCATTGTCTCTTTTTTTTCGTCAGATGTAATTTTTCTTTGAGCTGTCAGTTGGGTCGTGATGAAGGTTTGCAGCTTCTAGTAGAATTTTTGGATGAAATTCTCAAATGAAATGACTTGTTCAATGCCCATGATACATGCTCACACTGATAGATTTCAAAGCTAAACAGATGGTCACTCTATGGAAGAAGATATCTTGGACTTTACTCGGTTGTATAAAAGATTGGCAAAATTAAGTTTTGGATCACTGGATCCCAAATTGCTAAGGTGCATCGTAAGCATAGACATCTATGCATAGACATCGTAAGCATCTATGTTCAGTTCAGAGAGATGGAGACCCTGGTGAATCAGATGCCTGCTGCCTTCTCCCGGGTAAACACTCATTTCTTTCAGTCTTCGTGGAATAATTGAAATATTCTGCAGTGACACAAAGAATGATGAAGTCAATGATTGTCAGATTTCAAAAAGGTCCATATACTGGACAGAGGCATCAATAAAATGGAAGGATCAAGCAGGCAGGATGATGATGAAAGCTCCTTTGGTATATCTGGCTGTTAGTAAAAGACGGCATTGAGATCGCAATGATAGTTGAAATAATCCAGGAATGCTCAAGAATAGATGATAAGTGCTTTAGGTAAGACTCAAATATCATTATGCAATGAACTGTCCAAAGCAGAGAGACAAGGTCCATGAAATTACATGTGACACAGAGAATTGTGGGAAAGAAAATCAAGACAGGTGGCACAGTGGCACAATGGTTGGCACTGCTGTCTCACAATGGCAGGGACTCGACCTTGGGTGACTGTGTGCAGAGTTTGCATGTTCTCCCCTGTCTGCGTAGGTTTCCTCCAATACTCCGGTTTCCTCCCACAGTCCAAAATTTGTAGGTTAGGTGGACTGGCCATGATAAACTGTCCCTTAGTGTCCAAAGATATGTAGATTAGGTGAATTAGCTATGATAAATGCATGGAGTTACGGGGATAGGGTGGAGGGGCGGGCTTGGGTGGGATGCCAATTCAGAGAGTCAGCGCAGATCCGTTGAGACTGTAAAGATTTTATGGTTCTAAGACAATGATGAATTCAAACAAATTATAATGGCCATAGGAACTTCAGTCATGTGTTGAATGTGTTAGTTGCAGTCTTGTTTAACTGTACAGTGCTAAATAGTGCTTGTGCTTTATAGTATGTGAAATAGATTGGCTAAAATGTTACCTTAATTCACTATGTAGTGAAAATAAAAGCAAGGTTAAGGAATATAAAAGAGCTACTTGCTTCAAGTTTGCAGATGACAACACATTAAGGTCTCTAAAGAGATTTGTAATTCCATGTAAAATAGATGGAGGAAGTCATTTTATAAATAATAGCGTAGTCTCTAATGAGATACCTGTGCTGTTGGCTAAACCTTTGAAAAGGCAGAAAGGAACTTTGACAAGGAATATGATGAAGCAATTATTTTTGGAAAGTCAGTGGATTTGCAGTTTTCCCACTCAGGTCATTATTGTATCCGCTGTACCCAAAACATGATATTTCTCGTCAGAGTGTTCGGCAAGTATTAATTGCATCAGATGATAAGAATCAGAGAGGAAATCAAAGCAAATTGTCTTAAATTACAAAGGCAATTTGTTCACTCTACTTGTCAAAGGTTAAAAAAAACAATCCTGTTAAAGATGCAGGTGTTGATGAAATATATAGATGGCTAATGGAAGAGATTAGTGAGAAGAATGAAATCTGTAAAATGTATCAGAGGGTGGCACCGAGTCCTATTGTACATCTTCCCTAGGCACAGGACTGGCAGAATAAGATGAATGAGTAGAGAGTAAGACAGCACAATGCACGTATTGAGAGTGAATGTGGAAGTGACATTTGCATCAGAAATTGATCAGTTACTCAAGGGACACCCTCTGATAGTGCAAGACGGTGATCTTGCAGTTGCAGCCCCAACAGACACAGAAGTGCATGTAGAGGCTGCAGTTTGAATGGATTACACGAGTAAATTGAGGTCACAAGCAATCTCAGAACAGCACTAGGAGCAGACATCCTCATGACTATAAAGTTTTGGTGATTGCCAATAAACCTAGGAATAAGTTCATGACTGACAAAAGGAATTAGATAGGTAATAATAGTAGGCATCATAGTGTTAGCTGTGGTTGATGTGTGCACTGTTACATTGTGATAGCACCACATACACATTTAAACTCCCAAAACTGGGGTCAGGTGGGATGGTCAAATTTTAGAAATATCAAAACCAAGCCAGCCCATCTACTTTTGGTTTTAATGGCGAGGGGAAGGGATATCAAACTGCTTGCAGGAGGCAAGTTGGCAATTTAAATATTTGAATGAGGCTGGGAGCCACAAGTTTAACCCTGGCAGTTGAAGGGAGGTGAGGACAGGTTTGGGGAGAAAGTAATGACTTTATCGCATTTCTCCCTGACCTGCGCAATATTATCTGTTTCCTTTTCATCAATGCTTCTTGTTGCAGGTTTTGAAGCTCCTATGTCAAAGATCAAAGATTATACTGCTCCAGGATTGGGCACCAATCCTCGCTTGGGGATCTGACCACGCCCCTCCCCCCACACCCCCACCCCCACCTCCACCTCCCTCCCTCACCTCAGCCCCTGAGTTTGTGATGCTAGTTCCCTTGGGATTAAGATCCCTCATCCCAGGTTTGAGGGTTTCAGCCATTTCCCACGCTTCGGGTACCGGCTGCAGCTATCTACATGGGACAGCAGCCTGCTCTGGCATGCACCCCGCCTAACTGGTGGCCAAGTCTATCAATCAGGCCAACTTGTGGGTATGAAAACCATGACAGAAAAAAAAACACACACTCCGGGGAGTTAAATCTGAACATCCTAATTTCACACTGACACTTTGTCCCCAATACCACTCCCACTAAAATGACTGGCTCTTCCCAATTTTGAGGCCCTGATATTCAGGTCCTGTTTGTTTGGTGGCACCACAAAGAAAAATGTCTCGTCCAGAAATTTCAGGGACTGCGATCCCAGCCGTTATGCGACTGCCTGGAGTTTGTATCCAAATCCACCACCAGAAAAATTATTTTCAGTCCTTCAACCCATCTTACCAGGTGGCTACTAATTAAATTAGAATTCCTTTCGTTTAAATGTGTCTATCTTCAGTGGCTAGATCTACTTCGGTCCTTGAACCCCACCCTTGACATAGCTCACTTACACCTCCCTGAAAGAATATTACCACTGATCTCGCTGAGTGTACTAACCACAAACTTATACTCAGTGCCGCCCATGATAGGGAACTAAGAATTCCCAGGATTAGAAGTCCACATCTTTTTCCCTTTGTTAAGAGCCCGAAACTGGAAATCCTTTGCAAATGCACGGCCGCCTGGTTTAGTAAACCTAGCTGCAGTTGTGACCTGATTCATGTTCTGCTGTTGGTTCCAACAACTGTAAATGCAGTGAGTCTAATTCTGAGTGTCTGCAAGCTGGCATTACAGATATGCTGACATTAATGCTGTATACATGTGGAGTCTTCAAAATTGACGCAGCTTGCTTACACATGCATAATGACCTGGGAACAAACATAGAGTCAGGGGAAGGACATGTAGCCCCTCAAGCCTGTTTTGACATTTGTCCTTAAGTTAAGTTTAACTCTTTAGTTTATCTAATGTTGTGTGATGGATAAAATCATATATGTGTTTATTCTGTATGTAAGCATCTAGGTTTTTATCCTTTCTGTGGGCCCTCAGGCTCCAGGGTATGCCAGCTATGTATACTCAAACCTGTTAGTTAAGTCTTACCATTTGAAGGACAAACTGTCCTGGTCTGTACTGGTTGGTGGCTGGTAGAAGTACGCATTTTGAACTCTTCAATCTCCATTCCTTGCTTAATGATCAGAAAAGTCACGTGAACTTCATTAACAAAGGATAGGTTAACTTTGTACACCTGAAAATACTGTCAAAGGGGTGACCACCATGCAGCAGATTGGTGCTAACTGGTACCAGTTAAAATCAGAGCAAACGGAGATGGCATATTTTTGAGGCTGGGTTGTTCGTGAAGGAAAACATGAAACAAAGAAAAGGTGCATATGTCAGTACATTGGAGGACCTAATAATCTTTGGATCAGTAAAAGAATGCTGTGCTCCTCAATTTTTGATTGCAATTCAACCCCATGTTCCTGATCTTTGGGATGGAGAGGGAGCAGGACCTCCCCATAAACCTACTCCTGGGCCTGGCCAAAGTGGCCATCAACAGGTCCAGGCAGTGGATGGTCAAGAGGGTTGGCAGACCCGAATGTCTACCCCTCTACTATGGCTATCTTCACGGTCGGGTCGCCCTGGAGAGGGAACAGGTGGTGTGCACTGATATGCCTAAGGCCTTCTGCAATTGGTGGGTGCTCTAGGGACTAGTTAGTTATGTTTTGCTTGAGTTACAGTGTCCCATCCAGGGCTGTCTTCCCCTTCCCTTTATTGATTTTTGTTTAACTTACTGATTTTTATTTTGTTTTAGCAAAAGAGAATAAGATACCAAAACCACAGGTCAAACCACACAGAAAAGAAAAACTTCACCAAAGATAGCCTCCTGGAGGTGAAAACTACAAGAAAGAAGCAACAAGATGGCAAAGTCCAATCCGTCTCCACCTGTATCACAATCAAGTTTGAAACAGGGAGTAAAGCTTGTCAAAACCTGTTAAATACCACCTAGTTTGTTCAGTTTCCTGTTTTTATACTGAATAAATCTTGAATCAGCCTCACACCTTACACTTTTATCAGGAACAAATGTTGTTAATTATCTTACACATTTACTTGGGTCATGGCTGGTATTTACATTAATCTCATCCCTGGTGCTTGGTCCCGTAAACCGAAGCACTCTTGCCGAACATTTTCCACATCACTGGTTAGGTGTCAGTGATGTAGCTGCACTGGAACAGCTTGGCTCAGGGTACAGAAAGTTCTGGAGCACATATCTTCAGTACTATTGTCAGAAATTGTCAGGATCCATAGTCTTTGCAGTATCCAGTGCCTTCAGTCATTTCTTGAGATCATGCGGAGCAACTCAAATTGGCTGAAGACTTGCCATTTAGCAAACAAATGTTCCTTTTTTTTAGGTCCAAACTTAATGTCCTCACGTCTCCTCACATGAAATGTCAGAATCTGTGGCCAGGAAGTTGAGCCCGTGGTGGCAGTGCTGCTGGTGCTACAGAAGCACTGAAAGCGGGAGAATGGCATGTGGAGTCCCAAGCTGGACAGGATGCTTGCACAGATATACTTTATGTGCACAGGTAGCACAAGGAGAAAGCTGGTAGCGATATCAGACAGCTGCTGTGGCAGCATTAACACACATCCTGCAGAGGCGGCGGAGTGGGGAAATTCTGTGAAGAGGGAAGAGGAGGGTAGGCACAGTAGGCTCCACCCATCACAGGTTTCCAAAGAATATATTTTTATACCTGTCTCTCTAAACCAGGCACAATACCTGAAGTGGCTCAGGTTCACCAAAGAGGTGGTCACTGAACTGTACCACCTTCTTCAACACAACAAGGCCTAATACCAGGGCAAGGACAGCACCTTCAGTGGCCACAAAGGAAGTTGTGGCAACCCACTTATCCACTCACTATTGTGGACATATCCACAATATGGCATATCCCATCCACTCCCATTGTCAGCCTTGAGATCTTTAAAATCTTACCTAATTACAGCAGCTAAAGTTGTGAAAAGGGAGTGTTTCTTCTCTTCATCTGTCTTTTCCTGTGCTCACTGGCCTTGCCCCGGACAGGCTGTGCTGACCTAGTAATGCTACAGTCAGGACCAGAAGTCCCGACTGAAAATGGGCAGTATAGTCAGTTTGGAGAAGAATCTGTGGGTAGCAGGAATACCCCGGCTTTGGCCTGGATCTTCTAGTCCACAGCAATGTGTTTACTCTCGAGGGAGAAACACAAAAAGTGTGCACATAGTGCTGCCAGGGTAGCCTAGTTCCTGATGGTTCCAAGACCCATTGACTGCATCGACATGGACCCCAATCCCCCTATCCCCCATGTGTCAACTGGGGAAATTTAGAAATCATGAGGGATATCATTCCATCAGTTGATGTGTGACCACGAGCAATACACCATTTTGATGAATATTCTCAATCCATTATTCTGAGGCAGTCTCGCACATTGTCTGTGCACTTCCTATGAAATGAGAGAATGACTGCTTAGAGACAAAAGCAAGCCTTGTAAGTATGGCTGATGATTCCCTCCACTACCTGAGGACTCCAGGTGTCACCACGAGAGCCATGAAACCACGAGGAACATCATGATGCAGACCACGAGTGTACTGAAGCAGCATTTCCTCTGGCTGGATTGCTTAGGAAGAAGCACTCCAGTACACACCACAATATGTCTCCAAGTTCATACTGTCCCCTTGGCTTCCAATCCCTCAGAAATGTAGCACTTCTTCTGTCAAGCTCCAGAACTCAGGCCTCCAGCATCATTGAAACCAAAGCCCTCTTTCTGACTTAACGTTCCATTTTCCTCCTCCCAAATTGCAGTCAGCAGCATCCTCCTGTCATGCAGTGCTGCTCCCCTTTAGGAGGGACAGACTGCCTTTAAGAGCTCAAGGCTCATTACGACATGTCCCAGCCTTGCATGTTATTAGGCCCCCTGTTGAGCTTGCAGCCAGCCAGCAGAGTGATTCACACCGGGCTGCACACTGAAATCATTTAAATGAGGAGGCAGCTTGAACATTGCCTGCTGTCTGCCCAACTGGGAACAAGGATGAGCAGATCACAGATCACAATCCCCAAGCCTGAAAACAGGTGCGAACAAATTTTTAGCTGTTAACTTCTGTAATCAAACTGTTCAATAGCAAAACATGAAAGTATTAAACCTGCACTGTCTGTTTAAAAAGTATTCCAACAAAAGGCGAAATTTTAAAAACCTCATGAAAGTTTAAGTGTCACATCAAAGAAATCAGTCAAATTCTTGCTCACCTCTGAAAGCAGTGAAAGCAATCGATCCATGTTGTGTTTTACCACTGACCCATTAAGTGCTTTTCTTATTTGTATAATTGCAGCATTTGGTCATAATTGTTAATTAAGTGGTGTATCTGATTTCACTAATACCTTATCTTCCCTACTTTTACTTTTCTGATCCATTTTTCACTTGAGGAACAACACAGCAATTTAGAATAAGGGCTTTCGATTGTAACCCATTAACGGCTGGAGTAAATTCATTGCATTTCACAGGAAGCTTTGATTCAGTTTTAAATAACTCCAAATCCTGAGCAATGTTTTTCGTGAGTCATCCCATTGCAAGCTGAGCCAAGCTTGCTGGTAAATTTGTTTCTTGACTGAAAATTCTTTCAAAATGTTGCCAACCGCCACTGGAGTCAACTTCATAAAGCTCCAGTCAAAATTCCAGGGTTACATCTGTTGCTGTGCTATCTTAATTTATATTTAATGGGAGTGAAATTTGGAACTTTAATGCCATTGGAGATGCCAATGTGGAAGGTCAATGCCCTGCTCTAAGGGTACGCTGATCTCTAGCCACTTGTCGTGAGGCCCAGCCGGCACCACATACTGAGAAGGGCACTCGTGCTGGTGTTCACATGTGGAGTGATGGTGTCATGACGTTGCAGATGTTCAACATCCAATTTTGGTCCACTAGGGTCACTGCACTGATTCGCTTGTCACTCAGCGAAGAGTATTTGGCATAGCGCTAGTGTTACTTAAAGGGCATCCATTTTGCAGGAAAGGTCATTTTGTATAAGTTCTGCTATAGTAAAGTCTTTGGAAGTAGTGTGGGGTGTCTTTGGAGGTGTTGTGGTGAGTTCCCTGAAGAAGGCAGGAAGTGTTTCTGCATTCTTGAGAGGGTTCGGGGTACAGGGTTACGGGGCACAGGATTTAGTGACCTGTCCACACAAAGGCTGCAACAGGGATGGGGGCTGAAGTCACATTGAATCTTGGTTTGCAACACAACAGGCAAATTGAGCAGCCACTGCAAAGAGGGCAATCTCTGCATGGTGTGCTCTTCCGGATTGGAGCCAGATTCCTTCATGTTCCTTGACAATGTTCAGAGGCTGACTGATAGGCCAGCTAATACACCCAGCATCTCAACGCCTGATCTAAGACGGGTGATCATAGATTCATAGAATCCCTACAGTCCAGAAGGAGACCATTTGGCCCATCAAGTCTGTCCCGACCACAATCGCACCCAAGCCCTACTCCCGTAACCCCACACATTTACCCTGCTCATCCCCCTGACACTAGGGTCAATTTAGCATAGCCAATCAACCTAACCTGCACATCTTTGAACTGTGGGAGGAAACTGCAGCACCCAGAGGAAACCCACGCAGATACGTGGAGAACGTGCAAACGCTACATAGACAGTGACCTGAGGCCAGGATTAAACCCGGGTCCCTGGCGATGTGAGGCAGCAACACTAATCACTGTGCCAACGTGCCACCCAATGCCAATAGAAAATTACGATGATAAATTTAGATGAGGTAAACTGCATTGTATTCCTACATAGTCCTTGTCTGTCCCCCTCCCCCTCCAGTGAGCTGGCAAATGAACCACCCTCACCCCAGCATAGCTGCAACCCACTCATGCCTGGTGATTCACTATGAACAGATCAAAGCTTTATACTAACCTTTACAGTTTGCACAGTGCCAGGAACTGAGCTGGTGGCTGTGAGTGTGAGATCAAGTGACACGGCCTCTTCATCAGTGACATGCTGTTGCTTTTCCTCCTCCTTCTAGGCTGCTGTGGTTGGCTAAGTGGCTGCTTTTGGAAGTCTGAAAGTCAGAAGGCCAAGTATTGGGTTAGGGAAGGGAGCTGGGGTAGAAAGCAAGTGATATATGGTTACACCATCAGCAGCTTGGTCATCGTGCCAGATAGCAGGAGAACACTGAGATGAAGTTTGAGAAGAGGAATATGACCGGAACATGCCGTTTTCTCAATAATCTAAAGTGATGCCAAATGAGATTTGTTGCAACGGGCCCATGAAGCAGCGAACCCTCTCCTCCATAGGCTCAGGGGAAGCAGGCATCCTCAACCCCACTGCTCCCACTCTGTCCCCTCATATTCTGGGTCATCTTGCTCTGTAAGAAAGAGGTTGTGAGTCTTGATTGTCAGGGAGTGCTGGTCAGTGAGTGATGGGGATGTGGTGATTTGAGCAGCGTGAGAGGTTTGCGGAATGGTGGAAAGGAGATGTCATGTGCAGATGCATTCACTGACCTTAACCAGCTGCTGAGTTCATCAGGCTTCTTGTAACGCTGCTGTCATGTTCTTGGTGCCAGACTGCACGATTGAGCTCACTGGTTAACACATCCTAATCCCTCATGGATCCATGCAGACCCATGGCATCTCCCCTCCTGTCCACTTCCACCATTACCATGATGGCCTCCAGCATCACCCTTATGACCCTGGAGCATTCTTTCTATTCTGTTTTGAACTGCAATTGTGTTCACCAGCAGCCTCTGGTAATTCAATGCTGATTCCCTTTAAACAAGACAGACTGCCTTTAAGAGCAGAATACTGGACATACCATTTGCTTACCCTGTTCAGCTCCCCACAGAGTGCTGAGGCAACCATCAGCACATGAAACTCTTGGTCCAGGATACAGTCAGGCATACGAGGTGGCAGCATCAAAATGCCTGCTGTGCCCCTTCACCTCAACAATCGTGGGCAGATCGTAAGTCATGATCCCCTCACCTAACCATGGTGTGGACTAAATTTAGCCCAATATATTCAATATCTGCCCAGATTGATCTCTCTTGATTGATACAATGGGGAACAGACTGGTATATTTAAAGTGGGCAATTACTTTGTATTTGCAATCATTGATAATTGAAACTTACTCTTATAATTGAATGCAAAAGTAAATACAAAGCATGATCACATAACCAACAATGGTTCTTGCCACTCTTCATGTGGTTCAGTAATGTTCTGCTGTTGAGACCTTGACATCAAAAACATACAAAAATCAAACTGAATTACGGAATTTCTCTTAAATGTAATCTTTTGGGGATGTTCTCTCCACCTCTGGTTCCCCTTTGAATTTGGTGACAGATTGCTGCCATTTTTATACTGGGATTCAATTCAGATTGAACTTCCCTTGTGAATGATTTAGATGTGAGAAATATGTAAATCTTTCATTTACATATCCATAGCTTGTAGCAGAAATTATTTCCAAATAACCATCTTTCATTGCACTTCCTCGCCCTATTACAGTGACACTGAATATTCCAAAGTTTAATAGCATGGATCTCCTTCCATTCTGTTACTCTTGCATCCTTACTGTTTTTTATTCATCAGTGCATCAGAGTAGTAAATGTGCATTTATCCACTTTGAATTGTAATTCCATTGCTCATTCCCAATTAGCAACATACTTTCACATTTTAAAAATTGACAATTCTGCACAATTTAAGTTTTTAAAGTTAAAGTTTATTTATTATTGTCACAAGTAGGCTTACATTAACACTGCAATGAAGTTACTGTGAAAATCCCCTAGTCGCCACACTCCGGTGCCTGTTCGGGTACACTGAAGGAGAATTTAGCATGGCTAATGCACCTGACCAGCACGTCTTTCAGACTGTGGGAGGAAACCGGAGCACTCAGAGGAAACCCACGTAGACACAGGGAGAACGGGCAGATGCCACACAGTGTCCTAAGCCAGGAATCGAACCCAGATCCCTGGTGCTGTGAGGCAGCAGTGCTAACCACTGTGCTGAATGAATGATGAATTGAAAATGGTGCAATTCAATGGTAAACAATAAAGAAATGCACAGTTTTGTCAATGGAAATAAAGCTTTGAACCACATGCGCCCAGATATGTTGATGTTTCTATTCGGTGGAATAGAGATAGCGAAAGGAGAAAGAGAAACAATTAAGGATCAATATAAAACAAAAGCAGATGTATTAAAAGTATGGTCCTTCACTATGCAGAGCCCATTTGTTACATTATAAGGCAGCAAATTAATTGTCCAATTGTTGTCATTCTGGAGAGGAAAATGCGAAAAACAGCAGCTAGAAATCGAGAATTGAAAGTAGTCTGTCCCAACAAGATTTAAGCCAAACTGCTCGCTACCAAGTTTGCAGTCGCACCAGTTTGATAAGTTTGCTGCTGTTGTTTGAGAAAGGAATGATCAAAGCTATCGAGTGGGAATCATTATTCAGTGAATTCTGAATGGATAAGAATTATTCTTCACAATGTTGCTTTACAGATCATGAGGAAGGGAAGCACTAAAGTTAAAGGTAGCTTAAATATTTTTACTCTAATTATTGCATAACAATAATTTTTGAATCTCATTTGAAATTTCCTTACAGTTGAACTCTAATCTTTTTATTACACTTTGCTATTCTGTGGAAGAAATTACTTACATATGAACTGCATGCTAAGGATAAACGTACTTTGGCACCAGTATGCCAGTTCTCATTTCTGTGATCTGCTCGAAACGAGCTGCCTGTCATATTGGTAAAGATTCCAAGATAGGCAGCCTGGATTTGGGCTTGAAAGTTCACTTGCATATGCAAATCAGAGCCCCTTTAATGAAATTGGGCTACATTTGGGTTAATTATGTTTACCATTGGCACTTAAGGAATCATTGGAGGCTGCCAACAACAAGGTTTGACTTAAAAGGTATTTGTTTCAATGTGGAGAGAGAAGTGAGGTGTAGCGGGGAACCAAGAATCACTGCAGGCCTTTGAGCACCCACTTCCTCACTTACCCCTTTCCTGATCACCCTTCACCTACCCCTCTTGGAACCTACCAAAGGCTGTTGCAGGGGAGATAGTCAATCCAACTCTGTTCTTGTAGAACCAGCTAGTTGCCGCTGGGTGCTTGATTGGTGTACCACAGCAACTCAGTATGTGGATGAGGCCTAAAGCTTTTTACCTCTAAAAAGTGGCTTTGAACTTACCTGGTCTGTTGGTGTAGACGTTTTCTCTTTTTGCTTCAGATTTTTCACATGTAAACGTGTGTTTGAGCAACGTTAATCCAGTTTTGGTAAAAATTACAATGATTGACCAATACAGGCAACAACATAATTCCATGTTTCGGGGAGTCAAGAGTAATGGAGAACAGGCAGGAAAGTAGAGTTGAAGCCAAGTTCAGATCAATCTTATCGAATGACCGAGAGGGTATTGATGGACCAAATGGACTATTCCTGATCCTATTTCTTAAGTTCTTAAAATGTTTCCCTGTATTCAGAAGGGAGGAAAATTTGAAAATAATCCCAAATAAGTTACATGCACTAATTGTTACTTGCGTCAATTCAATTCAAAAGGGACAATATGAATCTCAGTGCCGTATGATACAATGTTACCTGCCTTTTTAATTTATTGACCTCTAGTATGGACGCATTTTGGTGGCATAGATTATGATGTTTGAAATTATATTAACTGGTTGAAAGCACAAACTGTAAATGTTACAGTTGTCTGAGACAAGGCTATTGGTGTAGAAACCATTTTGTACAGTAAGTTTGAACAGTAGAAATATTGTGGATAAATTTAAGCCCCAAAAGAGGTGGGTTAGGTTGCGACTGAAGCTAAAATATTAAAAATCTGAAACAGAAATCCAACTTGCTTCAAACTTGCCGACCTCTGCCTCTAATGAAGTGGGTTGGTCATTGAAACGGCCTAAGGAGACTGTATGCTTTCACTTTAATTTTTAACATGTATCAGCCAGGTTGTCTGGGCCTCCACGATCGCCCACGACACCTCCTATTCGCCAACCCTTGATCGCCAGTGACCTCCGGCCAATCAAACTATCATTAATCTACGACATTGTCATCCATCTCCAATCCACCTCTCAGCATCCCTCAACCCTGTAATCTTCCACTACTCCGCACCTACCCTCCGCCCACCCTCAGACCAGCCCAATCTTCCCAACCACACCAACCCCATCCCCATTGGCGATCTCTACCCCCAACCACCTTGACACTTACCTGATTCAGGGTTGCGGCCTTTTAAGTGTTTTCCATCTGGCAATCGGCCAAGCCTGTCGATCAGACTGGTTTCTGGACAGACACGCTAGTTCAGAAAACACACGCACGGTATGGAGTTAAAACTCCCACGACACTCAAACAAACCCGGCTCTCTTGGTTTCATATTCATAACTTCTTCACTGGGCTTGAAATCCCCAGTCAGTAAATATTATGGTTATAATAAGCAAAAATGTGTCACATATTTTCTCAAATATCATTAAATTGTCAAAATGAGGTAAATCAGATAATTGAGCCCCTGGGAAAAAACTGGCAATAAAAGGAAGCCCAACTGGGAGAATTTTCTTCCCTTTAATGAGAAAGAATAACTTGCATTTTTATTACGCGTTTCAGACTTCATGATGTCCCAAAATGCTTTCTAGCCAATGAAGTACTTTTGGAGCCAAAAGAGAAAATGCTGGAAAATCTCAGCAGGTCTGGCAGCATCTGTAAGGAGAGAAAAGAGCTGACGTTTTGAGTCTGGATGACCCTTTGTCAAAGCTCAAAGCTTTGACAAAGGGTCATCTGGACTCGAAACGTCAGCTCTTTTCTCTCCTTACAGATGCTGCCAGACCTGCTGAGATTTTCCAGCATTTTCTCTTTTGGTTTCAGATTCCAGCATCCACAGTAATTTGTGTTTATTAAGTACTTTTAGAGTATAGTCCCTGTGATTATGGAGGAAAAATGAGAGCCAATTTGCACTCAATAAATAATGTCTAGATAATCCATTTAACATTATTGGATATGAGATAAATATTTGCCAGGAAAATGGAGAGAACCATGTGTTATAGATCTTTCAGACCCACCTGTGAGAGCAGTTTGAGTTTTGGTTTAGTATTTCATACCCTGTCAGTACAGCACTCCTGGATTCCTGTACTGGACTGCTGGCCTCGATTATATGTTTAAATTTCTGGAGTGGGGCCTGAATCCACAACGTTCTGCCTCAGAGGCAAGGGTTTTATAAATGAGCCACCATGTTAAAAAAAAAAACGAACGTCATTTTATTTGGTAAGATAAACCTTTTGCAGATAATCTTTTTACCTCTATCCAAGAATTTTAATTCATGCGGTTGAAACCATGCATAGTTTTGGCCCACTTTCCAGCTTGCTTCAACTGGCATTCTCAACAGATGGCTCCATAGTATCAACCTCTCAGTTATGATAGAAGCTTTAGTGCTTTAATACGCTTCCAAATGCATTTTCCTGCCAGTCTTAGATGGATAAATTGCAGAAGCACTGGGGCCCACCATGAATCAAATCATACCCATAACAGATGGCCCTGCAGCGCTTGACTCTCATTTGAGATAGGAACTTTAGTGCCTTTCAGATGTAATCTTCTGCCAGCTCCTAGTTATTTTAAATTATAGAAGTCCTGAGACTCAACAAAATATTTGAATATAAAGTATGGGATTTGCATCCGCATTGTAACTTCCATTGACAGCCCAGTAGACACGCAAGATGTAAAACATTCAAACAATCTGCAACCTGGGTTGCATCCAAATAAAATGCAATAAGATTAGATTCAGTTCGATTAGATTTAGGCATGAACCAAAACATAACTTTAGATTTGTTCATAAAATGTAGTGCATACATTTACATTTATAAAGGTTCAAAGTACAGAATCTTCCTAAATATTCAGTCCCATAACTAATAAAAGACTTGACTGGGGTGCTGTTGATTTTAACATCAGAGAAGAAAGAAAGAACAGGAGCACAAAATGAATCTATTCTGCCCCTTGGACCTGGTTTGCTATTCAGTTAGATTATGGCTGGTCCAACTTAATTTTATTATCTGCTTTGGTTTCATGACCTTTGACACCATTGATTACCAAAAATCTATCAATCCTCGTTTTGAAGTTTTCAACTGATTTGGCACAGCAGATTTTTGGGGGAGAGTTCCAGATTTCCACTCCCCTTTGTGTAAAGAAATACTTTCTGACTTCACTATTGAATGCCTCAGCTATTTTTGAAGTTAAAGCCCTTTGTTCTGGATTCTATCACCTGAGGAAATAACTCATCTGTATCTACCAGTGGTAGCGTGACCCTGTAAGGATCATCTGAGGGTCTCTGAGGGTCATGTGACCCATTTGGCCTAAAAGGCTGGAGCGCGTGAATCTTGGAGCTGAATGCAGGTTTTCCTTGTGAGTTAGGGGTCTGGTGTCATGGAGTATGGTAGCTTTTATATCACTCTCTATACACAGTTACTTCTCTTAATAGACCATTCATTCATTAATGTACTTGGTGTTCACCCATCTTTACAAGATACTACACTGCCCTATCAAATCTTTAACCATCTTAAACACCTCCACCAGATCACTTTTTAAGCTGCTATACAAAATAATATATGTTTAGTCTAGGCAATCCACCGTTGTAATTTAATCCTTGTACTTTGAATGTCATTGTGGTAAGTCTGCATTGCCTCCATTACCCACCTGAGGTGCAGTAACCAGAATTGAATGGCAGATAAAATAAGAATTGGTAAAAATAGGCTAAATGGCCCTTGATCTGCTCTGCAATTCAGTAAGATCATGATTTATCTTTGACTTCACATTTAACTTTCCCCCCTTGTCATTCTATCCCTTAAGAGTCCTAAAATCTATCGATCCAAGTCTTGGACATACCAAATAACTGAGCTTCCACAGCTTTCTAGTGTAGAGAATTCCAATGATTTACAACAGTGTTGATTGTAGTGACTGTCCCTTTAAGAACAGCATGGCAGAGTAAAGGTCACCTGGCTTGGGGGACCAATTGGGAGTAAGAGTGGGTAGTCACCCCCGAGGGTGGAGTCCCCTCTTAAGCAGGAAACATGTAGGTGCTTACCTGCTGGCCTACGTACAGTTTTTCTTATTACTAAATACCTTTTGTGTTTCTAATGAAATCTGTGAAAGTGCATCATTACAGCAACCCTCTCAGTGAAGAAATTTCCCCTCATCTAAGTTGGAAGGAGCCAATTCCTTATCCTGAAATCATAATCCTGATTCTAGACTTTGCTGCAGCCAGGGGAAACAATCTTGCTGCAGCTACCTTGAGAAGCCCCCTCCAAATCTTCTGTGTTTCGATGAGATCACCTCTCATTCTTCTAACTGCCATCGGCCCTTTCAATTCAATCTCTTCTCATAGACAATACTCTCAAGGAATTAATCTAGTGAACCTGCATTAAACTGCTCCCGTTACTTTAGGGGAGACCAGAACCATATAGAATATTCCAGATATGGGTTCACGAATTGCAGCAGTACTGCCTTACTTTTGTACTCTTGTACTGCAATGAAGATCACTTTAGATGCCTTCTTAATTGCATATTGAGCTTGTATGTTAGCGTTCTGTGTTTCGTTTACAATGACACCAAGGACCCTCAAAACATCAACTTCTAACTTTTTAAAAAGATTTTAAAAAATTCTTCTCAATAAAGTGAATCATGACACATTTTCCTCCACTATGCTCCAGCTGCCCTCTTTTGTCTACTTATCAGGCCAGAGTTTCGCTGAGTCAGGATGACTTCGGAGCCCGATAGAAATAGCAGGCAGCACCCGAATCCAGGATTCTTGACCTCGTTCCTGGGGGCTCCAATTTTCAAGAGTGTCTTTTAGGGGTGCGGGTTGGTTTGTGTTGCAAACCCGAACCCTACAGTTCTGAGCTGGCCGGCTGGATCGCGGGGTCAGCATGTTCTCGTCCTCTGCAATTTTCATGGAACCAGGCCTGCTTTTCAAAGAGTGATGGTTCACAGCACCTTCGAGGCAAGTTCAAAAGGTCCTCTTCATGCCTCCCGTTCCAAACTATGGCACTTCTATGCCCATTCACCCACCCCTTATTTGAGGAGTTAAAGTTAAAGTTTATTTATTAGTCGCAAGTAGGCTTACATTCACACTGCAGTGAAGTTACTGTGAAAATCCCCTAGTCACCACACTCCGGCACCTGTTCGGGGACACTGAGGGAGAATTTAGCATAGCCAATCCACCTAACCAGCATGTCTTTGGATTGTGGGAGGAAACCAGAGCACCTGGAGGAAACCCATGCAGACATGAGGAGCACGTGCAAACTCCACACAGACAGTGACCCAAGCTGGGAATTGAACCCGGGTCCCTGGCACTGTGAGGCAGCAGTGCTAACAACTGTGCCACCCCAAAAGATGTAGTGGCATTGGAGGCAGTTCAGAGGAGGTTCACGAGATTGATTCCAGAGATGAGGGGTTTGTCGTATGAACAGAGATTGAACAGTTTAGACCTATACTCTCTGGAATTTAGAAGAATGAGGGGAGGTATATAAGATGATAAAAGGATAAGGTAGACGTGGAGCAGATGCTTCCTCTTGTGGGGCATTCTAGGATGAGAGGCCATAGTCTCAGGATAAGGGGCAGCAAATTGAAAACAGAGTTGAGGAGAAACTATTTCTCCCAAAGGGTTGTGAATCAATGGAATTTGCTCCCCAAAATGTGGTGGATGCTGGGTTAGTGAGTAAATTTAAGGAGGAATTAGATTTTTAATTGGTAGGTGTTGATGGGTTATGGGGAGAAGGCAGGAAAATGGGGATGAGGAGCATCTCAGCCATGATCAAATGGCGGAGCAGACTTGATGGGCCGAATGGCCTCATTCTGCTCCTATATCTAATGAACTTATTAACTTATTACACTACAAGAACTGCAAGACCCTGAGTAGAGTCAAAGAGCCTCTACAGTTACAAGATGGGAAGCAATAATTACAATAAAGAAGCCATACTTACCTTATAGAGTAGGTGGCAGTCCCATGGCCCAGTAAACCCATACACAAGCTGGAATACAGTTGCAAGTTAAAAAAAAAGAAAATGCTTTAAAAAAATTGTAGGTAAAAAAGACTGACAGAGTTAAATATACACACCTGCAGTGGTTTTACAAACAAAAAAAGAATTTTAAAAGGTTTAAAAGAAAATGCTCACCATCATCTGTGAGCCTGCCAAAGACCTGAAAAGCGTGGGAAAACCATAGAGCCAGAATCCACAAGCTGATGAGTCAGCCTAACGTAAATAAAAATGGCTACTCACTGCCAGCTATTAAAATGGCAACACATTTTAAGTTTAAAATACAAGACAAAAAAACAAAAGTCACGCACAGAAAATTAGAAAAACCTGACATATTTGTGACAAGGAATTATTACACCAGACACAAGAGTGGTCTAGTACACTCCAAATAAAGCGCCAAGGGCCAAAGGAGACACCAGAGAGAGAGCAACTCCATAGAGGGCAACAAGAGACCCCAGAAAATGTGGGCAACTGTGCCAAGGGATACAAGAGACGCCAGAGGGAGGGTAACAAGAGAAGAAACAGTTGAAAGAACAGTTGACCGTCCTTCAAGATTGAATGCAGAAAAAATGCATAACCATTCAGCAACATGAAGAAGTGAAAACTTAACAGCAGAAAAGAAGCATAAACTCAAGGTGATTCTACAAAAGTACTGGAAAGCTCAAACTGAAGCACGTGAGCTTCATAAAGAAGAGGAAATCCAGTTCAAGGATCTTCCCCCGTTACAAGAAATCCTTAAGTCAAGGTTTATTCCTCTGGAAAATTACAAAAAGAAACTAAATGAATTTAACTTCACTCTGAACAAACTGAAGAACCAGTTGCTAGAGAAACCTCAGCAATGTTCAATATTCCAGGAGGAAGCTGAAAGCTACAAGACAGAGACCAAAGATCTGAAGAAACAGATGCAATGTGATGTCTGAAGAAAGCCCGATCCACTGGACCATCACCCCAGGCAGTAGAATCCCAGCTGGTCTGCCCCATTCACAATTGATTCTTTTGTTTCACCTGATTAAACATCGAGGGCGATTCTCTCAGCCTGCTGCGCTGCCATCAGCTCTGCGCCAATTTCTAGCTGTATAAATCAAACAAATTGTAATTTACATTTCATTAGCGGGCCCGGGACTGAAGTCTCCAGCCCCATTAGCCTCTTCCCTCTCTTGCTCGCCCCCCGCCAGGAGTGTTTCACTCGTGGGTTTTACAATAGCGCCCCACTAGCGGAGAGCTGGCGGCCTGACCCCGCTGGAGTGAAGGCAGGGCCATGGAGGCCCCCCCGGGAGGGTTAGGAGTAAAGGGAGGTGCACCCTGGGCATTGCCAACTTGGCAGTGCCAGCCTGGCCCACTGTCACTGCCCAAGGGGAGAATCGGGAGATCAGGACTGCTTGTGGGATGGGGGAGGGGGAGATCAAAATGGGCCATCGATTGTGGGGTGTTGGGGGGGGGGGGTGGTGTCGGCAAGGCCAGCGATGCCAGGTCACGAGACTGGCCATCGATCAGGAGGCCAGCAGTACGGGCTACAGTGCATACACCGATCTCGGCACTGACAGATCAGTGCATTCGCAGTGACCCGTTCAGCACTATGGTGCCAGCCTCTGCAGCGGGAATAGGCCCACTGATTTTTCACCAGATTCACACCAGGGCACTCTGTGATGCAGAATGTGGGAGATTCATTTTGAAAGTCCCGCTGAAAAAATCAGTGGGATTTATTCCAGTTTTTATACGAATTCGACACTTAGAATTTTTCAGGCAGAATCCCATCCATTGAGTATCTGATCTGCAAAACTCTGTTTCTTTTTGCTACCTTTTTATACCAAATTGATTTTCCCTTTTTCTTCTGAAAGCTGGTGTAACTGAACCCGTCAGTGAGGTTTTCTTTGGCTTTATGGAGAGAGAGGAGGCATCTGCTCGGCTTCGTCCCTCCAACCAATTAAGGGGTTTGTCACCCAAGAATTCATGCCACCTTCCTTGGGACTGGTGGGATTATTGCCAGTATGAACAAAAACCAGATGATTTGATGGGTCTCTCACCTCCCCACTTCCAATCTTAGCCATTTTAGCTGGGGCAGAGCATAGAAGTAGGCTACATTGTCCAAATTTCCGTGCATTATTTATTGTTAGTTTGCCTGATTTATGCCAGGCTCCTGGAGGAAAATGCAAGACGGTTATCCTTTTAACGTACATTTGGCCATCACATGTAGCTACTTTTATTTAAGTGGACATAATTTTCAAGTTATCGATCACTATTTGTTTCCTGACATTAATGACCCAAGTATCTTGCTGGTTATGAATATGCAGCTGACCATTGATGTTTCAGTACGATCAGCATTCAGGAGGCAACTAATTCAGTGTCTCAGGTTCCTGCCAGATCCATTGCACTAACCTGTAAATTGAAGTTTCTGCATCAAAACGCGGGACGGCAACATTTCTTGTTTCTTTTGCAAGAGTTTTAAACACAAGGTCAAGCAACTCTTCATGTGTATACTGGAACACATATTAAATCTGATATCACAGTATATTTTCTCTTTCTGCATTCTCAGAAGCCACGAAAGATTGATTTAATCAGACATCTGTTATTATAGGCATCTCCAGCTGCACTCTATTGCTTTGTCAACTAAAATTAATGACGAAAAAAAATGTATTCTTGGCATGCCTGGGTTCCCCAACAAGCAGTTGAGCAACTGCAAAGAAACTTTCCCACGTATCATTTGCATCTGTTGTATTCTGTTTGCTTCAGGTTCTCATGCTGTCAGCCAGTTCATCAAAATAATCCCTTCAGAAGGAAAATAAGAACCATTCTCCACACTTGTGCTGAGTATGTTCTGCCTCCCTCGCAACATCCCACCAATATCACGCAGTGTAGGATTAATAAACCCAGAAGCCCCTGGCTGTATTAGAACTTAAAAAAATTAAGTGGTCTCTCAGTGCAGAAAACTGTGAGACACATTCTTGACTTCTTTTGTCCATTCATCTATATGTGGTGAAACTAAATGTTCAAGCATGTAAATAAATATTGTCATTTTAAATCAACAATCAGATAAAGAACCAATTACATTCACAGCTATTGCTTTAATCAATACATTCAAAAAGTAAACTAACCACTGAAAATCTGAAAGAAAGAGACGGGGAGAACACAGCAGGTTAGTTAGTGTGTGTAACAAAAACACAGACAAGTTCAATATCTGGGTGCAATCCTTTGTTTCTGAGGATCTCCCCCAATGCTATAATCTGCTTCTTCCCTTTGCAGCTGCTGATGGACATTCTGTGTCTCCACCATTTCCTGCTTGTATTCTAACAAACTAATATTTGAATGGAGCTCACTGACAGCAGATGGTGCTCTGCATAAGAAAACATGACAATAAAGTGCCTTTAACACAGGGAAACCACAGGCGGGCAGGAAATACAAAGAACTGGCAGGCGGTGTGAAGACACAGGGTTAAGCTGATCAAAGGTAAAGATAAAGAGGTGGGTTTTGAGGAGATATTTGAATTATAGAAAGATGGAGCACCGAAGGAGGCCATTAGGCCCATTGTGCCTCTACCAGCTCTCCACCAGGGCAATCCAATTAGTTCCACTTCCCCGCTAGTTTCCTATAACTCATTCCCTTTTGAAAGTTGTTATTGAATCTGCTTTCACTAACCTTTCAGGCAATGTATTCCAAATCATAAAAACTTGCTTCATATTCTGCTCTATTTGCAAATCAAAGATTTTTTTTTAAGCCTTTCCAACAGCCTTCTCAACTTGTCTTGCCATCTTCATGCAGAGGAGGCCATTTGGCCCATCGATAACAATCCCTCCTGGGCCCTATCCCCATAACCCCACGTATTCACTCGGCTAATCCCCCTGACACTAAGTGGCAATTTAGCATAGCCAATCTAACTAACCTGCACATCTTTGGAGTGTGGGAGGAAACCGGAGCACCCGGAGGAAACCAACACAGACATGGCGAGAATGTGCAAACTCCACATAGACAGTCACCTGAGACTGTAATTCAACCTGGGTCCTGGTGCTGTGAGGTAGCAGTGTTAACCACTGTGCCACTCTTCAAAGACTAGTTTATGCAGATGACCAGCTCTTTCTGTCCTTGCATCCTGTAAAAATTGTAACAATTAGTCCATATTGGCTATCCTCATGTTTCCTTTATTTATTCATGCAATGTGAGCTTTGCTAGCAAGGCCAACATTTGTTGCCCATTCCTAACTGCCCTTGAAGAGTTAATGGTGAGGTGCCTTTTTGAACCAGCATATGTAGGGGTAGCTAAAGAAGGGAGATCCAGGTTTTTGATGCAAAGGCCATATTAGAATGGTGACATAATTCAGCTAGGATGGTGTGTGGCCTTGAAGGGAACTTGGTGGTGTTCCAATCTATCTGCTGCATTATCCTTCTGGGTGACAGAGGCCATGGATTTGAAAGGTGCTACTGATTGAGGCTCGGTGAGTTGCTGCAATGCATCTTGTGTATGGTTACACCTGCCAGCACTGTATCAGTGGAGGAGGGAGTGAATGTTGAAGTTAGTGGTTCCACGATCTCTACCCTCCTGGCAAAGTAAACCTGCTCCTTCGAACTTATTGCTAGCTCAGAATCTCAAATAAAAATAATTTCCAAGTATTGAATGAACATAGTATCCAGAGTGATTCCAGACTGGGTCCTCAAATGAAAGGGTCTTTCCCCCCAGGAGTCTTTAACCTAACAACTTTACCTTAGGATGGAACACACATCAAGGCGTGTCTTTTTTGACAAAATTTTGTTGGCAGTTTACCAATTACAAACCTTCGGATTTTAACTCAGATTCCCTGGTGTAATGTGTTTATGTGGGCTCACAAGATAATATATATTTGAGACTACAACTCCTTGTAAGGTTCATTAATGCATGCTTTTTATTGAAGCCAATTATAGATTACAGCTTATGAGGTGATGGACAGTAACGAAAGTTAATCATAACATGCCAATAATGTTGTAAAAATGCATATAATTTCCAAAATCACTGTTATCAGCAATTATTGGGTCATCAAACATATATTGATTAAAATGGTTATACTCACAATCCAATATGATTCTATTAGATTATGAAGTACATCTGCCTCAAGTCAAGGGGGAATTCTTCAAATGGAACTCAACCCCATGTTATCAAAGATAGCTAACTGGCCAGTCTCAGCTAATAGTGTGTGTTTTAAAGAAAAATTCAGCAGAGCTTGAAAACAACTGCTATAATTATTTGGGTGTTACGTTTCTGAAAAGAATAGTACTTATTTGAGAGTGATCTGCGTCCATATTCTCAAAGTCTGCAAGTCTCGAAGTCTGGAAGAGGCGGTGACTAATTTGATTGCTTCCTTTAACCAGTTTGTATGCAAATAGTCATTTGGTAGTTCAGAACTGAGTAACACTGATAAAAGAGATGTGCTGTCAAAACTTTTCATCTTGCACTCATCAGGACAGATTTGTAAGAACGCCAAATCTCAGAGGGAACAACAATTTATGTGACCTGAGAAGACGTTGCTGATTGGTTTGAGTGGACTCAGACTGGTAGAGGCATTGTCATGAAGAATGCACCCAAGAAACTGTTAACTTCCAAGCTTTTGTTTAAATTCAAATCAGGCAGGTCAACCCTGATTGGTCAAAGTATTGCCATGAAGAATGAATCAGGGAATGGCTATCCCCCAAGCTTTTGTTTTGCTGAAAAAGGCACAATACATGAGCATGTTCCTTTTTGTGAAGGGCAAGTAGCCGGGTGTAAATATATGTAGCTTCCAGCTTACAGCTTACATACACTGCGAACGAGACTGATAATCTTAAATTGGTGTCAGTGTAATTCTTAGCACAATCAGTATTGTTTACCAAGTGTTGTCCAATTGCAGAATCACATCTCACATTGGACACTATGATCTGATCCTGTAGTGACATGTGCTATAAGGCTCTCCGATCGGCAACCTCGTAAATAGGGCCTGAGCCACTTTTCTCACCCTGCATGACAGATTCCGAAATAGGGTGTTGGTGGGGGTGCCAGGTTTGTAAGCCGTACGTTCCAATGACTGGAGGATTGTATCAAACAGCATGTCCCTTCGACTGTTTGAACCAGGCAAAGTACTGACTATACTCAACCAGTCTATACTTGCAAAACTTCGAATGTATGCTGGAATTTTCTAGCCCCTCCTGCGGACGCAATCTCCCGGTCCATCAAAGTGAATGGCTCACCACATTCCCTGTGGCAGAACCCGCCATGCTGGGACCAGAAAATCATCCACCATTAGATGTGATTCTGTGATTGGGTAGCACTTGCTGAACAATCCTGATTGTGCTAAGAATTACACTGACAAGCAGTTTAAGATTATCAGTTGGGCTCGCAATGTGGCTCAAATAAACATGCTAGAAGTTACATACATTTGCACAAACAGAAAGAACATGTCCATGCGTTGTTCCTTGTTCAAGTCAACAAAAGCTTTGGGGGATAGGCACTCCCTGGTTCATTCCATGTGGCAATACTTTGACCAGAGTTCATCTGCCTGGTTTGAATTTAAACAAAAGCTTGGACATTAACTATTCCCTGGTGCATTTTCCATGACAATGCCTCTACCAGAGTCCACTTGCGAACCAATCACTCTTATTTCTTGTGTAGTATAAATTGTTGTTCCCTTTGAGATTTAGTATTCTAGGATCTGCCCTGATGAGTGCAAGATGGAAAGCTTTGACAACATTGCCGGAATTCTTTCGCCTCATCCACCATGGAATCGATGCGGGCGATGGGTGGGCAACAGAAATGTCCGTTGACCTCGGGCAGGAATTTCCGGTCTTACTTGAGAGAGGCTGTAAAATCCCGCTCATTGTCTTTTCTCCCAGCCAAACTCAAATTTGATATCCATGTAGCCACTAATTACAAGAGGAAAAGTGCAGTAATGCCAAAGATATTGGGAGTTTGCACAGTCTCTGTGTCTGCGTGGGTTTCCTCCGGGTGCTCTGGTTTCCTCCCACACTCCAAAGGTGTGCAGGTTAGGTTGATTGGCCATGCTAAATTGACCCTTAATGTCGGGGGTTAGTGGGGTAAATAAGTATGGTTATGGGGATAGGGCCTAGGTGGGACTGTGATCGGTGCAGACTCGATGGGCCGAATGGCATTCTTCTGCACTGTGGGGATCCTATGATTCTAAGAGAATTCCTTGGTACAGGAGCATGATGCTGCAGGATGGAGCAGGGGAAAGGAATGGACACAAAATATCTTAATTATGATCACAGATGGCTTGAGTTTATACAATGAAGTGTAAACATTGTGATAATGAACTAAAATTGCCGAAAGGATATTGACCATAATCACTGATGTCCTTAGATGATAAAAGAAATGTAAATACATCCAGACCTCTGTTAAAGCATTGCTCTATTTGATTACAAGTTGGAATCAGAGATATATGACCTTAGGCGAGCGGAAAGCAAACATTGTGTTCATCTTTCTATTATAAAAACAGTCTGATTCTCATTTCCATTGAAACCAATGAAAAGTAAATCATTTCTATTATGAGCAGCCAATTTTCAGCAACTGTTTTCCGCTCAAGCGACAAGTTGAAAATATCCTCTCACAAAAAAAACATTGTGACTGATGAAAATCTGAATTAAAAATAGAAAATGCTGTCCCTAAATATTCATCATGTGGGCATCATCGGTGGAGAGAGTAAGAATTAACATTTCAGGTGTTATAATTGTAATAATCTGATTTACTTATTCAATGATTTATTTAAAATATGAACCAAACTGCTTTTTTATAATGGGAAGTTGAACCAATGTCTGTTCTATGCTCAGGTATGGTCATAAGGTATACAGCACAGAAAAATGCCCTTCAGCCCATCACGTCTCTACTGGTCAAAGGCAAACCATATAATCACAGAATCCCTACAGTGCAGAAGGAGGCCATTCGGCCCATCAAGCCTGCACCGACAACAATCCCACCCAGCCCCTTTCCCCGTAACCCCACATTTACCCTGCTAATAACCCTAACCTACACATCTTGGCACACTATGGGCAATTTAGCATGGCCAATCAACCTAACCTGCACACCTTTGGATGTGGGAGGAAATTGGAGTACCCAGAAGAAATCCATGCACACACGGGGAGAATGTGCAAACTCCACACAGACAGTCACCAAAGGCCAGAATTGAACCCCAGCTGTCTGGGGCTGTGAGGCAGCAGTGCTAACCACTGTGCCACCCAAACCACCTAACTGTTATAATCCCACTTTCCAGCACTTAGCCCATAGCCTTGTATGCCTTGGCATCGCAAGTGCACATCTAAATACTTTTAAAATGTTATGACGGTCTCTGCCTCCACCACCCTTTCAAGCAGTGAATTCCAGACTCCCACCATCCTCTGGGTGAACAAGATTTTCCTTACATCCCCTGTAAGCCTCCTGCCCCTTACTTTAAATCTGCGCCCGCTAGCCATTAATCCCTCCACCGAGGGAAAACATTTCTTCCTGTCTATCCATGACCCTCATAATTTTAAACATTTCAATCATGCCCCACTCAGTCTGTTCTGCTCCAAGGAAAACAATCCCAGTCTATCCAATCTCACTTCATAACTAAAACTCTTCAGCCCAGGCAACATCCTGGTAAATCTCCTCTGCACCCTTTCCAATCCTATCACATCCCTCCTTTAATGTGGATTCCAGAACTGCACACAATACTCTAGCTGTGGCCTAACCAAATTTTATACAGATCCATCTAACCTCCCTGTCCTTAACTCTATGCCTCGGCTAATAAAGTATAGCATATGCTTTCTTAATCACTTTATCCACCTGTCCTGCTATATTAAAGGACCAGTGTACATGCACAACATGGTCCCTCTGATTCTCGGTGCTTTCCAGTGTCCTGCCATTCATCGTGAATTCCCTGGCCTTGTTTGTCCTGTCCAAGTGCATCACTTCAGACTTATCTAGATTGAATTCCATTTTCCACAGATCAGCCCATCTGACCAGCCCATCTATATCCTCCTGTAATCCAAGACTTTCCTCCTCACTATTTACCACGCTATAAATTTTTGTATCATCCGCGAACTTACTGATCAACCCTCCTGCATTCAAACCTACATCATTTATATAAACCACAAATAACAAGGGCTCCAACACTGATCCCTGTGAGACTCCACTGGACACCTCTTTTAATCTGAAAAACACCACTCGACCATTGCCCTCTGCTTCCAGCCGCTCAGCCAACTCTGGATCCAATTTGCCAAATTTCCATGGGTCCCATGGGCTCTTACCTTCGCTATCAGTCTCCCATGTGGGACCTTGTCAAAAGCCTTGCTCAAGTCCAAGAAGACTATGTCAAATAAATTGCCCTCATTGACACACCTGGTCATCTCTTCGAAGAATTCAATCAAGCCGGTCAGACATGACTTCCCCTTAACAAAACCACGCTGACTATTCTTGATTAATCTCTGCCTCTCCAAACACAGATTAATTCTGTTTCTCAGAATTGCTTCCAATAGTTTCCCCACCATTGAGGAAACTGATTCCAATTTTAATGTAATAAAATACAGTATAGCTTTAACAGCTTGCATTGTTTCTCGTTAATATTGAGAATCTACTCCACTGTTGTGTCCAGTGACATCATCAACATGGGCCTTAAGGAATTCAGATTTAAATAATGATACATGTTATTGATTACAGAAGCATGACATTTTAGTAGGGAATCTGATAGAGGGCCGTATTTTCCGGCCGTGCTTGCCCCAAAGCTGGAAAATCCCGCCCGAGGTCAACAGACATTTGCATGGTCCATCCCCCACCCTCTATGATTCCGGTGGTGGACAGGATGGGAAAATTCCCCCCAGTGTGTAACTTAATGCATTTGTGCTGAAAATAAGTTTAAAACTCACTGCACAAGTAAATAAGCATTATTTAGCAGGATGCCAAGGAAACAATAACGTCCAAAATGGAAAAGTCCAGTTGCGCAAGCTATATGTGCCCATTATGAATTATCTGAATATTTAGTTCATGGTTCATGTTAATATCTTGAGGTAACTTTTAGTTGTGGAACGATTAAAAAGTTTAACAAGATATCAATACTGTCTACATCAATGGGGACGAAGTAGAAATGGTCGAGAGCTTCAAGTTTTTAGATGTCCAGATCACCAACAACCTGTCCTGATCCCTCCATGCCAATGCTATAGTTAAAAAAGCCCACCAACACCTCTACTTTCTCAGGAGACTGAGGAAATTTGGCATGTTCGCTACAACTCTCAACAACTTTTACAGGTGCACCATAGAAAGCATTCTTCCTGGTTGCATCACAGCTTGGTATGGCCCCTGCTCTGTCCAAGACCACAATAAACTACAAAGGATAGAGAATGAAGCTCAGTTCATCACTCAAACCAGCCTCTCATCCATTGACACTGTCTACACTTCATGCTGCCTCCGAAATGCAACCAGCATAATCAAGGACCCCACGCACCCCAGACATTCTCTCTTCCACCTGGAAAAAGATGCAAAAGTCTGAGTTCCAACCGATTCAAAAACAGCTTCTTCTCTGCTGCCATCAGACTTTTGAATGGACTTACCTTGCATTAAGTTGATCTTTCTCTATACCCTAGCTATGACTGTAACACTGCATTCTGCACTCTCACCTTTCCTTCTCTATGAACAGTATGCTTCATCTGAAAAGCATGCAAGGAACAATACTTCCCACTGCCTCCCAATACATGTGACAATAATAAAGTAAATGAATAGAAAATGGAATAAAGGCAACTAAAGCAGCTCCAAGTTTATAACACCCAAAAGGTTGGAGCCATGTGTTACATATTTAGGGTTGTTGTTACATTGTCATGTGGTCTTGTCACATATTTCGTTAAGAGTCAAGTCACATGTACAGTTCGTAATGTTATCGGCTGTTTTGTGGGTTTTGGCTCAATCATGGCCGTGATTCTCCTGAATTGGGACTAAGTGCCCATGCGTTCTGGCTGGCATTAGGATTCTCCCAACTGATAGATGCTAATGCATCGCAGACAACCCACTGGCCAGCTCCATTATTCCAAGACCGGGCCACCATTTTTAAATCCCAGTCTCCGTCATTATTTACCAGCCGCCCTCTACTCAATAATGAAATGGTGTCCCACTGACCAGGGGAGCATCACAAACCCCTAACCAAAAAGGGGGCATCCTCTTCCCCTCTCATCCATAATTAATGAGTAACTCCATCCCCCCTCAGACTTGTCTTCCCTCTCATACCCCACTCAGGTTCCCCTTTCCCTTTAGTCTCCCTGTTCCCTCTCAGATGTCCACTCAGGTCCCCTTCCCCTCAGACCCAACGTTTACACATTGACTTCACAAGTCCATGCGAGGAGAACAAGCTGATGGTTATCATGGATGCACATTCCAAATGGTTGGAAGTTGTCCGAATGAAGTCAGCAACTGGGGAACAAACCATTGGAAATCTCAATGAGATTTCCACCAGAATTAGGAAACCAGAACTCATTGATAGTGATAATAGATCTCAATTCACGGCTCAGGAGTTCGACAGCTATCTAAAGATGAGTGGTATCCAACACATAAAATCAGCACTATACCACCAATCTACAAATGGATTAGCCAAAAGTTTTGTCCCATCCTTGAAGCATTCACTGAAAACTTTCAAGGATCAAGGTTCATTAAATATCCATCTAAACAGTTTCTTGGTGACATATCACAATACCACACATGCGGCTACTCAGAGTTCCCCAGATTCACTCATACTGAAGAGAAAGCTGAGAACTACATTTGATCTATTCTTACTTCCAGAGATATCTGAGATAGTTGAACAGAATCAACAGTTGTAAATCTTAAGAAAATAAGATCATTCGAAAGGTCACTTGTTTTGACAAGGAGAAAAAGTTTTGGTGTTCAGTTATACCACCAATGATAAGTGGTTTCCTGCAACTGTTTTGGCTCAAACTAGCCCTATCTCCTATACAGTACAAACTGAAGATAAGCCAATTGGAAACAACAGGCAGATCAGTTGTTAGTTACACATCAATGTGCCAGTACCATATATGCCAGAACTACCAACATGCATATTATTAGATACAATGACTGCGACTTCTGGTCAAACAGCAGAAACCGAGATTGTAGAAGAATTCCTTGCAGCTATTAATCTTCCTTCTGCAAAAGAGACTGTTATGCCTTTCAGGGCAGAAACATCATCTGAAGACCTGGAAAGTACCTCTAAGGTCAAGAACAACCAAAACCCTGAAGTGCGCAAGTGTGGAATAGATGTCTACCTGACCCTCTCTCCGAGTAACTGAATTACTGCGTGATGATTCATTGCCTGCCCTTTTACATGTGTTTTGGTGACTATTTAAAAGTACTATGGCTATTTGTTGTTCTGGGACTTTAGAAGTAAAAGGGGGAGGGATGTTATGTATTGGGGTTGTTGTTGTATTGTTGCATGGTCACTTTAAGAGTCTAGTGACATGTATAATTCTTGACATCTACTGCTTTGCGGGCTTTGCATCAGTCTAGATCAAGCCTTTGGAGAGCTAATGGCTAGTCAATAAATCTATGTCGTTGCTTGCATCCATATGTTACAGCTTGACATTCTTTTGTCCTGGGAGTGCAGTATATAACACTATGGTCACTTAAGGGGTTAACAGCTAGAAATGAAAGATCCTAAAACATGAGGTGGGCTTACTTAGCTGGAGAGCTGGTGATGTGATGTCTACACTGGTTGCAAAGAAGTACACTCTAGACAGATGTTTTGTTTGGGAATTAGAATTAAATTAGTTTAAAAGTGAAACCTGAAAAGTTACATCATGGAGATGGGTTGAGAAGGTCCTCTGGTTTCAATTTATCTGGGTGTTTGGTGGGAGAGGAGAGAGCAGTGTTACAACTCACAGAGAAGCCACGATAACTGATGACATGTTCCAGGCTGTTAGGGCTCAGAGAAGTCCTGGGGAAATAACAAGGTGACAGAAGGTCATTGAGTCATAACCGTCTCCAGGTCAGAACCAGAGAAGCCCTGGGAGCCATTCACATTTCTGTGCAGCAGGGAAGCGGGAGGCCGGAGAAACCCAGGGTCAGTGGCAGCTTAATGAAACTAATAGTCTGCGAACCATGTGTGCTGGTAATTATATGTGGGACTGCAACTTTTTGAATTACATGGAACTCAGTCTTAGGAGAAGAGATTGAACCATTAGGAGGTGAAGAGTTGTTGAGGCAATCTGAGTTGGAGTGGCTTTTGAAAGAATTCAGAAGACAGATCTTCAAAAGTAAGCAATTGAAATCCCTCATGAGGCAGACAGATTTTTAATGGGATTGTGTGACTCAGTGGTTATTGATGTCTGGATGTGTTTCTAAAAAGTCTATGGAATCTGTCTTGGTAGCATCTGTCATTTACTGTGATGTGTGCCATGTTTGATCACAGTTTGCTGGTTAATTCACATTTATCTCATGTTAATTCTGAATGTTGGAGTATAAGATATATAGGGCAGGACTTTCTGGCTGCACTCGCTCCGAAACTGGAAAATCGCATCTGAGGTCAATGGACCTTTCCATGGTCCATCCCTCGTCTGCTATGATTTCCATGGTGGGCAGAATGGGAATATTCACCCCATATTGTTTTACTTTTAAACATTTGTACAGTAAAGTTTATTTTGTTTAGTTACAACTGTGGAATCTTGTATCTTCATTCTCCTTGTAGATAACTGGGATTTTAACCTCTGTCTACTTTGAATGAAAGAATACTGGTCTACAACTGGATCACAACATAATTCAGGTTGTCCCAATAGATCTAAAGTTTCCCTATCCATTCACTGAGTGACATGGAATGAACAATGGTTTGTATGAGCGAGCAGAGTTGCTTTTGTTGCAGTATAAACTGCAGGATCATGTAGTAATGCCACACAGCTTATTCTTCCCACAGCAGTAATTAGTGGCAAAATAAGAGAAGCAAAATCATGTCAGATAGGCCAAATCCACTGACGGTTTGGAGCCCCTTACTGCAGCAATGACTTAATCATCCTTTTACAGCATCAGTAAGTAAACTCAAGCCTTGCATTAAAGTTACTATAGTAAGAAACAATGTAGTTTGGATTCTAGAGAAGGAGACCACAGTGGGAATATCTGGTGTTTATAGGCAACAGTCCACAAAGTGAAGAATGAGCAAACTGGGAAACACACATCAACTCAGCCCATCTGACTGTGCACACAATGTGCACAAGAACAAGTCCTCATGGGACAAAAGAGACTCCAGTCAGTCTTGTTTTAACTTGGCTGGCAGAATGTCCTGAGCATATCGTTAGTCAAGAGAAACCCTTAGGACATCACTTGCTATGAATTACGAAACAAAAGGCATTGAGAAAAGGATAATGATTTTCTTTAATGGCTGAAAGCCAAACTGTGTGAGCTTCAGTGTTTACAAGGGAAACAAAGAAAGATCTATGCTTTATTTTGAAAAGCAGACAATGTGATTTGTTGCACGCAAGTCAAAGGAAAAAATTCAACAATTCGTTGCATCCTTTGGTGTGTAATTTGCAGGAATATCAAAATGATTAAATAATTGGAGTTCAGCTCAACCAAAAAAAACTTCCTTACTGGTGAAAGCAGACATTTAATCATGAGTAAGACAGGTTACTTATCACAGAATTAACATTCACTCCAGCACCATTTTGGTTCATAAACGACAAATACAATTAATTTGAAGGAAAACCAACACATTTTACAGAGTCAAAATCGGCCCAGTGCTCAAGTAATTACAGACCTTTTGCATCTCACTTTCCCGGCAGTGTGACAATTACGAAGAATGACATGCTGTCCCATTATGTGTAAACATGAATGGATACACAAACATTGACCAGAAGACAGCAATATATGTCCCCTATGATTCAAAGTTTGTAGCTACATGTTTAAACACTTTTCATATTCATTAATGGGACTTATAAACAAATGCAAAAACTATCAGCACAATTTGAAATAATCTTAAGATGGTTATAGCTAAGAAAGGCTACAGGAATATTCCAGTAACACCTTCACGAACCTTGCAATCTTTTCAGACAGCTGAACAAACTCTGAAGGGAGTACTTTTTAAAAAATCTCATTCATTGGTATGCCCGCCCAAAATACTCACCTTGGCAACTAAAATAATCCTGGAAAAAGTTTCAGTAGATTGTCACACACTTCTCAAATCGACGACAAACAAAATGGTCAAAATGAAAGAATATGCATTATCTCGAGAGTGATTGTATCAATCTAGTGGTCAGGCAAATGCTTGTTCACTCTTTTCTTGCAAGGTCCATGAGTTAAATTCTCTCCAACCAAAAAGTGATTAACCAAATCTGTAAATATTGAACGAGAATCTAAAACCATATTAGAACATAAGTATGAGATCCAAATCCACTCTATACAAGTCAAATATAGAAATGAGATCAAACCAGAATACATAGGCTGGAATCTCCAGCTGCTCATGCCGGTGGGATTCTCCAGTCCCGCCGGCAGCAGACCCCTGCCCAGTGAGTTTCTCGCCGGCGTGGGGTGACAATGGGAAATTCCCATTGAGTGTGGCAGGACCAGAGAACCCCACCGCTAGCAAACAATGCGCCACCTCCCGCCAATGGTAAGCATGCAACTGGGAGGCCAGAGATTCTCGCCCATAGAATCTGCTGCAACAAAAGCAAACTAATGTAGATGTTGCAAATCTGAAATAAAAACAGAAAGTGCTAGAATTAACTCAGGAAGTCTGACAGCATCTGTGGAAGGAGGAACATTAACATTTCAAATCAAGGGCCTTTCTTCTGAAGTTCTGAAGAAAGATTTTTGTCCTGAAGTGTTGGCTGGAATTTACTGTCCCGCCCACCACGGGATTCAGAGTGGGCGGGGGGCAGACGATGGAAAGATCCGTTGACTTTGGGTGAGATTTTAGGGTTTCAGGACAAACGAGGCCATAAAATCCCACCCGTTAAGTCTGTCTTTTCAAAAACTCTGTCAGACTTGTTGAGTACCTCCAACACTTTGTTTTTATTATATACAACCACATGAATTAAACACAGGAGGGATTAAAGTAATTTATTGGAACTCTTCAACAGTGCCACCGTAAAAATATATTTGAGACAGAGACATGTTCTTTGGTATCAGGCCATCAGGATGGTAATTCAACAGCAGGAGAGCACAATTCACTGTTGGAAGAGTTTAACACGTTGATGAAGAGTGTAATTCACTGCTAAGGTATTGCCTTGATGGTCCACTAGCAGTGGGTATCATTGACTTGGTGATGTAGTTGTCTCCTTTATTGGCTGGAGTGGAGAATAAAATTTGGTGTTGATTATGGAACCAATTGAATCATGACGTGGAAGTCAAAAGTGTGCAATGTCACACCGGTTTCCTTTTGATATATGAAAAAGCTACAGACACTAATGCTAATAATGTAGCTAACATCAGTGTGCTCTTCAATATATAAAGGCAATCATTCTGCGTGATATTAGAGTTATTAAATTTGCAAAGGAAAATAAATAAAAACATAAAACACATATATGAATAATTTATTTGTTGCAACAGGTGCAAGTAAAAACACCAAATAAGATCTCACAATATGTATAGAAGTAGATTTGAATAATTTAAAACTTGCTGTGGAATACAAAAGAATATAGCAATTGTACATTTTGGCTTCGGGCTATTTTTTCTGCATTTGTTTCCCCAACCACCTAAATCCTGAATAAGATACAATAGCAATAGGAGAAGATATTGTGCTGAATCATCTGTATTTTCCTGAAAGATGCTTGGAACATCAACTTCTGTTTTCTTCACAGATGTTGACTGACCTGCTGAGTGTCTCCAAAAGGGGGCCCGATTCTCCGACCTCGCTCACAGCTGGGAATCTCCGGTCCCGCTGCAGTGAATGGAGATTTGGCTCCATATTTGAAAAAAAAGTTGCATTAGGAGCAGTCCAGTGAAGGTTCACTCAACCCATTCCTGGGATGAAGCCCAGAAGGAAAAAAAAACATTAAAATGGAGAAATAAGAATGGAGATTTGGCCAAATTCTCCGTTCTCGCTGGTAGTGGCAGGGCATGAACAGCTGGAGAATTCCGGCAATTGTCTTTTTATGCAGAGGGTACAGTCGTAGAAATGCAGAAAGGATTAATAATAAATTTAGCACTCGATATTTATTTTGCAGTGCCTGGCTTGTCTTTTGTCTTCAGCGATTAATGAGATTTTAGATAAGCTTTTGATATCGTAGACAGAAGTTACATAATTATGATGAGTAATTAAACTCGCATTAAAATGTGTATTCCTTAAAAAACTCATAAGGAAAGTAGGCCAGAGGGAATGCATCCAAAATATTAATGGCAAGGTAGGGACAGCTGTGGTTGAAATTTTTCACAGCTCATTAAACATGTAGGTAATATCAGAGGCATTGGAAAATCGTGAATGTTAGAAATATCAATTAAAGAAATGCAGTCAATTTATATTTACACAAAAGTACTGAACTCCATTATAATACTAAAGATATTTGACAAGTGTCTGAAGAGTAAAATTAAAACTGGGTAGAATTTCTAATTGGTATGGTCCATATCAGTATGTGAACAGAAAAGGATTAGTGAAGACTAAAGTAGGTCTCTTACAGTCTAAAAACAGGAGAATTTATAACAGAGAACAAGGAAGTGGCAGAGCAATTAAACAACTATTTTAGTTCTGTCTTTAAGGAGGAAGACAAATAACTTCCCAGCAATGCTAGGGAACCCAGGGTCGATTGAGAAGGAGGAATTGAAGGAAATTAGTATTTCTAAATAAAATACTGCTGGAATTCTCTGTGAAAGCCTGGCTATCTCCAGTCACATGACCCTGATCTATTTATCATTCCAATCAAGCTCTACTCAGCAATCCCAGGGGAACACTAGAACAACAGAATACTGCATTAGTTCAGATTAAAACAAACACGATATCAATTACACTGCTTCAGTAACAATAGACGAGACCAGTTGCAGAAAAAAATGGTTCCAACAAAATGCCAGGGATTGCTCAAAACATTCTGCAGAGAAACAAAATATATTTCTTAAAAGGTACAGTATCACCACATTTAAAATAGAACACCAGTAAAACGGGGAAATAAAAATACTGGTCTGAACTGAATTTTTCCTTCTGGAAGAAATTCTTATGAAGAAAGATTGAACAGGTTGAGCCTAAACTGGAGTTTAGAAGGATGAGGGATGATTTTACTGAAACATGCATGATCTCAAAAGGAGCTAGTAGGGTGGACACTGGGACAATGTTTCCTCTTGTAGAGAAACTAGAACTAGGGGACACAGTTTGAAAATGAGGCTTCTATTTTAACATGGAGATAAGGAAATGTTTCCTTTCTCAGGGTCATTTGTCTGTGGAATACTCTTCCCAAGAAAGCAGTGGAGGCTGGGTTATTGAATTTCTTCAAGGCTGAAGTAGACAGATTTTTGATGGACATAGGTGTCCAGGGTTATGGGATGCAGGTGGATTTGAGATAACAACAGCAGCCATGACCTTATTGCATGGAGAAGCAGGATGGAAAGGCTGAATGATCTACTCTTGCTCCTATGTCCCTAGATCCTAATTATGGACTTTGATTTTTTTTTAATTGTCTTGTTATCACATCCTTTATAACAGACTCTAGCACTTTCCCTATGACTGATATTAAACTAATTGGTCTATGATTCTCTCTTTGCTCCCTCCCTCCTTTCTTAAATATGACACCACCTTTGTGGGTCGGACCTCAAACAATAATGAGACATAGTACAGGAAAGAGATTGAGAATCTGATGAAATTGTGCGAAGACAATAATCTCTTTCTTAATGTAAGTAAAATGAGGGAGATAGTCATTGACTTCAGGAGCATTGTGGAAGACATGCCCCTGTCTACATTAATGGTGATGAAGTAGAAATGGTCAAGGACTTCTGTTTCTAGGTGTCCAGTTCACCAACAATTTGGCCTGGTCTCTACACTGACCTAAAGTCAAGAAAGCCCACCAATCTCTACTTTTTCAGGAGGCAAAGGGAATTCATGTCCACTACGACTCTCCAATTTTTTCCAGATATACCATAGAAAGCATCCTTTCCAGATGTATCACAGCTTGGTATGGCTCCTACCCTGAACAAGACGGCAAGACACTACAAAGGGTTGTGAACATAGACCAGTCCATGATGCAAACCAGTCTCCCAGCCGTTGACTCATCTACACTTCATATTGCTTCGGAAAAGCAGCAGCATAATCAAGGACCCCACCCACCCCGGACATACTCGCTTCTACCTTCTTCCATCGGGAAAAAGATACAGAACTTGGATAACGTGCAGCAACCAACTCAAGAACAGCTTCTTTCCTGCTGCCATCAGCCTTTTGAATGGACCTACTATATATTAAGCTGATATTTCTCTACACCCTAGCGGTGCCTGTAACATTTTGCACCGTCTCCCCTATGTATTCTATGAATGGTATGTTTTGTCCGTATAGCGTGCAAGGAACAATTACCTTTCACTGTATCCCAATACATGTGACAATAATAAATCAAATCAAGTTAGTGGTGTTACACTTGTCAGGATTGTCCCAGAATTTGGGAAGATGACAACCAAAGCAGGAATTATTTCTATGGCCAGCTCCTTTAGTGCCCTGGGATGTAGATTTTCAGGTCCTGGGGATTTATCAGCTTTCAGTCCCATTAATTTCTCCCACAGTCCGAAAGACGTGCTGGTTAGGTGCATTGACCCGAACAGGCACCGGAGTGTGACCACTAGGGGAATTTCACAGTAACTTCATTAGTGTTAATGCAAGTCTTCCTTGTGATTAATAAACAAACTTTGAAAACTTGATAAAGATAAAAGATAAGTTCAGACCAGTATTCTCATTTCCTAATTTTTGTGTTTTTCCTTCTGGGCTTCATCGCTGGAATGGGTTGAATGAAGCTTCACTGGACTGCTTCCAATGCAATTATATCTTTTTTCGAATATGGGTACTAAAGTTGTGCATAGTATTCCAGATGTGCTCTCATCAGTATCCTGTTTAGCTGCAGTAAAGTTTCCCTACTTTTAGATTCAATTCTCCTTGCAATAAATACCAACACTCCATTAGCCTTCCTAATCATTGGCTGTACCTGCATACCAACCTTTCCTGATTCTGAATTTGGGGTGCTTGCACAAGTTGTACCTAATGTGTGAAAAATACGTTTTCATGGCTTCAGATAACATCATTAATGTAAACGCTGTGCTCCTCAGGAGCAATGAAACCAGCACCACCCTGCTGGTCCAAATAACCTTGTTTCTGTACTGTAATAAGATAAAGAGGGACTTAAAGAAGATAGAGACAGTTTATGTTCTGTGCTTTCCTCAGGCTTTGTTCTTATCCCTACCTTTGTCAACATTTATTTTTCACAGTTAATCCAATATAGCCACAACGCATTATTGTGTGGAAACTAAAACATTGCCAGCAGCTTGACGAAAGTAAGCCAATATACAATTTCTACATCAAACACCAAATATATTATGTGTTCTGCAAGGCACAATTGAAGTTAGTTTAAATACCAATGCTTCACACAGACTCCTTTAGCCACATCAATAAGCACTTAGGAACGTGGAAAGATACGAACAAGAGTCGGCTGATCTGTACCTCAACTCCATTTATCCGCCATTGATCCATATCCCTGAATACACTTACCTATTGATCTTAAGACTTGAAACTTCCATTTAGTCCAGCCTTTTGAGGGAGAGAATTCCAGTTCATCAACCTTTGTGTGAAAAGGTGGTGCATGTGTTTAATCTGAGCTGTTATTTTATGACCTGTTTCTGGTTCCATGCGCACCACCCTCCTCAACCCCCCCACCGAAAAGGATATAGTTTACAGGTCTGCCGTGTCCAGTTCCTGTGCCAAAGCTTGATTAGATCACCTCTCAACTTGCTGAATTCAATTTCTGCAGCCAGTCTTCACAAGTTAACCCTTTCAGCCCATTCTCTGTGAATCTGCTTTTCAAAACTAGTATATTCTTCCTAATCACAAAAACCAAAAATGCTGGAAAGTCTCAGCAGGTCTGACAGCGGAGAGAGGACAGAGCTAATGGTTGGAATTCTTCGGCCTCCTTGCCGCGTGTATTTCGGCAGCAGAAGGCGGTGCAACATTCACCAGCAGCAGAATCTTCTGGTCCCGCCGCTGTCATGTCAATGGGATTTCCTATTGAATCCACCCCACACTGCCAGGAAACCCACAGCGGGGGTGCACCACCAGCGGGATGAGAAAGTCCCAGTCGCATAAAAGCTGGCGAATTCCAACCAACATTTCAAGTTTGGATGACTCTTTACTCAGTGACAAAAACTGAACAGTGTTCCATATGGATGATGCCATTTGGTGTCCAAGATGGCATCTACTCTACAGGTGCATCCTTTGGCAGCAAGTCACATCAAAGCCCATATTGGTGAATGTTTTAAATATTTGCTCATGGGATGTGAGCATCGGTGGCTAGGTCAGCACTAATTGGCTATTCCTAATTGCCTTTCAGATGTTGGCAGTGAGCTGCTTTCTTAAACTGCTGCAGTCTGTAGTGTAGACACACCAACAGTGCTGTTCGGAAAGGAGTTCCAGGATTATAACCCAAAGACAGTGATGGCAATGTATTTCCAAGTCAGGATGCTGTGTGATTTAGAGGTAAACTTGCAGGTGGTGGTGTTCCCATGCATCCACTGCCCTGTCCTTTGAGATTTTAAAGGTCATGGGTTTGGAAAGTGCCTTTGCTGAGTCACTGCGGTGTATACAGTAGATGGTAGACACTGTGCATCAGTGGTGGAGGGAGTGAACATTTATGGAAGGGATGTCAATCAAGTGGACTGCTTAGTCCTGGGTGGCGTTGAGCTTCTTGAGTATTGTTGGAGCTGAACTCCCACAAATGGAGAGTATTCCAGCAAACCTTTTGCCCTGTGCATGGTGGATGGGCTTTAAGGAGACAAGGAAATAGGAAACTTTCCACATAATTCCCAGCCTTTTGACCTGCTCTTATAGACATAGCATTTATAGACCTGGTCCAGTTCAGCTTCAGGTCAATGGTGACTTCCAAGATATTGATAGTGGGGATTCAGTGATGGCAATACCATTGAATGTTAGTTGGTGAAAGGGTGGGTGCAGTGAAGAGCAAAATACCCAGAGCGTTATCAGTTGTTCATTCATCTAGCTCAGATTAGTTATATCAATTGTAATTATATGCTAAACAATCAAAGGCCTCAGTTTCTTAAATTCAACAACTAATGAATCTTACTTTATAAATGGTTAACTTAACTAATGTTAAAAATTTGCCACTAAATTCAGCACAAGACCTACTGTAATAAAAAAGTTTTGGGAAATAACTCACTCCTGTTCACATTGCTGCTGAATTGATGTTTTGGAAACATTCATTTGACTTGGTCATTTTTATCATGATCCAGATTATGAATGGGCATAAAACTCACTCCTGCACATTATTTATAACAATAACTCACTTTGATGGGCCATTCCTTCTGTCCACTAAATGTACAAAATGCATTTTCAGATTCGTAGGGAATGGTCCTGGTATGTCCATCCAGCAGAAGGAATTCTTCAGTCACAAGCAATAAAAGAACTAACTTCAGAGAGTAAATCAAAGAAAAAGGTTTAATAAAGATCATTCATTACTCCAATAATTGAGGCCACACCGTGGGCCATAAAAGCTCCCCACAATTCCCAAACACCTTCTCATTTATGCTGGTCAGCTAACCACCACATCATTTTATCATTTGGTTACATTGTCTACTGGGTCAGCGAGTGAGCTGACCCTCACAGCATGTTGCCATTGGTTACATTACAGCCGATTCCCTTTATTTTATTTTTAAAAATGAAAATAATTTAAGACAACCATCCTGCAGTATTCTCAACAACTTTCCAGTGCCTGCACCCCTTTTAGTAAAAGAGTCGGATAACTGTAGCTTTGCACCAACCCAGTTGAGCTTTGAAACTTCCTTGTTTTCCAGCATTCATTTAATGTTGGCCAAATCAATTCTCAGTCACTTTTCGTAAACTGAACATTGTCCACATAACATTCAATTAGTACTTTCTTTCCCAATGTTGCCATGAAATATAACCCTGTTAGTGTCAGACAAATATATCCCCATATCCAACGCCTCCACTAACGTTAGGTTTCAACCGCCAATGTACTTTTGACTACCCTTATTTTCTTTGCTTCCCAGGCCAAGGGGCAACATTTTCCTTCCTTACCTGCCAAGAATATGATGAATCTGGAACTGCTCAAATATCCATCTGGTAGATTGGCATGTGAAGCATTACTAAACACAACTAACTTCATGTCTTCTGGTTCTCCCAGTTCTGGGAATTTAATTACACAATCCTTTAATTATAGCTTTAGAAAGTTCTATTTGCCTGCAAGATCTGTTGGCCTGAAGCACGCCTCAACATATTACTCAGCTCTGGGACATTATAGCTCCGGTCTCGTCTGTGTGCATAGCCAATTTAACTGTCCTATCATACTCCTCAACAGTTCTGTTTTCGTTGGCTGGTTCCTCTTTTTTCGTTGACCTTTCTCTGGTTATGGGAATAGGATCAATGCTGTTTCGATATCCCTGTTGATTCATTGTTACGCCAGATTTGCTTTGTTGGATATCAAAAAGCACCAGCTGCTTGACTCTCTACTTTAAATTCTGACTTTAACCTATTAATTACCCTCTTTTCAAACTCTTCTGTGCCATTCCATCGGAAATCATCAACATGCATCATGAAAATTCCAGCCAATTTTCCTTCAGACTTCCAACAGAACATTGCAGGATCTGCTTTTAACTGGACACAGTCTGTTTTCAACAATACAGAACGTACAGAGAAATACTTGATCCGTATGCACATTTCTTCAGTTTCCACAACTGTCCCTGTGTCTCACCTGCTTCTTTGGATGGTTTAAAAAAAAATACTTTTCCTTGAAATGTTTCACCCTGCAGAAATGCTGCTTTGATATCAACTTACATTCCCAATATTAGATGCTAGGACAATGAAAAAGAATTCAGTGTCACTTTCCCTGCTGTGGGTGACTTAATCCTAATGTCTCTCTCCTCCAAGTGTTCCTCATACCCACGGGCTATTAATCTGGCTTTTGCTTTTTAAGTCCCATCTTGCGAAACTTTGTGCAAACCCACCGATGGGACAGAGTAGGCTGCCCTTTGTCTGGTACCTCGGTGTACACCCCAAACTCTTTCCAACTGTCCAATTCTTTGTTGGCCTCTCTTATTTCGACGAGCTCCATTTTATTGGCAGCCACCAACACTTCCCTATCATGGGGACTTCTACTCCTATTACTATCATTGGTTATCCTAGCCTACCTCATTAAACTCTGGCCTCTACTGCTATGTCTGGTCCTGTCAGGACTGCTACTCTGTTAACACAGATTTGTGACTTTTTCCTGGGTTCACAAGTGCTCACTGTCTCATCCTCAAAACATAATCTCGCTTTTTTGGCTTCCATCTTTCCAATCTATAGCTTTTGTTTTTTGATCTTGCTCTTAGACATTGAGGCTTTTCCTGCTCTTCCAATTATAGTGGCATCCCTCCACTAACTTGACCCTTCAGATATATATGATACCACTGTGCTCTCTTTGGGTAACTGAACCTTTGAAGTAACGGCTTCATCTCCTGCCCCACTGTTACTTAGTTGATCAGATTTCCTTTCATCTATAGCTGTCAGATCATCATAGTTGCTCAAAGTATGTGTATGTGAGGTATGAAGTGCTGCTTTTATTTCTAAATCTTGTTCAGATGCTCCAAATGCATTATCAATTCCGACTACTCGAGGAGTGGGCTGTCTGGTTACCGTGTTGTAGTATAACTCCCTTGCCATCTGTCCCTATCACTTTCCACACTCTTTTATAGTAGACCATATCACCTTTTTCAAAATGTACCCCCAACGGTCTTATGCGATACCTTGGGGCTCGTCTTATCTGTTCTGAAACCTCAACCTTAATGAAGGCCTTTCTTCCTGCATGCATGGCATTTAGACCTGCAGAAAAAAAATGGGAGCTGATGCTTGTCCTTTCTAATGCTGGAGGAGCGTTTGTCAATACTATCAGTAATTTTGGGTTCCTCCCATATACCAACTGGTATGGACTTCGAGCCAGAGCCAGGGTCAGATCAGCTGAAGCAGTTAGATCAACAGTTAGTTCTTAACTCTGCCAGCTTCAGATATGCCTTAAGAGAACTCATCATTCAACCAGTGAAAAGTACCAAATCAGACTTATAGACAGTGGACAACTACAGAAGAACCTCCAAATCTTTTCCAAGCCACCAGACCTGGTTGTATATAGTTTTTTTAAGAGCGACTAAGATTCTGTTATTACTGTTTTGGTACTGAATGATCCTTGTCTTTATTTGAACAGCATTTCAGTCGAACCTTCTTTTAACTAATATGCCACTTGTTTAGTTAGAGTTCCCGGTTGATTGAATAAAATAGCTTGTTAATTAGTCACTTAAAGCGTGTGTCAGGTATTTATATTATTGAATCTCCAAACGTTAATGTAGAACAATTAACACCTCTCCAAACACTTTTACCGGATTACAAAGTGAGGTAAAAGGGATTAACTTCTGTGTCGTAACATAGGGCTACAGAGCAAGAGCAGGACATTCATTGGTGAGCTCTTGCAAAGAGCTAGGATGGGCGCGATGGGCCGAATGTACTTTGCGGTCCGTCTGATTCTGAAGTCCCATTGTATCCCGTGAAGTAAATTTCTCACCTCTCACCTTTCGGTTCAATATTGGGATCCTCTTGTGTGTTTCGAAGAATCATGGAGTCCCGGCGGTGCAGGGGGAGGCCATTTGGCCCGTCGAGTTTGTGCCGACCGCGGTCCCGCCTGGGCCCTATCCCTGTACCTACCCTGCTAATCCTCCTGACACTAAAGGAGCGTTTTGGCATGGCCGATCCGCCTGGCCTGCTCATCTTTGGACACTGGGGGTCAGTTTGGCGTAGCTAATCCGCGTAGCCTGTACATCTTTGGACCCGGGGTCAATTTGGCATGGCCGGTCCCCTTAGCCTGCGCATCTTGGACACTAAGGGGCAACTCTAAGTTGTGACATTTGTTTCGAGGGCCAAGCATCAGGGTTGCCTTGGTAACAGGTAACATTCTAATAGCCTATCAGTTTAAAAAAAGACAATCAGCCATTAAGAGCCGATCAGATTTGAATTTGCTGTTGTTTACAACCTCAGACCAATCATGGTGTAAGAACATTGTGAGGTCATCACAAGTATAAAGGCCAGAGCAACAGCCTTTTCAGAGGAACATCGCTTGAGCCAGAGCCAGGGTCAGATCAGCTGAAGCAGTTAAAGGCAGTTAGATCAACAGTTAGTTCTTAACTCTGCCAGCTTCAGATATGCCTTAAGAGAACTCACCATTCAACCAGCGAAAAGTACCCAATCGGACAGCAGACAACTACAGAAGGACCTCCAAATCTTTTCCAAGCCACCAGACCTGGTTGTATCTAGTTTTTTTGAGAGTGACTAAGATTCTGTTATTACTGTTTTAGTACTAAATAATCCTTATCTTTATTTGAACAGCATTTCAGTCGAACCATCCTTTAATTAAAATTGTTACTAGTTTAGTTAAAGTTCCCGGTTGGTTGAATAAAATAAGTTGTTAATTATTCACTTAAAGCCACCTTTAGGAAGAAGCACTGTGTGCAGTTCTGGCCACCCTATCGTAGAAAGGATATTATTAAACTAGAAAGCGTGCAGGAAAGATTTACTAGGATGCTTCCGGGACTTGATGGTTTGAGTTATAAGGAGAGTCTGAATAGACTGGGACTTTTTTCTCTTGAGCGTAGGAGGCTGAGGGGTGATCTTGTAGTGGTCTATAAAATAATGGGGGGCACAGATCAGCTAGATAGTCAATATCTTTTCCCAAAGGTAGGGTAGTCTAAAACTAGAGGGCATAGGTTTAAGGTGAGAGGGGAGAAATACAAAAGTGTCCAGAGGGGCAATTTTTTCACACAGAGGGTGGTGAGGGTCTGGAACAAGCTGCCAGAGGTAGTAGTAGAGGCGGGTACAATTTTGACTTTTAAAAAGTGTTTCGACAGTTACGTGGGTACAATGGGTTTAGAGGGATATGGGCCAAATGCGGGCAATTGGGACTAGCTTAGTGGTTTAAAAAAAAGGCCGGCATGGACAAGTTGGGCCAAAGGGCCTGCTTCCATGCTGTAAACCTCTATGACTATGACTCTATGACTATGACTATAGTTCCCCACCATTTGTAATGAATATTTTGCGTGCACTGCCCGTTAATGCAATCTGCAATTTACAGCCTGGTTGATCTGCCAAAATTTTATGCAGCATATCTACAACTGCGTGATTCCTTTCACAGAGGCCATCACTGAATGGGCTTTCTGCTGCAGTGTGCATTACTACAATATTTAAATTTTTTCACATATCTTGAAATTCATCATTTGCAAGTTCACCCCCATTGTCTGTCAAGAATTTAGACTGTGCCCCCAACCCTGTTCCAATCCAATGGATCATAATTTTATCACAATAGTCTTTTTATCTTTGCTGTAAATTACCATAGATATGCCAAACCGGATGGCCATGTCCACGAAGTGCAATAATTAGACACCTTTGTCTTTATCCCATATCTTCAGATCAATCGCCACTACATCATTGAAATCTCATGCTAATAGTAGACTCACGACTGGACGTGGAGGTGTCCTTCTGTTTTATGCAAATTTCACACTGGGTTGATATTTGCTCTGAGATCATTATAGCCTTTGTCCAACACACCTGCATCACTGTTCAGTCTCTGTGGTGCTGGATGAGCAAACTGCTTATGAAGTTTCAAAATAATCTTCTTTTGGTCCATCATGCTGTTGTCTGTAAGCATTATTAATGTGCCATGAATCCTTTGGTCTGATAATTTTGGTTCGCTTAAGGGAAGACAATAATGGCCTAATCTTGTAAAATGTGGGTCTACACTTTTTCCATATACCACAGCTTTATCATGTTTCAAATCAATGTTCGTCTGGGCTTTTTTCATTGCAGACCTGCTTAATAACAAAGCGATGTCACTGGAAACTACATCTACTTATGAACAAGCAATCCTAAGGGAAGTGCCACCCTTTTGGAAGACATTAAAGTATTGTCATCTCCAAATCGAAAGCAAGTGGAACCAACGTATTCTCTCACTTCCTTTCATTCTTTATGATCAAGAGCCCCTAACAATTTAGCCAATCTTGGCCACATCCATTATCCAAGATGCAAGAATCTATCAGGACGCTCATTAAAGGACTCAACTTTTCTGTGAGCAAAATAATACCTTCATGGTCCTTATCTTCATCACTGTCCATTTCTATATATTCTGTGTCATGTGTAGTTTCAAAGAGACAATTTCTTCTTTGCAGACAGTTTACTACATAATGGTATGGGGAAATCACATTGAAAACAGCAGTTCACAATCCCAACATTTTTATCTCTTTCCCATGTGCATTTTCTTTCTCCATTATCAAATCAGTTATATCCAGTTTCAACATCTGGTCTTTTATTAGCATAACTGTCTCTGTTTAAGGGCCTTCATGTACCATTAGGTCTGGCATACAGCTGAGCTATCATCCGGTCCTCTATTCTGGACACTACAGAATTGAAAGTGGCAGGGAATGATTTCCCAAAATATGATGCTGTCATTTGATCAAGAGGAGCTCTGTTCCCTTTAATTGTACTCCAGTCATTTTTAGAAGATTATCCATCTGCAGACATGCACAGTCCAACAACTGGAATCTCCAAATTAAATTTCATTAACCTGTTATGGTCCCTATCAAAATCCGTGACATATCCCTCCATGGGCTGGTCTTGTCTTCAAATCCTATAAAACATCACGCATCTTTCATAATTCTCCAAAAACCCTTCTTTTCAGTCAAGCTAATCCAAATATCATAGCAGGAGCTGTAACCCTTCTTCATTTAGGGTAGGTGCAGTTCACTCAGAAAGCACCTTGCTCCTTATCTTACTTCTAATCAGAACTGCCAAAGCTAAGGCCATATCTTACTTTTTCCTCAGTATTGTGGTGACAAGGGTCCACATTTCCACTTCTGCCTTCCATTGCCGGTATGGTTCAGCACCTGAAAAGACAGGGGGACAATCAAACAACATCAGTTTATTGCTACCTTCTGCCATGGTTGTATCCTGAATCTGTCGCACTTCTTCAAAAACAAACAACCAAGTTACAATGGGTTTTCCTCTGCTACCAGTGTTCATCCAGCAGAAGGAATTCTTCACTTGCATGCAACAAAAAGAACTTACTTCAGTAAATAAATCAAAGAAAAGGGTTTAATAAAGAGGCTTCATTACTGCAACACTTGCAGCCACACCCTGGGCCATACAAGTTGTCCACAATTCCCAAACTGCTTCTTATTCATACTGGGTCAGCTGACCACCACATCATTTTGTCATTGGTTACATTGTCTACCGGGTCAGCTAGTCACCTGACCCTCACAGCGTGTTACCATCGGTTACATTATAACCAATCCAATGTTATCATTGGTCATCATGGTGTATTGACCAATCATCCTCAACAAATTTGGATAATCCGCTTATTCATTCTTTTCCTCTTCTGATGTCTTATGTAATTTGTTTCTAGATTCACAGCGTCACAGAATCACAGAATTGCAGAGGAGGCCATTTGGTCCATCTTGTCTGCATTGGTTCTCCAAAACAGCATGATGATATAGTGCCATTCCCTTGCCTTTTGCTCATACCCCTGCATATTTTTTCTTTCCAACTCATCATCTAATGCCCTTCTGAATGCCTTGATTAAACCTGTCTTCACCACACTTTCAGGCAGTGCATTCCAGACCCAAACAATTCATTGTTTGAAAGTGTTTTTTTTGCACATCACTTTAAGTCTGAGCTCTAACATTCTTGATTGTTTTAGGAGCAGGAGAACTTTCTCCCTATCTACTCGGTAGCCCACCCACCCCCACCCCCACCCCCACTCCCCCGGCTTGATTTTAAACATCCCTGTCAAATCTCCTCTTAACTTTCTTCTCTCCAAGGAGAGCAGACCCAACCTTTCCAATCTATCCTGAAATGCTGTTTCTCACATCCCTTACATACCAACTCCAAAAATGACTTTCTGGCTTTGCAGTGCTTGGGTACACATTGACGACGTGATAGGCACCACATAACGCAAATAATTTATTGCCCCTGAAGGAACATTATCACAGGAAGAATCAAAAAAACAAAATAGTGTTGATGTTGTGAAGGTGAAACAAAAGCAATAAATCCAGAATTATTCAGGAGGCTCAGCTGCATCAGAAGAGGAATAGAAGTCAGTCAACCTTTCAGGGTCTACATATCACCTCCTCACAGGCATTTGGTGATCAGATGTTGGTTTTTGGAATTTCAAAGAAAATCTCACTTTCCGAAGAAAGTTTCAAAAAAAAGTTCCATAATTTCATCATCCACTACAATTCAAAAGAGACACTTCATCCATATATTTGAGGAAAGAGAAAATCAAATCTGGTGATTCACGTGAATAGATTTTTAATTAATGCTGGACCCAGGTGATCCAGTGTGTCTGGGCACAGATCCAGGAAAATCCTCTTTTAATATATTTAAGGTCCCAAAATTCCTCACGGTCTTTGCATGTCAAGCTTGCAGCCTTGGCACAACACAATTCCCTGGCTGTTAATTGAAGCAAAGATCATTTCAGCTCATTTCTCACCACTGCCCCCCCCCCCCCCCCCCCCCCCCCCCCGCTCCATAATTAAACCTCCCAAATTTCTGGTTACGGTTTTTTGTGTCTCCACTCTCTTGGCCGTGCTAATTTAAATTAAAGTATAATGAGGCACAATGGCCTTGGTGTGGTAAAATTCCAATAGTTGCACTCACAAGGTACCAGACAGATTTCAGAATGGGGGAGGGGGGGGGGGTGGGGGTGGTGGTGAGTGGCACACCTGTTGCCAAGTAACTGCTGCGAAGGGCAGAAGTTGGGAAACTTGAAGAGTGCAGAAACTTTGATTACAGATTTCTGGAGCTGGGAATGAGCCATAGAAATAAATGCTGGAAACACTCAGCAGCATGTACGGAGAGAGAAACGGAATGAACATTTCAGGTCTGCGAACTACCAGCTATGAAGTGAGGAAAGGTAGACATGTGATAGGTTTCCAACTTGTCTCAATTCTGATGGAACATCACAGGCCTGAAATTTCAACTCTGCCTTCTCTCTCCATGGATGCTGCCAGAGCTGCTGAGTGTTTCCAATGCATTCCATTTTCTTCCGTTCCAATTTTCAACATCTACAGTATTTCGCTTTTGTGTCAGCTTCCGGAACTTTTCACCTATAAAATCCCAGAATGACATATGACTGCACTCGGATCTGTGAGACTGTTGGGATATTTTTGCACCCAACAACAGTATGAACAGTTCTGAGGTATGGGCTTCTCAATATGCTTTTCTTTATTTTTCTTCATTACGGAGAAGGAAGAGCAGCAGGAGAAGATGAAGAAAAGTGTGTGAGGGAGATATTATCACACTCCAAATGATTTATCCATCTTTACCTGTAAAATATAAGTTTCTTTGATCACAGTTGTGAACAGTATGGGTGCCACCACAACAGTTAATATTGCTGTGAACACACAGTTTTCTGTGCTCAGATTCAGGAATTAACTATAGTTTCTGACAGAAAACAAATGGTAGTTAGGGAGACGAAACCATTGTGATATTGCAATTCTTTTATAAATCAACAATTGTGACTGTTGGGGAGAATTCAGGGATTTTCTCATTTCACTGCTGTGAATTTGCTTCTCTGAGGTGCATTAGTTTACTCTGAATGTGTCCTGTGGTCAATGGACAATTTCCTGCTAATCAGATCATAGGCCGAGCAAGTCGCCATTCGCAGTGATATCCACACAGTCACGTTCATTCTGAAATAGCTTCACATACAAAATAAACCATCAAACCAGAAATATTAGAACAGCAAAATTGAGCTATGTTTGTCTTAGGAAATGTATTAGGCTGCTGAATAATGTACAACAAAAATAAAGCTCTCATTCTCATTGCTTTGTCGTGTCATCGAGAAGGCAAGGATACAATCAAGGGTGATGAGGGATAGCGAAGAGGATGCTCTCCCTAACTACTACTTTTCTTTGCCAAGAGCTAGAGTTAATTCATGAATATGAGCACAGGAAGCAAGTGAACTGTGCATCCACAGCAAATTGACTATTGTTAATAAGAGGGAAGCGATTGGGGAGATGGGCATGTTCTAATTGTGAAGGAGTCTAACAAGATCTGGCAGCGGTCTTCGGCACCATACCTGCTCCTCCCAGATCCACGTTGAGGTGAGTATCTTTGCTGGTGGTCTCCAACAATCCCTTTCTGAATCACAAGTTAAGATGCATGTAGGCCACATTTTCTCAAAGGCAAAGGCCCTGGCATTGCATCTGTGCAGGATAGCCCAATTCTACAAATTGGGCTTCACAATTTATATCCTTACTTTCAGACCCAAAGGGTCAAACACCAGTTAAGACCCTTAATGCCTCTATTTAGGCTTTTACCAATATGGTGGCTGGTTCACTTCATTGAATCATAGAATCCCTACAGTGCAGAAGGAGATCATTCAGCCCATAGAGTCTGCAGCGACAACAATTCCACCCAGGCCCTATCCTCAAAACCCCACGTATTTACCCCGTTAATCCCCCTGACACTAAGGGGCAATTTAGAATGGCCAATCGACCTAACCCGCACATCTTTGGATTGCGGGAGGAAATCAATGCACCCGGAGGAAACCCACGCAAACACAGGGAGAATGTGCAACCTCTGCACAGTGACCCAAGGTTGGAATTGAACCTGGGTCCCTGGCGGTGTGAGGCATCATGTAGCCCCGCTTCATCTAAAGCCATTAAAATATAACGCACAAACCTCCCTTTTGTCACTTTGGGTACCTAGAAATAGAAATAGAATAGAAACCCTACAGTACAGAAGGAGGCCATTCGGCCCATCGAGTCTGCACCGACCACAATCCCACCCAGGCCCTACCCCCATATCCCTACATATTTTACCCACTAATCCCTCTAACCTACGCATCTCATAACACTAAGGGGCAATTTTAGCATGGCCAATCAACCTGACCTGCACATCTTTGGACTGTGGGAGGAAACCGGAGCACCCAGAGGAAACCCACGCAGACATAAGGAGAATGTGCAAACTCCACACAGACAGTGACCCAAGCCGGGAATCGAACCCAGGTCCCTGGAGCTGTGAAGCAGCAGTGCTAACCACTGTGCTACCGTGCCGCCCTAAAACCTATACGGCATAGATTTAAGAATGTTAACAATTTAAAGGATATGACCTCAGCCAAAGCTCTGGTTTTAATTTTTTAAGAGTTCTATAAATACAGGAACTATTCATGAGGGCCAGAAGGTATCAAAACTTATGATTTTCAAAACAGATTTGATGTATGATTCTCAGATTTACAGCAATGTTAACTTAATGTGAAGAAAATGCGAGGTACACTATATATTTCTAAAATTTGGCAGAGACAATCAGGGATTGATATCAAGGTCCTGAAAATCCAACTGTGCTATTGGAAACCTACACAAAAGTACAGATGGCTACAGCCTCCAGAGGCATCCAAACCAATGATGCATTTTTAAAGCTTATTTATTAGAGTCACAAGTAGGCTTACATTAACACTGCAATGAAGTTACTGTGAAAATCCCCTAGTTGCTACACTCTGGCGCCTGTTTGGGTACACAGAGGGAGAATTTAGCATGGCCAACTCACCTAACCAGCATATCTTTCGGACTGTGGGAGGAAACCAGAGAACCCAGAGAAAACCCACGAAGGCACATGCAGACTCCACACAGAGAATGACGCAAGCCAGGAATCAAACCTGGGTCCCTGGCGCTGTGAGGCAGCAGTGCTAACCACTGTGTCACCATGCCACTGACAGTCCTATGGAGGCTCTGAATGGGCTAAAGTATGCAGGAAGATCTTATTCTCAGCACGGGCACAATGTTTGCCATCATCACACAATTAATCTCCTCGAGGCTCAATCATCTTTCCTCCGAATGATATTCAGGGAATTCTTCAGGTTTAATTTGGAATCCAGACCCACTGGACATGTGGTTAAATTCCTGTTGAGATTTGCTATGTTTTTTCATTACTGTTAAGAAAATATCACTCTCAGACAGTGCATGCTGCAGAACAGCTGGTCTTGCTATTTCATTTATTCCACACATAATCTCCTGAGATTAGAATTCTTACTTTTTAGAATGTAAAATTGACCAAGTGTCTGTACTTTGTCAATTTTTCTTAAATAAAATAGGAATTCAGGAAAGGTACCTCTTTTGATCTGTGCAGCTGGCTATGTGAAGCTTGGTACTGATTATATGTCAATTGCATCACCTATGGGGCCCTCTCCAATGCAAGTCACGGTTAATAAACTTCTTTCAGGATATGTTGGTTTTAGTGAGAACCTTTGAGAGATAATTGTATTCAGCAGCTCGCTTCCCAAGCAGATGTTGTCACCGGTTTCTGAACATTATTTAATACCTCCGTACTTCATCGTAATGATGTGATTAAAGTTGAGCACTTAATGAGACTAAAAGTTTGGAAGTTGTTTAAGGATGCATGAAAAATTGTTAGCAAAGTTTTCAGAGGAGCTAGACTTATTTCTATGCAACAAAAAAATCGAATGCTGCAGTGGCGGCTGTGTGCGCACATATGCCTGTGGGAAACGGTTCAAAACTGATTGCTGTTTGAATACCAGTGATTAGAAAATTGTGTTCAATCGCTGTTTGTGCTAAGCACATTTTTTCTTCACTTGGGGACCTTGCTTGATGCAGTAATGCAGTCATCTGTTCCAGTCTGCAACTGCCCTGATATGTAGGAATTCAACGCCATCGTCACATTCAGAGCAACATGCAATGAAATGTGTGACCTGGTTCTAGACTGCAGCTGGTGCTGTTCCTGGTGACATAGCTCTGCTTGAGCTTTCCTGGATGCTCAGTGAACAAGAAACAAAGGGTTAAATCTTCAGTGGAGTGGAAACCAACGCCATTCCCCTCCCACTTACTTATCTTGCACCAGAGCTCCGCGTTTCTCACCCAGACTGCTGAACCACACCTCTTCAGAAATACCTGGGAATCCTTCCTTGTCATGCAGGAGCGCCGAGGCTGCCAAGCCATGGCATGAGCCACTGCATCCAGTAAGTTTTATGGTTCAAAAGCCTCTCTGCGAAGCTATGGAGAGAAATTAAGTGGGTAAGCGGATAGGATGGTAGGTAAAGTGAAGGGTAGGGTAGGGTGGCAGGTAAGTGGGTGAAGAATAGGGTGGCAGGTGGAAGTCAGCTCCGTAGTTCATCAGTCATTGGGATAGTCAGATTGGAGGGTAGGCAGGAGGATTTGGGGCGATAATCAGTTGGTGGATCGGGGGTTAGTTGGGTTAGGGGTAGTTGGGGGCTTGAGGTGTGATGCGCGTTATCACACACGAGGCTTGAGATGCTCAGGAAATAAAGGCTTTTATTTGCTGTAACAACGAAGCTACTAATTATATACACGATCCCAGACTGAGGGGTCCCAGACAGAGCAGAGACCTTTATACCTCTCCCAGGGGGCGGAGCCCAACTGGGATGTACCACAATAACTATAATACAAGGTGTAACAGCCCAACCCTAACCCCAAAAGCAACAAGTAGAACAACCCATCCCTAACCCCAACAGCAACATATATACATACTTGTAGTACTGGCCAAACCCTGGCTCAGTACTATCCAGTGGGGACCAATGATGGTTCACCACATTCACCCCTCCTTTGAAGACAAAGGCCGGCGGGGGACAAAAAAACAGAATAATTTGTCATCAGTCTATAAGTTCAGACGGTCAGGGGGACCGCAGCGTCGTTGTGACCTCCTCAATACCGGCGATGACACCGGAGTAGGCACTCGCAGTGGCGTTCTCCCCAAGGCGATGTCCAACTGTTCCTCCACAGTCTCACGAGCCGGTTGACCCCGAGGTGATGGGAATCCATGGAGTTCCGAAACGCCCTGAAGTGGCGACCATCCTCTGGACTCAGGCAAGCTGTACACGGGAGTAAAAGGGTTAAGTAATGGTCCCGATGCTGCCCGCTCCGTGTCCGGAGGGGAAACAAGAGTTATGGGGTTTGTAACAGGGGGTATGGGAGCGACAGCGATTTCTACGTCCCCTGCTGGCGCCAGGTCTCAGATCGAGACCGTGTCCTCTCGCCCGTCAGGGTATGCCACATAGGCATACTGAGGGTTGGCGTGGAGGAGATGGACCTGTTCGACCAACGGGTCGGACTTGCGGGCCCTTACATGTCGCCGTAGGAGGACAGGTCCTGAGTACGTCAACCAAGACGGTAATGAGGTCCCAGAGGAAGACTTCCGAGGGAATGAAAACAGCCTCTCATGGGGAGTAGCGTTGGTTGCCGTACACAGGAGTGAGCGTATGGAATGGAGCGCATCAGGGAGCACCTCTTGCCAATGGGAGACTGGAAGGCTTTTTGACTTCAACGCCAGTAAGACAGCCTTCCAAACTGTAGCATTCTCACGTTCCACCTGTCCGTTACCCCTAGGGTTGTAGCTCGTGGTCCTACTAGAGGCAATCCCGTATGAGAGCAGGTATTGCCTCAAGTCATCGCTCATGAACGACGAGCCCCTGTCGCTGTGAATGTAGCAGGGGTACCTGAACAGGGTGAAAAGATTACGGAATGCCTTGATAACCGTGGCAGCGGATGTATCAGAGCAGGGAATAACAAAAGGGAATCTCGAGTACTCGTCAATGATGTTGAGGAAGTACACATTCCGATCTGTTGAGGGAAGGGGGCCCTTAAAATCGACACTCAGTCTTTCGAATGGACGAGTGGCCTTGACTAATTGTGCCCGGTCAGGTCGGTAAAAGTGCGGTTTGCATTCCGCGCATACCCGACAGCTTCTTGTTATGGACCTGACATCCTCCACCGAGTAGGGCAGATTGCTGGCTTTTATAAAGTGGTAGAGCCGAGTGACCCCAGGATGGCATAGGTCATTATGGAGAGCCTGCAAACGGTCCTCCTGTATACTGGCGCATGTTCCACGCGAGAGGGCATCCGAGGGCTCATTGAGTTTCCCTGGACGATACATGATGTCATAGTTATAGGTGGAGAGTTCGATTCTCCACCGCAAGATCTTGTCGTTCTTGATCTTGCCCCGCAGTGTGTTATTGAACATGAACGCCACGGACCGCTGGTCCGTGATCAGGGTGAACCGTTTTCCCGCCAAGTAATGGCGCCAGTGCCTGACGGCCTCCACAATGGCCTGGGCCTCCTTTTCCACCGCTGAATGCTGAATTTCGGGGCCTTGGAGGGTGCGGGAAAAAAAGTCGACGGGCCTGCCCGTCTGGTTAAGTGTGGCGGCCAGGGCGAAATCAGATGCATCGCTCTCCACCTGAAAGGGGATGGACTCATCAACAGCGTGCATCGTAGCTTTCACGATGTCGGCTTTTAGTTTATCAAAGGCCAATCGGGCCTCTGGTGTTAGGGGAAAAGAAGTGGACTTGATGAGCGGACGGGCTTTGTCCGCGTAATTGTGAACCCACTGTGCATAATAAGAGAAGAAGCCTAAGCATCTTCTCAGTGCTTTTGCACTAGTGGGCAGGGGAAGCTCAAAGAGGGGACGCATACAGTCTGGATCAGGGCCAATGACCCCGTTTTCCATCACGTATCCGAGGATGGCTAAACGGCGCGTACAAAACACACACTTCTCCCTGTTGTAGGTCAGGTTCAGGCGAGATGCAGTGCGTAGGAAATTCAGGAGATTTGTGTCGTGGTCCTGCTGGTCATGGCCGCAGATGGTGACGTCATCCAGGTACGGGAAGGTAGCCCGCAGCCCGTTCTTGTCCACCATTCGGTCCATAGCACGCTGGAAGACCGAGACCTCATTGGTGACACCAAAGGGAACCCTGAGAAAGTGATACAAGCGACCATCTGCCTCAAAAGCGCTGTATTGTCGGTCCTCTGGGCGAATGTGGAGTTGGTGGTAGGCAGACTTGAGGTCTATGGTGGAGAACACCCGGTACTGCGCAAACTGATTGACCATGTCAGATATGCGTGGGAGGGGATACGCATCCAGCAGCGTGTATCTATTAATGGTCTGACTATAGTCAATGACCATCCGGGGTTTGTTCCCACTCTTGACCACCACGACCTGCGCTCTCCACGGACTAGCGCTAGGTTGTATGATCCTTTACTTGAGGAGCCGCTGAACTTCAGATTGAATGAAGATCCGATCCTCAGCGCTGTAACGCCTACTCTTAGTCGCAATGGGCTTGCAGCCTGGCACAAGATTCTGGAACAGGGAGGGTGTGGTAATCTTCAGCGTCGAGAGGCTACAGGCGGGGTGCGTTGGGCAATTTGGAGACTGCTGTTCTCCCACTGAAAGGAGTGGCCCACCGTACTGTAGGGTTACACTCCTCAAGTGGACCATGAAGTTTAGTCCGAGAAGTATTGGCGCGCAAAGGTGCGGCAACACCAGGAGCTTGAAACGCTCGTAAACTGTGCCTTGCACCGTTAAAGTTACCACGCAACTCCCTAGCATGGTGACAGACCGGGACCTTGATGCCATAGAAATTGTCTGTTTGACAGGTTGAATCCGGAGTCCACACCGCTTCACAGCATCTGGGTGGATAAAACTCTCAGTGCTCCCGCTGTCAAACAGACAATAAATCAAGTGGTCGTTTACCTGAATGTCCATCATAGACTTGCCAAGTCTATGAGGCTTGGCCTGGTCCAGGATGATCGACGCCACCGTTGGTTCATGAGCGCCACTGCAGGCGGCTGAGATTGACGAGGATGACCCCTGCTGGTCGTTCGCGGTTGGTGCCGACCAACATGGCCGCTCCCATAGGTCGCACGTGGGTGATGGCGCCAAACTCAGCGACCCCTGGTGGTCACACATCTCCGACTCCGTCGACCGTAATGGCGTCGTCCTGGCCTCGCACGTGGACGAAACCCTCGACGACGCCGACGACGAAGAACCGGGCTCCGAGGAATCGCAGGCCGCACTGCTGTTCCGAGAAGCAGATTTAGATCGGCACACTTTCGAATAGTGCCCCTTCTTACCGCAGGCGGAGCACAACACAGCTTTAACGGGACACCATTGCCGAGTATGCTTCGCTCCCCCACAGAAGTAACACCGCGGGCCGCCTGGAGCTGCTGCCGTCGTCAGGCCCGAGTGTGGGCACGCCATCACGCAGCTTTTCGAACCCGAGGGACGAGAAGGGATCAGCGACTGCTCCTGCCACGTTGTCTCCACGTGGTCTTCAGGATACAATACTCGGCTTTTGGAGGCCGTCTCCAATACATCCGCTAGCTCTATTGCCTTGGTGATGTCAAGATTACCTTTCTCCAGTAGTCTGAGTTGGATGTAAGATGATCCGATTCCCGCCACAAATGCATCTCGAGCGAGGTCGTTCATATTCTGATCTGCCGACACTGCTTTGCAGTTACAGCCCCTGGCTAGCTGTAGGAGCTCGTTCGCGTATTCTTCCGTCATTTCGCCAGACTGCCGTCGTCGAGTGGCTAAGACGTATCGAGCATGCATTTCGTTGGGCGGTTTAATATAACGCTTCTTAAGAAGCTCGAGGGCCTTTGTGTAGTCGGTGGCCGCACAGATCACGAGGTAGACGGTGTCGCTTACCCTCGCATGGAGGACCCGGAGTCTGTCATCATCTGTGGTGACCGCTGCGGAGGCTGCCAGGTAGTCCTCAAACCATTTCAACCAGTGGTCGAAGGTGTTAGAGGCGCCCGCCGCACGTGGATCCAGTGTAAGGCGTTCAGGCTTCACTATCTGCTCCATACTCTCTATATCGTTTTTTTTTCGACGAGAGTTTACTTACAGCAAATAAAATTGATGCGCGTTGTCACACACGAGGCTTGAGATGCTCAGGAAATAAAGGCTTTGATTTGCTGTAACAACGAAGCTACTAATTATATACACAATCCCAGACTGAGGGGTCCCAGACAGAGCAGAGACCTTTATACCTCTCCCAGGAGGCGGAGCCCGACTGGGATGTACCACAATAACTATAATACAAGGTGTAACAGCCCAACCCTAACCCCAACAGCAACAAGCAGAACAACCCATCCCTAACCCCAACAGCAACATATATACATACTTGTAGTCCTGGCCAGACCCTGGCTCAGTACTATCTTGTGGGAACCAACGATGGTTCACCACAAGGTGGTAGTCAGTGGGGGATAGTCAGTCCGATTGGAGGACAGTCAGTGGGGTTTCAGGGGTAGTTGGATTATGGGGATCGTCATGGGAGTTTGAAGTGGCAGTTGATGGGTTGGGGGCTAATTGGGCTGGGGTAGCTGGGTCAAGGATAGTCAGTTCAAGAGCAATTAGGGATGGACAATAAATGCTGGCTCAGCCAGCGGCGCCCACATCTCATGAATGAATCGGAATAAAATAGGTAGTCAACAAACATGCAGGATTCCCTGCTACTTGAGGAAGAGTGAGTAAAATTAATGTGTTCCCGAGCTGAACTGAAAGAAGGAATAATGTTTTTAAATTTAGCAAGGTACCATTGCCGTAATAGAGCAACTACCCCAGAGTCCAGATTGTATTGTTGGGCACATTGGTGTTAAAAATCATGTTGCTGGGTCTATGTAATATTTCACCTTGTGAGGCTTTTCTTACAATAGTTTTTCTCACAGTTCCAATTTCACTTGCAGCAAACAGAATTCTCAGGAGGAGAATTATTTTGGAGTACCAGTGGCTGCATGATTCAGAGACAAGACAGCTAGATGTTATTTCACTTCAGGAATTAAGCATACACCATTCCTGAACGTGGCATCAACTCTTACAGACCCAATTAGTTGTACTTGAGCGTCTGAAAACTTCTTCCACTGCCTCTTCACAAAAGAAGATCCTGTAGAAGATACATCAATTCTCAAGATCAACTTTTAGCATTGGCAATAGGGACAATGCTTTGATGGCTATGATGATGACTATTGCACTGTGCTTTAAGCAAGTGAAATCATCTCATAAATGGCAGAGGACACTTGTCAAATCTACCATGTTGTCCATTGATGAATTCAACAGTTGACTGACTCCAGTTCATGCCATAACACCATTAGATAATGGATAGAACTCCCATGGAATCTCAGGGCCTGTGATTAGATGAGACAGCACCTATATCACTCTCCTGGGACATCAGCTCGAAGGGTTACAGAATCTTTACCGGTGGCAGAATTCACATGAGTGCAGAGAACTGTGGGTAGCACCAATATCCCCAACCGATACCTCCTCCAGTGTAAAAGCTGAATGGAAGTTAAATTAGGGTATACACCTTAAGGAGTATAGCATAGCATCTTTGAGCAAAGGTTTGGGTTTTTGAAAATAACAGGATATCCCTAAAAATTCTCAAACCTGATCAATATCTGCTGCTTGTTGCACACAGAGAATTGACCCTGCAGCAGAGCAAAGAGCAGGTTAAGATGAAGTATTTCAAAATAAGGATGATAAGAAGGAGGAAGAAGAAAGGTAAGAGTGGATGTTTAGCCAGATAGAATGGTACACTGTCACAAAATTTATTGAGCATGCTTGCTCCAATAAACACTAGATCATCCATTCTCCTCTGAAGTACCATGGTTGCCTGACTTTCCATTACTGCCACCTTATTATCAGCCTTCTCAAAGAAATTGGCTGGATGAAAGTGAAATAAAGTAGACCAAATTTATTGTTCTGTAAACAAAATGTGAAGGATAAACTGTAGATAAGCATTGTACTTTCCTCGCTGAGCCCAAAACGATGTGAGACGAGTGAACTTTAACTTCGAGCCCCATCTCAGCTGCTGCTCTTATTCTGTTGGGAATTGACGGGATGGGACTGGCCCAGATTTTGATGCCAAGTCATGAAATGGCCCTGCTGGGGCCATGCCAGATAATGATCTGGCTGTTTGTGCACACTTGCGACCTGGCTTATCAGTCCATTAAGAGGATATCAATGTTGGATGGATGTTCTTGTCTTCTGGGGGAAAAAAAAACCTGCTGCATCTGTCTCCCTTCCTGGTCTGCCACAGCTGATGGGCATTCCCATAAGATGAACATTCATCTGCATGATGAAGCTTGCTGTCAAGATTCTCGAAAACCAATTCCCCAGCTTGTTCAATCCAGTGCAGAGAAGCTCCTGTAACTTAGACCCCAAGATAAGAGCGCCCTGATTCAAAGTCTGGCTCATCTTACAGGCCCTCTGCCCTTGTCTACTAATGATCATATAGCTGCATCAGTCTGGCCGGAGTCAAAATCTGCTCCTGAAAATATGTCTGGCATGATGGGGAAGGTTGTAAAATGCAGCCGTGTGTTTGCGAGAGAAAGATTCTCTTCTGATGATCAAATAAATTGCATACATTTTATAAATATCCATCTATAAACCTCTCCCTCCATATAATAGTTCTTCATAGAATCATAGAATCCCTACAATGCAGAAGGAGCCATTTGGCCCATCGAGTCTGCACTAACCACAATCCCAACCAGGCTCTATCCCCGTAACTGCAGCTTGCTTCATGCAAAAGCTTATGTCAAAATGGTTGAGGATTGATTCCATACCTTAGATGTTCCTTCACTTTGAGTGAACCAAGTTATATGTAGTATTTATGCATTGCATGTCATGGACCAGTGATATCTGACCAAAGGCTTTCTTTCATTTCTCAGGATACTTGGAAAAGTTCGCATTTGGGAGTTCTTCGGTAAATTGATGGCTGTAGAGGTATCAAAGTAAATGGAGGGCTCAAGGCTCAACAGTTGAAAGTTTAATAGTGCAGTTGTAAGTGACATGGGAGATGGATGGATGCAGCAGGAAGTGGATTCTTGGCAGTGAAATTTATTTTTCTATACTTGGGCGATGAAGTTAGAGAACGTGGGGGTGATGACATGATTGAGGAGGTGACAAAATATATCAGCAAGAGAATGAGAAAAAGAAAGAGTTGTATTTGTACACTGCTTTTCACTGGCCTTCCAACTTTTCGAAGTGCTTTATAGCCATTTAAGTACTTTATTGAAGGGTTGCCACTATTTTAATGTAGGAAATGCTCGAGTCAATTTGCACACAGCAAACTCCCACAATCAGTAAGAATGACCAGATTGTCAGTTTGTTTGTGATGTTGAGTGAGCTGTAAATACTCAAGGGAAGCCAGGGATTTTCTGCTGTTCTCCAACATAAAATGCAGCTGAAAGAATACATTGGGCATCACGTTAATATTTCACCTCTGACAGTGCAGCACTCCCTCAGCACTGCTTCGGAGTGTCAGCTTAGAACTTTGTGCTGAAGTCTCTGTAGTGAGTCTTAAGCCCTCCAACCTCCTGACTCCAATGTGGAAGTTCTGCCAACAGAGACAGGAAGAATGGCACGATGGCACCGTGGTTAGCACTGCTGCCTCACAGCTCCAGTGATTTGGGTTCAATTCCCGACTTGGGTCACTGTCTGTGTGGAGTTTGCACGTTCTCCCCGTGGCTGCGTGGGTTTCCTCCGGGTGCTCTGGTTTCCTCCCACAGTCCAAAGATGTGCAGGTTAGGTGCATTGGCCATGTTAAATTGCCCCTTCCTGTCTCAGGATGCGTAGGTTAGAGGGATTAGTGGGGTATATATGGGGGCCACAGGAATAGAGCCTGGGTGGGATTGTGGTTGGTGCAGACTCGATGGGCCGAATGCTTCTGCACTGTAGGGATTCTATGATTCTATGTAATAGTCCTTCTATAATTGAACTATTACATGGAGGGAGAGGTTTATGGATGGATATTTATAAAATGTATGCATTTTGTTTGATCATCGGAAGAGAATCTTTCTCTCCCAAACCCATGGCTGGATTTTACAACCTCCCCCCACCATGCCAGACATGTTTTCAGTAGCAGGAGGACACATATCATACAAGAGGTGGCCACCTACCATCTTATTGCCCACCTGGAGCTGTCCCTAATAATACATGGGGTGGGCAAGTGCTGAAATTAGGCAGCCTTTCCGCTATATGTAAATGAATAAGGAAGGGTCAATTGAGCTTGTTTACAAACCAATTGACCCCAATATCATGCTGCCTGTGCCATGACACGGTTGGCAGGTAAGCGAGAGTGGGCAGGTCATTCTTTCAAAAGAGGTTTTAAAAGGGTGGGGGGAGAAAAGGACAGATATCATCTTTTGGGATGGGGTGCTCTTTGTGCATCAGGGGCACTCCCCTTCCTTCCACCTAACCTCCATGGCGAAACCTTCACCCCACCCCCTTCCCCCTCTCCCTAAGATGCAAAATCCCTCTCTGTCCTATAAGCCTGACATACTTGAGTCTGAGATCCAGTTGAGCTTTCCTCCTGGGTCTGCTGGTAGACCTGGCTGTGCACACTATACTAAACTCCAGCACTGATTGATTGATTTATTATTGTCACATGTATTAACATACAGTGAAAAGTATTGTTTCTTGCGCGCTATACAGACAAAGTACACCGTTCATAGAGAAGGAAAAGAAAGAGTGCAGAATGTAGTGTTACAGTCAAAGCTAGGGTGTAGAGAAAGATCAACTTAATGCAAGATAAGTCCATTCAAAAGTCTGACAGCAGCCGGGAAGAAGCCATTCTTGAGTCGGTTGGTATGTGACCTCAGACTTTTGTATCTTTTTCCCAAAGGAAGAAGGTGGAAGAGAGAATATCCGGGGTGCGTGGGGTCCTTAATTATGCTGGCTGCTTTGCTGAGGCAACAGCAGGTGTAGACAAAGTCAATGGATGGGAAGCTGGTTTGCATGATGGATTGGGCTACATTCACAACATTTTGTCGTTCCTTGTGGTCTTGGGCAGAGCAGGAGCCATACCAAGCTCTGATACAACCAGAAAGAATGTTTTCTATGGTGCATCTGTAAAAGTTGGTGAGAGTCGTAGCTGATATGCCAAATTTCCTTAGTCTTCTGAGAAAGTAGAGGCATTGGTGGGTTTTCTTAACTATAGCATCAGCATGTGGGGACCAGGACAGGTTGTTGGCGATCTGGACACCTATAAAATTGAAGCTCTCGATCCTTTCTATTTTGTCCCCATTGATGTAGACAGGGGCATGTTCTCCTTTACGCTTCCTGAAGTTGATGATAATCAGGGACTGCAGGAACTGCAGGGACTGCCAGAGAGGGGCAGAACGGCCACATTTTCTTTGCTGTTGCCGCCCACAGTGTGTTATTGCCGTGGGACAGATTTTTCTTTCATTGGTCAGTTTCCAACTGACATTTTAGTCAGGTGGTGGGAGTAGGATAGGTGAGAAATACATCCCTCCTCCCTTAAAATCCAGCCCATGGTTTATGTTTGGTTTCCTGTACCATTCTGCATTGATTGCAAGCAGAAATTAAAGCATAATCATTAACAAGTCAAGTGACTAATTTTCTATTTTGAAGTAAGTTATTTGTATGACTTAATTAAGCCTGTTCATTTGAATTGTTTTAACACTGAAAACATGTCAAATAATTAGATTGAAATGGGGAAAATGCCAGTTTTTTTTTCATTTTCATTTATGCTTTGTAGGCAACATTTATTGCCCATCCCTAATTGCCCTTGAAAAGGTGATGGTGAGTCTCCTTCATAAATTGCTGCAGTTCAAATGTTATAGCTATACCCACAGTGCTGTTAGAAGGGAGTTTCGAGATTTTGACCCAGTAACAGTGAAGGAATGGCGAGATATTTCCAAGTTAGGATGGTGAGGGGAATTTGCAGGTGATGGTGTTCCCAGGTGTCTGCTGCCCTTGTCCTTTGAGGTGGTAGTGGTGGTGTGTTTGAAAGATGCTGTTGAAGGAGCCTTGGTGAGTTGTAGCAGTGCATCTTGTCAAAGGTACACACTGCTGTCATTGTGCATTCGGTACTATGGTGGATAGGGTGCCAATCAAGCGGTCTGCTTTGTCCTCAATGGTGTTGAGTTTCTTGAGAGTTTTATGGAGCTGCTCTTATCCAGTTAAGTGGAAAGTATTCCATCACACTCATGACTTTTGTCATGTAGATCAGGGAGTGAGGAGGTGAGTTACTCTCTGTGCAATTCCCAGATTCCGATCTGCACTTTTAGCCACAATATTTATATGATTGGTCCAGTTCAGTTTCTGGTCAATGATAGGCCTCAGTGTTCAGGAATGATGATGCAATTGAATGTCAAGGAGAGATTGTTATGTTTGTTTTTTTTGGAGATCCTTTGCAGGGTCAACAGATCTGGGTTTGCTATTGTCATTTCTGGTGCTTAGTTCAGTGCTGAATGGTCCATCCATTTACATTCCATTTATTGGCTTGCTCTACCATTCAGAGGGCGTTTAAGAGTCAACCATATCTGGAGTCACGTATTGGTCAGATCAGGTAGATTCCCTGTGCTTATTGTTCTTATTGTGTGAACACACTGCTACCTCACAATGCAAGGGATTGGGTTTGATTCCTGGCTCGGGTCACTATCTGTGCAGAGTCTGCACGTTCTCCCCATGTCCGGGTGCTTCGGTTTTCACCCTCAGTCCGAAAGACGTGCTATTTAGGTGCATTGGCCATACTAAAATCTCCCTCAGTGTACCCAAACAGGCACCGGAGTGGGGCAAATAGGGGATTTTCACAGTAACTTCACTGCAGTGTTAATGTAAACTTACTGTGACACTAATAAATACATTTAAAACTTAAATGAAGCTATAGAGAATTGGTAAATGAGACCAAATATTTTAAAGCCTAATACTTTGTAATGTACTGAGGTGAATGTTTTCACATGGAATCATTTCCAATGTGAGTTTTGAAGTAATTCAACAGAGGAATCAAATCCTTAAATGCTTCAAGGCACATAGAGATTACTGCAGTGTTCTTTCCCAATGTAAATTAATTGTCTTGTGGCCTTTAAGCTGCAAATATCAGGTCACCTATATTTATCTGCTATTTCCTTCTAATTTTCCTTTTAAATTTGAATTAGCCGTAAATGAATAATTCTAACTTACTGAACAAACAGGTGTAAAGCAGAATGATTAAAATTCAGAACCGCACAGCGCCAAAGGCATTCTATCAAAATAATCTGACACAATTATTCATTTCAGATTAGCAGGTACAAAATAAGAATCAATTCAGACAGGATTTGTTTGGTTTCTTTTGGAAAAGTGTTCCCTTTGGTTGCAAGCTATTAAAAATAATATGACAATTTAAATCAATCTGCCGTGTCAATTAAATGCAAGTGTTTTCCTTAAAACAAATATACACAGTGTGTGTAAAATATTAATTTTCCTTATTCAATTATGCACCCGTAGCACAACCAGATCATTTTTGATTGTATTTACCGTACCCCGACATAGAGCAACCAGAGACATTTGTTTTCTAATCGTGCCAAGTTCAATATTTTTCTGGGGAACCAGTCCCTGGACATTTTGTGGTAAATTGGATTGTTCCTCATCGAGACCAATGACCTGGAAAGACAAAAATTTTCAGATGGCCCTGACTGTGAGACTCATGAATAAGATTCCACTTTTAAAAATTTTACTCAAACCCAAAATCAACATACATCAAGGATGCATTAATGGACAAATGGTATTCCAATGATGCCCAAGAATTTCTCTTAAGTACATGACACAACAAGGATCATTCTCTCAAATTTCCCCAGCATCAAGGAATCCTACGACGAGTAACTCACCTTCTGGCTCCCCAATGCCAGTCCACCATCTGCAAGGACAAGTCAGGTTTGTGATGGAATATTCTCCACTTGCCTAGATTAATGCAACTCCAACAACACTCAAGAAGCTCAACACCATCCAGGACAAAGCAGCCCGCTTGATTGCTACCCCTTCCACAAACATTCACTCCCTCCACCACTGACAAACAGTGGCAGCCGTGTGTACCACCTCCAAGATACACTGCAGCAACTCACCAAGGTTTCTTAGGTAGTGATGCGCGTTATCACACACGAGGCTTGATGCTCAGGAAATAAAGGCTTTTATTTGCTGTAACAAGGCAGCTACTAATTATATACACGATCCCAGACTGAGGGGTCCCAGACAGAGCAGAGACCTTTATACCTCTCCCAGGAGGCGGAGCCCAACTGGGATGTACCACAATAACTATAATACAAGGTATAACAACCCAACCCTAACCCCAACAGCAACAAGTAGAACAACCCATCCCTAACCCCAACAGCAACATATATACATACTTGTAGTACTGGCCAGACCCTGGCTCAGTACTATCTAGTGGGAACCAACGATGGTTCACCACATTCACCCCTCCTTTGAAGACAAAGGCCGGCAGGGTACAAAAAAACAGAATAATTTGTCATCAGTCTATAAGTTCAGACGGTCAGGGGGACCGCACCGTCGTTGTGACCTCCTCAATACCGGCGATGACACCGGAGTAGGCACTCGCGGTGGTGTTCTCCCCAAGGCGATGTCCAACTGTTCCTCCACAGACTCACACGCCGGTTGACCCTGAGGTGATGGTAATCCAGGAGTTCCGACACGCCCTGAAGTGACGACCATCCTCTGGACTCAGGCAAGCTGTACATGGGAGTAAAAGGGTTAAGTAATGCTCCCGATGCTGCCCGCGCCGTGTCCGGAGGGGAAACAAGAGTTATGGGGTTTGTAACAGGGGGTATGGGAGTGACAGGGGTTCCTACGTCCCCTGCTGGCGCCAGGTCTCGGATCGAGACCGTGTCCTCTCGCCCATCAGGGTATGCCACATAGGCATACTGAGGGTTGGCGTGGAGGAGATGGAACTGTTCGACCAACGGGTCGGACTTGCGGGCCCTTACATGCCGCCGCAGGAGGACAGGTCCTGAGTACGTCAACCAAGACGGTAATGAGGTCCCCGAGGAAGACTTCCGAGGGAATGAAAACTGCCTCTCATGGGGAGTAGCGTTGGTTGCCGTACACAGGAGTGAGTGTATGGAATGGAGCGCATCAGGGAGCACCTCTTGCCAACGGGAGACTGGAAGGCTTTTTGACTTCAACGCCAGTAAGACAGCCTTCCAGACTGTAGCATTCTCACGTTCCACCTGTCCGTTACCCCTAGGGTTGTAGCTCGTGGTTCTACTAGAGGCAATCCTGTATGAGAGCAGGTATTGCCTCAAGTCATCGCTCATAAACGACGAGCCCCTGTCGCTGTGAATGTAGCTGGGGTACCCGAACAGGGTAAAACGATCACGGAATGCCTTGATAACCGTGGCAGCGGATGTATCAGAGCAGGGAATAACAAAAGGGAATCTCGAGTACTCGTCAATGATGTTGAGGAAGTACACATTCCGATCTGTTGAGGGAAGGGGGCCCTTAAAATCGACACTCAGTCTCTCGAAGGGACGAGTGGCCTTGACTAATTGTGCCCGGTCAGGTCGGTAAAAGTGCGGTTTGCATTCCGCGCATACCCGACAGCTTCTTGTTATGGACCTGACATCCTCCACCGAGTAGGGCAGGTTGCGGGCTTTTATAAAGTGGTAGAGCCGAGTGACCCCAGGATGGCATAGGTCATTATGGAGAGCCTGCAAACGGTCCTCCTGTATACTGGCGCATGTTCCACGCGAGAGGGCATCCGAGGGCTCATTGAGTTTCCCTGGATGATACATGATGTCATAGTTATAGGTGGAGAGTTCAATTCTCCACCGCAAGATCTTGTCATTCTTGATCTTGCCCCTCAGCGTGTTATTAAACATGAATGCCACGGACCGCTGGTCCGTGATCAGGGTGAACCGTTTTCCCGCCAAGTAATGGCGCCAGTGCCTGATGGCCTCCACAATGGCCTGGGCCTCCTTTTCCACCGCTGAATGCCGAATTTCGGGGCCTTGGAGGGTGCGGGAAAAAAAGGCGACGGGCCTGCCCGCCTGATTAAGTGTGGCGGCCAGGGCGAAATCAGATGCATTGCTCTCCACCTGAAAGGGGATGGACTCATCAACAGCGTGCATCGTAGCTTTCGCGATGTCGGCTTTTAATTTATCAAAGGCCAATCGGGCCTCTGGTGTTAGGGGAAAAGAAGTGGACTTAATGAGCGGACGGGCTTTGTCCGCGTAATTCAGAACCCACTGTGCATAATAAGAGAAGAAGCCTAAGCATCTTCTCAGTGCTTTTGCACTAGTGGGCAGGGGAAGTTCAGAGAAGGGGCGCATACGGTCTGGATCAGGGCCAATGACCCCGTTTTCCACCACGTATCCGAGGATGGCTAAACGGCGCGTACGAAACACACACTTCTCCCTGTTGTAGGTCAGGTCCAGGCGAGATGAAGTGCGTAGGAAATTCAGGAGATTCGTGTTGTGGTCCTGCTGGTCATGGCCGCAGATGGTGACGTTATCCAGGTACGGGATGGTAGCCCGCAGCCTGTTCTGGTCCACCATTTGGTCCATAGCACGCTGGAAGACCGAGACCCCATTGGTGACACCAAAGGGAACCCTGAGAAAGTGATACAAGTGACCATCCGCCTCAAAAGCTGTGTATTGTCGGTCCTCTGGGCGAATGGGGAGTTGGTGGTAGGCAGACTTGAGGTCTATGGTGGAGAACACCCGGTACTGCGCAAACTGATTGACCATGTCAGATATGCGCGGGAGGGGATACGCATCTAGCTGCGTGTATCTATTAATGGTCTGACTATTGTCAATGACCATCCGGGGTTTGTTCCCACTCTTGATCACCACGACCTGCGCTCTCCATGGACTAGCGCTAAGTTGTATGATCCTTTACTTGAGGAGCCGCTGAACTTCAGATCGAATGAAGATCCGATCCTCAGCGCTGTAACGCCTTCTCTTAGTCGCAATGGGCTTGCAGCCTGGCACAGGATTCTGGAACAGGGAGGGTGTGGTGATCTTCAGCGTCGAGAGGCTACAGGCGGGGCGCGTTGGGCAATTTGGGGGCTGCTGTTCTCCCACTGAAAGCGAAGGGAGTGGCCCACCGTACTGTAGGGTTACACTCCTCAAGTGGACCATGAAGTTTAGTCCGAGAAGTATTGGCGCGCAAAGGTGCGGCAACACTAGGAGCTTGAAACGCTCGTAAACTGTGCCTTGCACCATTAAAGTTACCACACAACTCCCTAGCACAGTGACAGACCGGGACCTTGATGCCATAGAAATTGTCTGTTTGACAGGTTGAATCCGGAGTCCACACCGCTTCACAGCGTCTGGGTGGATAAAGCTCTCAGTGCTCCCGCTGTCAAACAGACAGTAAATCAAGTGGTCATTTACCTGAATGTCCATCATAGACTTGCCAAGTCTACGAGGCTTGGCCTGGTCCAGGATGATCGACGCCACCGTTGGTTCATGAGCGCCACTGCAGGCGGCTGAGATTGACAAGGATGACCCCTGCTGGTCGTTCGCGGTCGGTGCCGACCAACATGGCCGCTCCCATAGGTCGCACGTGGGTGATGGCGCCAAACTCAGCGACCCCTGGTGGTCGCACATCTCCGACTCCGTCGACCGTAATGGCGTCGTCCTGGCCTCGCACGTGAACAAAACCCTCGACGATGTCGACGACGAAGAACCGGGCTCTGAGGAATCGCAGGCCGCACTGCTGTTCCGAGAAGCCGATTTAGAGCGGCACACTTTCGAATAGTGCCCCTTCTTACCGCAGGCGGAGCACAACACAGCTTTAGCGGGACACCGTTGCCGAGTATGCTTCGCTCCCCCACAGAAGTAACACCGCGGGCCGCCCGGAGCTGCTGCCTTCGTCTGGCCCGAGTGTGAGCACGCCATCACGCAGCATTTCGAACCCGAGGGACGAGGAGGGATTGGCGACTGCTCCTGCCACGTTGTCTCCACGTGGTCTTCAGGATACAATACTAGGCTTTTGGAGGCCGTTTCCAGCATCTCCGCTAGTTCTATTGCCTGGGTGAGGTCAAGGTTACCTTTCTCCAGTAGTTTGAGTTGGATGTACGATGATCCGACTCCCGCCACAAACGCATCTCGAGCGAGGTCGTTCATATTCTGCTCCGTCGACACTGCTTTGCAGTTACAGCCCCTGGCTAGCTGTAGGAGCTCGTTCGCGTATTCCTCCATCGTTTCGCGGACTGCCGTCGTCGAGTGGCTAAAAGGTGACGAGCGTGTATTTAGTTGGGCGGTTTAATATAACGCTGCTTCAGAAGCTCGAGGGCATTTGTGTAGTCGGTGGCCGCACGGATCGCGAGGTAGACGGTGTCGCTTACCCTCGCATGGAGGACCCGGAGTCTGTCATCATCTGTGGTGACCGCTGCGGAGGCTGCCAGGTAGTCTTCAAAATATTTCAACCAGTGGTCGAAGGTGTTAGAGGCGCCCACCGCACGTGGATCTAGTGTAAGGCGTTCAGGCTTCAGTATCTGCTCCATACTCTTTTTCTTCCGACGAGTGTTTATTTACAGCAAATAAAATTGATGCGCGTTATCACACACGAGGCTTGATGCTCAGGAAATAAAGGCTTTTATTTGCTGTAACAAGGTAGCTACTAATTATATACACGATCCCAGACTGAGGGATCCCAGACAGAGCAGAGACCTTTATACCTCCCCCAGGAGGCGGAGCCCGACTGGGATGTACCACAATAACTATAATACAAGGTATAACAACCCAACCCTAACCCCAACAGCAACAAGTAGAACAACCCATCCCTAACCCCAACAGCAACATATATACATACTTGTAGTACTGGCCAGACCCTGGCTCAGTACTATCTAGTGGGAACCAACGATGGTTCACCACAGGTAGCACCCTCCAAACCCACGACTACTGCCGTCGAGAAGGGCGAAGGCTTTGGAAGGCTTCATTCAGTGTTGAAGCTATAATCAGTCCCATTATCTCTTCAGACAACTCAGCTTCCAAGAAGCCATAGTTCTTGCCTTTATCACAGCACCTGCTGATGAGCTGATTGTTGTGGCTGCTGTCTGTAGTACCACCTCGAAACGAAATCTGAGGTTCATTTTTACTGCAAAGTTGATCTTCCTGCAAGTTCCATAGCTTGATGTGGAGATTCATAGCTTAACAGAGTCCTTCCGATCCTCCTCAGATAGGCCCAAAGTGTTGACTCTGTGCAACCTCTCATTTCCAATGGCTATCTTTATTTTCACTGCTTGTTTCCCTCAGATCTGTGACAGATTAATCTAAAAAGCAGAGCTCCATCCTTTCTTTAGAAAAAGATCTGGATTTGGATAGGACATCTGTCGCCTTCTAGTTCATGTTGCGCAACGTGGTGATCACCTTCCTGATACAAAGGGTATTTGTAATCTCTCTAACTCCATGGAGGGAGCTGTTGTGTTTTGTTTTCTCTTCCCTCTTGTCCTGTGGCTTTGCGCTGATCAATTTTTTTTCTGGTTTGAGCAGTTTTGTCTTTTGCATGGGAATGACTCCCAAGGAATTCTCAATGGTTCTGCAACTTTTCCTACCTAATTTAAAGCCAATTGCACAACCCTGAGCCAACATGCTGCTCTCATTAACCATCAGATACACAGTTTGGGTACTCACAGTTCTGCAAATTACCTTCTGTAAAGAGATGCTGACTCACAATCTGCATACAGCCTCTGTATTGTATAGAAATCTTATCTGTGGCTTGTCCTGTGGTCTTCAAATTCACATCGCTGCTGTCATGTCGCATTTCTGTTTGTTTAAATAAAATCATCAGTTTCACACCAGGACTCGTAAGCTATACATTGGTGTAGTTTATTTTAAAATACAAAACAGGATGGCTCAGCAGGCAGATCGTCTTGAGAGATTCAGCAACTATTACTCAAGAAGGACACAGCTGCACCATTCACACTACCAGCTGCTGGTCACTAGCTGCTCCACATCTGTGTATGTGCTCATTTGCATAATTCTTTAAAGTGCTAAAGAACAAAGAAAAGGACAGCACAGGAACAGGCCCTTCGGCCCTCCAAGCCTGTGCCGATCATGATGCCCTGACTAAACTAAAAAAATCCTTCTGCCCTTACCCCGGTCTCTATCCCTCTATTCATCTACCCATCCAGGTGCCTCTTAAATGTTGCTAATATGCCTGCTTCCACCACCTCTTCTGGCAGCGTGTTCCAGACACCCACCACTTTCTGCGTGGAGAAACTTCCCCCGCACATCTCTCTTAAACTTTCCCCCTCTCACCTTGAACCTGTACCTCCCTTGTAATTGACAATCCACCCTGGGGAAAAACCTCTGATTATCCACCCTGTCTGCGCTTCTCATTAATTTGTGGACCTCTATCAGGTCTCCCCTCTATTTTTCCAGTGAAAACAATCCCAGTTATTTCAACCTCTCCTCATAGTCAACATCCTCGAGACCAGGCACCATTCTGGTGAACCTTCTTTGCACTCTCTCCAAAGCTTCCACATCCTTCTGTTAGTGTGGTGACCAGAACTGAATGCAATACTCCAAATGTGGCATAACCAAGGTTTTATATAGCTGCGACATGATTTTCCAAATCTCATACTCAATGCCCCGGCTGATGAAGGCAAGCATGCCATATGCCTTCTTAATCAACTTGGCCACCTGTGTTGCCACTTTTAGGGAACTGTGGACCTGCACACTCAGATCCTTCTATGTTAATGTTCCTAAGGGTTCTGCCATTTACAGTATAATTCACACCTAAATTTGATCCTCCAAAATGCATCACCTTGCATTTGTCTGGATTAAACTCCATCTGCCATCTCTGTGCCCAAGTCTCCAATCTATCTATGTTCTGTTATATCCTTTGACAATCCCCAGCATTAACAGCAACTCCTTTGTGTCATATGCAAACTTACTAATCAGACCGTCCACATTTTCCTCCAGATCATTTATATATACTACAAACAACCGAGGTCCCAGCACTAATCCCTGCGAAACTACAGATCTCCATTCTGAAAAACACCATTCCATCATTACTCTGTCTTTTATACCCAAGATGTGGAGATGCTGGCATTGGACTGGGGTAAACACAGGAAGAGTTTTAACAACTCCAAGAGTTAGCATACTCCAAATGTTAGCATACACAGATGTGGAGCCAAGAGGATCTCCAAGAGGATCGTGCATATCGACACAGATATCAAGTTTCTACAAACTTTAACCTGGTGTTGTTAAAACTCTTACTGTTTTATAACCAAGTCAGTTCTGTATCCGTCTAGCCAGACCACTCCAAATCCCATGCGATTTTAGTTTTTGCACCAGTCTGCCATGTGGGACCTTGTCAAATGCCTTAATAATGTCCATATAAACTACATCCATAGCCCTTCCCTCATTAATTACCTTTGTCACCTCTTCAAAACACTCAGTCAAGTTGGTGAGACATGACCTTCCTCTCAGAAAACAATGCTGCCCGTCACTAACTAGTCCATTTTCTTCCAAATGTGCATATATCCTGTCCCTCAGTATCTTCTCCAAAAGCTTTTCCCCACCACTGATGTCAGGTTCATCAGCCTATAATTTCCTGGATTATCCCTGCTTCCTTTCTTAAACAAGGGAAAACATTGATTATTCTCCAGTCCTCTGAAATGTCGACTGTGGTCAAAGAGGATGTGAAGATATCTCTTAAGGCCCCAGCTATTTCTTTCCTTGCCTCCCACAATAACCTGGGATTATCACAACATTAAGCTGTCAAAGAATGTCAAAGTTGTCAACAACTGTCATTCTGTCAAAGAATTGTCAAGCTATCAAAGAATTGCCAAAATTGTCAAAAAATTCTCAAAACTTATTGACACAGTACCAGTTCATTGGAACTATCAAAGCAGGCAAGGAAATTAACTCTGCTGGGCTTTAAATTTTTAAAGTGTGGAGTTAAAACAAAAACAGTGCTGATATTTCACTGTCCGTCATAAGCCTGAGAGTTATCATTGTAGGATTTCTGCTGCATAACTGACTTTACAACCTAACATTATCACAGTGGGATTTAACATCTCCAAGTGGTTACATAACAGAAATGTTTATTTTCGTAAGCAATGATATGAAAGAATGTCAATGCATCGAATGTTTTTATTAATCAAGTTTTTTTTCATCTTGACATTATCAATGAACGTTATTTTTAATGTCAGCATGGGTCCTGAGGTTTATTCATGCCGGATGTCAGCTGAGTTGACATTGAGTTGGGAATGAAAAAAAAGGTGGTGGGTGAGGGGCATGGGTTGACATGAGTTGGCATTAATTTGGCATGGGGTTATAAAGGGCCAGGAGATGAGTGAAGGGCATTGGATGGCATGAAGGTTTGATGACCCATAGGGGGTTGGTGAGACTCATATGGTGGCATAGGTGATCTGAGTATCCATAGAGGAGTGGGGTGGGGGCATAGGCTGATAAACAGGTATGAGGGGCCATAGGTGGGTGGAGGGACATAAGATGGCATGGATGGATCATCGGGAGTGTATGAGGTTGAGACCTGTTTTCTGTTTTGTTCATTTTTAAAAATAAATTCACCAAGTGCTGGTGCATAAAGCAGAACTCCCACCCTGCCTTCCTCTGCACCCACCAACCTCCACACTCATTCTGGGGGCGACAGGCCAGAATTCCAATCCATCCCACATCCCGCTCTTCTGGGATGAAAGTCTGACGTTCCAGACTTCGTTTTGTTTCCCCGGTTGGATTTGTGTAGCTGGGAGATGTCCAGACCCAGGAGTGAAAATCTGGGCCTTAGTTTCACTTTGGGTTTCAGGAATATCTCAAAAATACATCATTCTTTCAAACTGCAGAGTTCATCACACTGTATTGTGATGCTTAAACTGAATGTTTTAATTTATGATATTCTAGTTGTGTATTGGTGAGATTATCTCCCCTCCCAGTAAGAAATCTCCTTACCTACATTCAATAACTTCCCAAAAGCTTAAGTGGACCAAATGGAGAATCTCATGCACAAATCTATGTGCTACCATATTTATCAATTGGTTCCATGAGGCTATTGCTGGTTCCAAAAATCAGTCAGCTGCTATAGTGGACTGCTGGAAGCAAAGGACTTGCATTATCTAGTGCTTTTGACAACCTCAGGATGCCACTTAATAGCAAATGAAATACTTTTGAAGTGTGGTCACTAATGTAATGTTGGGGAACACAGCAGCCCATTTGCATAAAACAAGGTCCCAAAAAGTCCAGTGAAATAAATAACCAGGTAATCTGTTTTAATCATATTGGTTCAGGGATAAATATTGGCCAGGATCCTAGGAGAACACCCTTACCCTTCTTCAAATAATGCCTTGGAACCTTTCACATCCAGTTGAGAGAGCTGATGGGCCCTTCGCATCTGAAAGACCGCACCACTGACTTTGCAGCACTCCTTCAGTACTGCATGGACGTTGCTGAAAGTTTGGCAGGAATCTGCCACAGCAGTTACAAACTCAATCAGGACAAAGAGATGCTGGATCCTCTAAACTTAAGGCAGAGTTTTCCGTGTGGCCTTATGGAGGTGGATTTTTTCCCTGCTTCTGCAAGGTTGTCAACATAGGTGAGTGTGGAGGCAGTTTCTCCTTTGGTTTCCACCTCAGAGGACTCAATCAGGATCTAGTGCCTTGACTAGGAACTGCACCAGTCATATAAATACTGTGGCTACAAGAGCAGCTCAGAGGCAGAATGTTCAGACATTCAATGGCATTACCATCGTTGAATTCCCCACTATCAACATTCTGGGGTTACCATTGATCAGAACTGAAGTGGACTAGCCATATAAATGCTGTGGTTACAAGAGCAGGTCAGAGGCTAGAAATCCTGTGGCAAGTAACTCACCTTATGACTCCCCAAAGCCTGTCCACCACCTACAAGGCACTAGTCAGGAGTGTGATGGAGTAGTCTCCACTTGCCTGGATGGGTACAGCTCAAACAACACTCAGGAAGCTCGACGCCATCCAGGACAAAGCAGTCCACCACCTTCAACATTCAGTCCACCTACCACCAATTCGCAGTGTGTACCATCTACAAGATGCACAGCAGCAACTTACCAAGGCAATTTTGACAGCATCCTTGAAGACTGCAACTGCTACCATCTAAAAGGACAAGGGCAGCCGATGCATGGGAACACCATCACCTGCAAGTTCCCCCCTCTAAGTTACTCACCATCCTGACTTGGAATGATCGCCATTCTTTCACTGTCACTGGGTCAAAATCCTGGAACTCCCTCCCTAACAGCACCAAGGGTGTACCTACAATGCATGGACTGCAGCTGTTCAAGAAGGCAGATCACCACCAAGGGTAATTAGGGATGGGCAATTAATGTTGGCCGAAGCAGTAATGCCCACATCCTGTGAACGAATCAATAAAGTACTAAAGTACCGAGGCATCAGGTCTCACCTCGCTGAAACTGCCAAATTGTGGCCGATATGATGATCTGGGCCAAGACCCACCGGGATCAGTGCAACAGAATTTAGCTGTTTTCCTTTTAATTGGCCTCCTTTCTAAGTGGTCTGTGAGGACAGTTAACTTTTTCTGGCAGTGGTAGACTGGCACTTCTCCCGGACCAGTGAGCATCACCAATATTTTCAGAATCTTTGGCTGGGAGGGAAGCAACATAAATGTGCCTCCAAATAACTGAGATCTCACTGCTCAATCCCCTCTACCTCACCTTGCAAACTTTGGCAAGGTTAGCAGCAGAGCTCCACAGTTGGTGACCTGAGTGTAATTGTCAACATTGACTCAATTGATTTCCTGGGCCAGTACCTTTAATTGAGTTTTAATTTTGTTTATATCATTAATTTTCAGATTAAAAGTCAAAATGCATCAGTTTCAGCTTGCCAAATTCAGCGATTTGCTGCGAAGGGAATTGATATAAATGTTACAATGTGCAAATTGTCAACGTAATAGCTAAGGGCATCAACCAATTAGAAAAATCAAATGGAGATATGCCAAGGAGTGTAAGAGAAATGTGATTGGAAATTAAAACTGCTTTATTTTCTGAAAGGGTTGGGTGCTAAATTGACTAACCCTTAAACTCTGTTTCATTGCCTCGCAGCTCTCCGAGGAGCACCCAAGGTTCATGCACTCTGCTAATTATAATTGCACTGTGGAGCCCAGCACTAAACATACTGTTCAGTGTCTGCACATCTCAGCAGGGGGCCCAAGCTTGTGAGAGGCTAGCACCACTTAAAAGCCAGCTTGCAGTAATTAAAACCAGGCAGCACTTCTTTAATGATGAGATATGTTCTGCAGCAGGGGCTGGAATTGGTTACAGAAAAACATTGAAAATCTGCTAATATGCACTGAAATGGTGTAGCAGACCAGAGAGAATGCCCCAAGCTTCTTGGATACTATGCTGAAGGCCTTGGTGCAGGACGTGCACAGGAGGAGAGAGGCCCTCTTTCTTCAGAAGGCCCTCCAGCCAGGTACTGGAAAGACAGTAAGAATAAGTAGCTGTTGCAATCAATGCCACCACTCCGATCTTGAGGAACTGGATACAGCATCAAAAGAAGGTCAATGACCTCCACAACGGTGGTCGAAGTCAGTGAAGATATCTTCAAATGCAATACCCTAACAACATAAATTGCTCCATTCTTTGACAGCACCTTGCCAGCCTATGATCCCTACCAGCGAGAAGAACAAGGACAGCAGATACGAGAACACCATCACCAGCATGTTCCCCACCAAGTCACATTCCATCCTGACTCAGAGCTCTATTGATGCTCTTTCACTGTTGTTGGAACTCCCTCCCTGATGACATTGTAGGAGAGCCTACGCCACATAAACCGCAGTTGTTCAAGAAAGGTGCACTCCACCGCCTTTTCAAGAGCTTTTTGGGTTAGGCAATAAATGCTAGCCGGACTTTTGTGGAGCATGTCTGTTTCATGCCGACTCCGAATGGGCGAATGCGGTAGTAAAGTGGGAAGTGCCGGTAAGGTTGGGCGTGCAACCCATTAAGTCAATTTAAATGCACGGTCCCAATCGCAGCCATTTTCGGGCCTTGGTAAAGGGGAAACCAGCGCGGAGGCGAGCGCTGGTTTGTGCCCGAAAACAGGCGCAACTTAATGGTAAAATCGGGCCCAAGGTGTTCCATAATAGTAGCAGCAGCAGCTGGAGGGGTTATTAGAGCCTTGACAGTTTTTAAAGGGCAGCAGCCAGAGTGGTGGCCATGGTTTGGCTTTTTACTTTCTTTCTCAAAAGGTGGTATGGGCCAGCCAAGGCCCCCTTGAGGAGATTGTGTTTCTGGTAGGGGGGGTCACTGGAGACGGATCTAAGACAGGGGGTTGGCTGGGCAGTTTTGCAGCATCTACTGTAAGCAGAGCAGGTGGTATAGGCATTGTTCATTCTGGAGGAGAGTCCTCTCATGAGGAGGTGACCTGGGGGAGCGGGGAAAAGGGGGGAAAATGCGTACACTGAGATCAGGGCAGGAACAACCTCCTGGCTACCTGCAAGGGCAACCTGTTGATGGAGGAACAGCAGATTAAGATACTCTATGGTTAAGATCCAGAGACATTTAAAATAAAACTTCATCCCTGCAATTTCTACATTTTTCATGACTTTCTGCAGTATTGAACTCTCGGTATCTGACATGTTTCCTTTTTATTTCCCTTGTCCTATTCTGTACATGTTTTAACATTCAGGGATATCTCGCTTTAAAAGCTTTTCCTTTCTGGGAACATATTTGTCTTGAACATTACGCCCCCCTCCCCCCTCCCCCCAAACCCCCCCCCCCCCCCCCCCCCCCCCCCTCCCTCCCCCCCCCACTGCTTTAACACAGTTTCCCGGAGGAATCGAAAAACTCTGCAAGGTGAAACTCAGCAAACCTCAGTGGATGTGGATAGGTCAGTGACCATCAGAAGGAGATTATCCCTGCAGATTTAAGGATGTGCTGCTCTGGTTGATGGTCATTGTTTGTAGCAACTCTGTTCACACTTCAAGTAAAGCAAGCACCAGTCGCACAACCGTTCAAAACCATGAATGGAGCAATACATCAGCAAGACCCATTACCAGTATGTTTCTGATTCTGTGCATGGCACATTCAGCACCACTGACTTTGCAGCACTTTAACTGGCTGAGGGCTAAAATTAATTCCCTTCACTGCAGCATTTGAAGGGCTACTTTGCAGCACTCCTTCAGTACTGCATGGACGGATTGGGATTGGCAGTGGTGGGCGAGCGGTGGTTGGGTGTTGCAGGATTCACTTCTACTGCACCTCAGCACATTACTATCGAGAGGAGCATGTGGAGGTAGGCATCAGAGATAATTGCAAGGTACTGTTTACAATTGGATAGATACAGAACATTGGTGAAAAAGATAAATACACATTACCCATTCAACGAATGTCACTTGTTTTAATCTGATTACACACAATACCCACATTCACGGTGGTGCAGACAGATCATCTGTTACTTGCCAGAGATCAACTTCTATGCGTTTAAACCAATTGATATAAATTATAAACAAATAATGATTGAATTCTTCTCCCATTGTTGGGCTGGTGACTGATTTCAAATGCTGCAGTGAAGGGAATGAATTTTAGCCCTCAGCCAGTTAAAGTGGGCTGTTTTTCTGCCAGAATGTCCAAAGTGGGAAGAGCAACAGCGAGGACACCCCGATTGTCAGGAATATCCTTAGAAAGTATTTTGCTGGATGTTAGGGCCAGAATAACGAGATTGCTGGGCACTAAGGGAAGAAAACAAATAAGAGGGTGGCTGGAATGAGGCAGGAAGAACAGTCATTGTCCAGTGAGGTTTAGTGACCTCAATAAGTGTAGTTAAAATTAATCTGGTATCAATACATGCCTCCCACCATTCATGGTGCTTTCAGTCGCCTACTTATCATAGTCTTTCCCAACGCTAGGTATCAAGAAAACTCATTAATGCAAAGGGAAACCTTTCAAACAAACTCAGGTACCATAAAATAACAAGCACCTGTCATTTCTTAGTTTGCCGCAGTGGATTTGCTGATCCACAGGAACAACCTCATTTTAAAGAGACAATGCACTTCAGCCTTCTATCATCCTGGAATGTATGACTCCTCTGGGACAAAGTATCTACTCTACTCACATCCTTAATATCACTTCCATCCGTCCAAAGGAGAAGTTGGTCCATAACTATTGAATGACACATGCAATTCAGAGAGGAGAGCCATCATTTAAAACTTTGAGTATGTAAAAAGATGATGCCTTCAATAACATAGACCGCAAGAGTCTTTTTAAACCACTCAACATGTCCAAACAATACGGAGCAGCAGTTAACAAAGTCAATAGAATGCTGAACTAAATAGGCAAAGCAATAAAATATAAGTCAGAGCAAATGATGATCATACTGCAGAGTGCTCTGGTCGGCACACATCACGAATACTGCATTCTGTTCTAATCGTCACAAAATACAGAGAAAAATATCAAAAAAGCTCATAAAAGCCCTTTTGGTTACCATATCTGCAACACGAGAATGCCATCATCTTTACATAAACTTATGAAATTAGTTGGGGCACAGAATAATGGAGCAACATTGTTAGATCCATTGCTATTGTTTAAAAGCTATAAGCAGCATAAAAGGTGGATGCTATTGCGACCTTCACTGGCACAGGAAATGATGCTCATAGGTGATTGACTGCAAATTGTTGTGCAGCAGGCTTTAGCACTCTGTGAGCACCTCCTTGGCAAATCTCAACCTCAAATGTATTGCTCTTCCTTTAGATCGAGGTAAGCCATGCTGACCTTACCCACGTAACCTCGAGATAGCGGATATGATGGATTGTCATTTTTCTCTGCAGCCTTTAGACACTTGAAATGATGCAGTTCAACAAATGTTCCAGGTATGGCTTTCATTGAGCAATCACTCTGTTCCGATAGTATTGCTGTTCAACTATCCGATACAATGACTACATGAGTCTTCTTAACTCCCAAAGGCAGACAACTCAACATTCTAATGAATTATTGTGGCAAATTTCAATTTTATTCAAGGCAGATGGACGATCGTTAATCACAACAACCAGCATGATTAACACATTTCTCACGTTTTTCTGCTGGCTGTCACAACTAGAATCAATAACTTTACACAATAAGCGGCTTTCCCAAAATATTAGGCCAATATTTTTTTGATGTAAATCATTGTAAATAGAAACATAATCTGAAGATGGGTGAGTCTTATCACTTTTGTAAATATCCTCCAAACTGCAATATTATCACTTTAAAGTGATTCATCGCCATCCGCCAAGCGCTGAGGTGCAAATAGTGAAAGTACAGAAAAAAAGAGAGTACTTCTTGACTGGTTTTTAATGTGTGTGGAATGTGCTCATTGAACACTCTTACATTGAAAAGGTCGTTGCTTTTCTCTACAAATAAATCATTTGCAGACTGCGATATTTTCAGACAATCTAACATAAAATAATTTAGTGACAGAAATGAAGGTGTCTATGTATCAGCACACTAAATTATCTGAGGCAAGGTTACTGCCCTCATGATGGCCTCACGCTCAAACCCACCTGGTTCAGTCTGGCAATTGCCAGACATCATGAAGTTCAAGCCTACAAATTTAAAGAATCTTTAGTTTAGGCATTGCCGTCTGTAATATCGCAAAGGAGGACCCAGCCGTTAGGCCTGTGCTAAGGTCCAGCAGCTTGTGCAATCTCACCGATATTAGGGAATTCTTTGACAGACATAAAAACAAGGAGCAGGAGTGGGCCATTCAGCCTCTTGAACCTGCTCCGCCATTTAATATGACTTGAGTATGTTCCATATGACAGAATTTAATGAGCTTTCATTCTCTAATTTCTTTGAAAGAGTAGTAACCCAAAACTAGAGACATCTCAATGCCCTCTGTTACCTGAGATTCACGTAAATATTTACAAAGGACATTCATCAATTTACACACCAGATTCGATTCCTGGCTTGGGTCACTCTCTGTGTGGAGTCTGCACATTCTCCCCGTGTCAGCCTGGGTTTCCTCCAGGTTCTCCAGTTTCTTCCCACAGTCCAAAGACATGCTGGTTAGGTGCATTCGCCATGCTAAATTCTCCCTCAGTCTACTGGAACAGGTGCCAGAGTGTGGCGACTAGGGAAATTTCACAGTAACTTCATTGCAATGTTAATGTAAGCTTACTTATGACACCAATAAATAAACTCTGACTTTAACTTTACTTAAACGGGGTTTTCAACTTCCCTCAAGAATCCAGGTAGTTGTAGAACTGACCTACAATGTGAGTCATGGGACCCTCAGAAACATGTTTATACAAACAACGGGTGCACTCAAGTAACACCACTGCAGTGTGCACCATTCTGGAGAATGGGATAGAAGTAAGACGGGAAAAGTAATGTAAAGTAAAATGAAAGTTGATGCAGTATTTCCTCCCGCTTTGCCAGTTGTCCAAGGCTATTTTCTCCCCAGCACACTTAATTGGAGGGTTGAGTGTGGAGGTGGGCTCAGCCTGATTTTTTGTACACTGCCGTCTGGAGATGTGGATGGCATTATCCAGCCAGAAGGAAGGAGTGTGTTGGTGACAATCTTGTGATGTGTTTAGAGAATGTGCCCATTATGGTTGATTGGATGGCATGCAATATGTCAGATGTGAGGTGTGGGGATGTGTGGGTTAAAGTGGTGAATCTGATTTAAATGATTATATAGTGAAGTATGGTGCAGTGATTCTCAGAAAGTATAACAAGTAGGAAAGAAGAGTAATGTGAGTATTGTGGGTAGTGAGGCTGGAGGTGAGAGTGTGGGATAAGAGAGCAGCATTCGTATTTTGATAACTGTTGTGAGATCTTTGAACCCTTTTCAACATTGCACCCATGTCCCGGGAGCTAAGCTCCTGGCATTGATCCCTTCTGCAATGTCTTCACATTGGCAACAGAGGTGTTGCCTTGGGGACTATCAGCTTATTGGGAGCAGAGGGTTTCTGTTATGCTGCCCACTGCCAATGCCAGAGTTCCAATGCAGCATCAGAAAATCTTTGTGCCTTCTCTTACTGTAGCCATTTCTCATCCCCTTGATGTCTGCAGCGAGAGAGCACCTTCCTTTTATGAGGTGCTTGCTGCCTTTATGTGGCATTGAAACCCAGCACTGAATTAAATAAAAAAACACAAAATAGTCCTCCAGCCATCACCCCTCACCTCCCATACTTCCCATGCCCCATTAATGCCAACCTATGTCACCTTATCCCATCCACCTTACACCTTTATGTCAATCTATTCCTTTCCACCAATCCCCGTTGCATGGGTTGACCACCTATGCCAACCCATGCCTCTCAACTCACCACCTATGGCCCCTCCTAACTCCTATGCTGCTCAAATCTCTCTGGGCATTTATAGCCTTTGTGCCGACAAAGTGCCAACTTACAGACCGATCGTGCCCCCACCCCCTCATCCTCACCTCACCGATCTGATGCAGAGTGGCATCAGGCCCCCCTCGCTCTCTGATTGGGCTGCCCCGGCCTGGCCCTCCAGGCCCCGCTCCATAGGCCCCGCTCCCTGGCAAGAGCCTATGGCTCTCGCAAGATTTTGCTGGCTCACTCCGTGGGGCGAACTGATAAAATTCCACCCACCGGGATCAGTGCTGGGACCACAACCCTTCACCGTATATATTCATGATTTAGTGAATGGAACTGAGTGCACTGTGGCCACATTTGCAGATGATACAAAGCTGTGAGGGAAGGCAGATTGTAAGGGGGGGATAGATATGCTTTACAGAGATATTGACAGGTTGAGTGAGTGGGCAGAATATTGGCAAATGTAATTCAATGTGCGAAAATGTGAGATTGTTCATTTTGGAAGAAAGAATAAAACAGATTATTATTTAATTGGAGAAAGACTACAGAAAGCTGTAACACAAAGAGAATTGTTCATGAAACCCAGAAACTGTGCATGCAGGTACAGGAGATAATAGGAAAGGCAAATGGAATTTTGGCTTTTATTTCAAGGGGGCTGAAGGATAAAAGGAAAGAGGTGTTGCTGCAACTGTACAAGGCACTAGTGGTGGCACATTCCGAATGTACTGTACAGTTTTTGTCCCCTTATTTAAGGAAAGATATGTTATCATTGGAGCAGCACACAGGAGCTTTTCTAGGATGATCCTGGGTATGGAAGGACTGCCTTATGTGAAAAGATTAAATAGGTTGAGACTGTACTCCTTAGAGTTCAGAAGAATAAGAGGTGATATGATTGAAACATATTAGATTTTTAGGGGGTTAGACAGGGTAAATGTTAAGAGGATGTTTCCACTCAAGAGAGTGTATCGGATCAGAGGGCAGGGTCACAGAATAAGAAGGTGCTATTTTAAGATGGATTTAAGGAAGATTTTTTTCTCTCAAAGAGTGGTGAATCTTTGGAATTCTTTACCCAAGGAAGATATGGAGGCCGAGTCCTTGAACGTTTCCAAGGCTGATATCGATAGGTTTTTAATCAGTAAGGGAGTTAAGCATTATAGAAATAAGGCAGGAAAGTGGATGTGAAAGTGGAAAGAAAGTGTTAGATCAGTCATTATCATATTAAGTGGCAGAGCAAGCTTGGAGGGCTAAATGGCCTACTCCTGTTCCTATTTCTTATGATCATATGGTCTTAACCCATGCTGCCCACCCACCAAGCTTTTCTCTTACCCTCTCTATGCAACTCGCCTTCTATCCTTTGAGAGTTCCTTGACAGCTTGACAGCTCGACAGTTCCAGTGCATTAATGTACTCTTTACACACTATCAGGTTTACTTTTCATAGTCCAAATGAGTACCTCACATCCCCCAATCCCCCCTATATGTATCCCAGGACCATATCCAAAGGGCTACTTTACCTCTCCAAAGGGGTACTCAGGCTATCCAAACAAATCCACCAAACTCAGCCGAGCTCTTACTTGGTCTAATTTGCACAATTTGAATTTCATATTCCCTGCTTACTAAAATCCAACTTCAGTGGAGGCAGCTGGTGATTTCAATGTCTTTTTAAAAAATGGCTTCTTGTGGAATTAGATTCTCTGCATTTCGAAAGGAGATAAGCTCTGCCGTCATCAATCAACATCAGCTTGTGTCAGTTTCTGCAGCTTTCAAAATACTTAAGTGAGCAAAAGTCACATGTGGGCTCTACATTATCTGGTTGCATGAAGTTTTACCAAAGTTCTGACTTGTCATCAAAACAAAACACAGCTTTAAAGTATGTCTGTTTATTGGTTTCAACCTGATTTCATAAAGCAGGCATACACACATTAGGTGTAAGAGCAGGAGTAGGCCACTCTGCCCATCGGGTCTGCTTCACCATTCAATGAGATCATGACAGATCTGATATCGTCCTCAACTCCACTTTCCCACCTCATCCCCATATCCTTAATTTCCCCACTGATTAAAAATCTATCCATCTCAGCTTTGGACATACTTAACAACCCAACCTCTACAGCACTCTGCAGTAGAGTATTCCAAAGATTTACTATCCTCTGAGAGAGGAAATTCCTCTTCCTCTCTGTCTTAAGGCATCTTGCTAAACATTTTATATCCTCAAATGTGTTAATTTTTAATCATACACTGGTGATTGTGTTTATCTATAATAAAGCTTGTGGCTTTTAACAGGTTACTTTTGTTTGAAAAGTCTTTTGGCCTATGCAATGTATGCTGGTAGGATTCAAACAATTTCTGTCCATTGACAGCAAACAGCATTCTGTATTTCATTGAAACTATCATTGCCCTCCCCCACCAACCGAGTAGCGTTTGCAAACCTTGAACACAAATTTCACTTCTTATGAAACTTAATCCCAGGCCTCTCACTAATAGGCCCCAAAAGTCCTCTCAGTTGGAGAGAGGATTTTTAGGTAGTCTTTACTTTCCTTCCTAATCAACTGAAGCCTGATTAGGGCCTCAATAGATGTGGACACTTCCGAATTTTAACTGGTGTGTGAGAATTCTCAACTAACGTCAGCTGTATTTAAGGCAGTGGTTTTAGCAAATGCACGACTAGTGAGCTTGTGCATGACCAGTGGGAGAGAGACTTCAGCCAGTGTGAGATTTCAGCCAGAGTGAGGGTATCAGAAATTTGAAGCGGAGTAGGAATTTGGAGCAGAGGGGAAAGAGGTTCTCACCTTGGGGAGGAGCAGAGAGGCGGGCCTGCGAGGGAGACTCGAGGGCAAGTGAGAGGTGGAAAGAAATCAAACCGTGATGCTACAGCCTGCAGGTAAATGACTGGCTGGTGACTGGTAAGTAGTTTTCCTTTTCTTTTTTCTTTCTTTTTCTCTTGGCATTGTCGACGTTGTTAAGTTAATTTAAGTGTTAAGTCATGGCAGGAGATTCCAGATCCGTGTCACGCTCTTCTTGTGCGATGTGAGAATTCAGGGACCCTTCTGGTATCCTTGGCTCCTTCATGTTCAGGAAGTGTCTTCAACTGCAGCTCCTGTAAGAATGCTTGACTGCTCTGGAGCTGTGGATGGATTCACTTTGGAGCATCCACGCTGCTGAGGAAGCTGTGGATAGCGCGTTCAGTGAGTTGGTCACACCGCAGATAAAAATTACTGAGGGAGATAGGGAATGGGTGACCACCAGACAGGGGAAGAATAGGAAGGCAGTGCAGGGGTCCCCTGTGGTCATCTCCCTCCATAACAGATATACCATTTTGGATACTGTTGAGGGAGATGGCTCACCAGGGAAAGGGGGCAGTAACCAGGTTCACGGCACTGTGGTTGACTCTGCTGCACAGGACGGCAGGAAAAAGAGTGGCAGAGCTATAGTGATAGGAAATTCAATTGTAAGGGTAATAGGCAAATGTGCGAATGCAAATGAGACTCCAGGATGGTATGTTGCCTCCCTGGTGGGGTCAAGGATGTCTTGGAGTGGCTGCAAGGCACTCTGGAGGAGGAGGGTGAACAGCCAGTTGTCGTCGTGCATATAGGCACCAATGACATAGGTAAAATATGGGATGAGGTCCTACAAGCTGAATTTAGGGAGTTAGGAGTTACACTAAAAAGTAGGGCCTCAAAGGTAGTAATCTCAGGATTGCCACCAGTACCACGTGCCGGTCAGAGCAGGAATGTCAGGATAGCTAAGATGAATACGTGCCTTGAGGGATGGTGCAAGAGGGAGGGATTCAAATTCCTGGGACATTGGAACCGGTTCTGGAGGAGGTGGGACCAGTACAAATCGGACAGTTTGCACCTGGGCAGGACCGGAACCAATATCCTAGGGGGAGTGTTTGCTAGTGTTGCTGGGGAGGGTTTAAACTAATATGGCAGGGAGATGGGAACCGATGCAGGAAGTCAGAGGGAAAAATAGTGGGAACAGAAACAAAAGGCAGTAAGGGGAAAATTGGAAGGCAGAGAAACCAAAAACAAAAATCAAAAAGGGCCACAATACATCATAATTCTAAGAGGGCAATAAATGCCAAAAAAAACCCCAAGCCTGAAAGCTCTGTGTCTCAATATGAGGAACATTTGTAATAAGGTGGATGAATTACCTGTGCAGAAAGTCATTAACGGATATGATGTAATTGGGATCATGGAAACCTGGCTCCAGGGTGACCAAGGATGGGAACTCAACATCCAGGGGTATTCAATATTCAGGAAAGATAGGCGGAAAGGAAAGCAGGGGGAGGGTAGCATTGCTGATTAAAGAGGAGATTAATGCAATAGTAAGGAAGGACATTCACATGGATGATGTGGAAATTGTATGGGTGGACCTGCAGAACACCAAAGGACCAAAAACATTAGTGGGAGATGTGTACAGACTACCAAACAGTAGTAGTGAGTTTGGGGATGGCATCAAGCAGGAAATTAGAGATCGTGGAGTAAGGGTATAGTAAGGGCGGCACGGTAGCACAGTGGTTAGCACTGCTGCTTCACAGCTCCAGGGTCCCGGGTTCAATTCCCGGCTCGGGTCACTGTCTGTGTGGAGTTTGCACATTCTCCTCGTGTCTGCGTGGGTTTCCTCCGGGTGCTCCGGTTTCCTCCCACAGTCCAAAGATGTGCGGGTTAGGTTGATTGGCCAGGTTAGAAATTGCCCCTTAGAGTCCTGAGATGTGTAGGTTAGAGGGATTAGCGGGTAAATATGTGGGGATAGGGCCTGGGTGGGATTGTGGTCGGTGCAGACTCGATGGGCCGAATGGCCTCCTTCTGCACTGTAGGGTTTCTATGGTTTCTTTCTATGGTTATTATGGGTGACTTCAATCTGCATATTGATTGCTCCCAATTTGGTGAGCCAATGTGACGGAGGAGGATTTCCCAGAATGTATAAGGGATGGATTTCTCGACCAATATGTCAAGGAGGGAAGGCCATCCGAGACTGTGTATTGTGTAATGAGGGAGGATTAATAAGCAACCTTGTGTTGTGAGATCCTTTGGAGAAAAGTGACCTTAATATGGTAGAATTCTTCATTAAGATGTAGAATGACACAGTTAAGTCTGAGACAAGGGTCCTGAACTTAAGTAAAACTAACTTTGATGGTATGAGATGTGCATTGGCTAGGATAAGCTCAGTAAGAAGTCTCACAATGCCAGGTTAAAGTCCAACAGGTTTATTTGGAATCATGAGCTTTCGGAGCGCTGCTCCTTCATCAGGTGAGTGGAGGTAGGTTCACAAACACGGCATATATAGCCAAAGACACAATTGCAAGATAATTACAGATTGGAATGTGAAGAATGGTTGGAATGCGAATCTTTACAAGTAATTAAGTCTTTACAGATACAAACAATGTGCGTGGAGAGAGGGATCGTCACAGGTTAAAGAGGTGTGAATTGTCTCAAGGCAGGACAGTGGCCCTAGAAATAGTGGGTGCAGTGGTGATCATTTTCCAGCTTTCTATAGACTCTGAAAGTGTACCAATGGATTTGAGGGTAGCTAATGTAGCCACACTTTTTTAAAAAGGAGAGAGAGAGGAAACGGGGAACTATAGACTGGATAGCTTGACATATGTGGTGGGGAAAATGTTGGAGTCAATTATTAAAGATGCAACAACTGAGCATTTGGAAAGTGGTGACAGGATCGGCCTCAGTCAGCATGGATTCGCTAAAGGGAAAGCGTGCTTGACTAATCTTCTGGAATTTTTTGAGGATGTGACCAATAGAGTGGACAAGGCTGAACAAGTGGATGTTGTGTATCAGAACTTTCAAAAGGTTTTTGACAAGGTACCATACAAGAGATTAGTGAGCAAAATTAAAGCTCATGGATTGGGGGTAAGGTATTGACATGGATAGAGAACTGGTTGGCAGACAGGAAGCAGAGAGTAGGAATAAACAGGTCCCTTTCAGAGTGCAGGAAGTGACTGCAAGGTTCAGTGCTGGGACCCCAGCTGTTCACAGCACACATTAATGATTTGGACGAAGGAATTGATTGCAACATCTCCAAATTTGCAAACGACATTAAGCTGAGTGGCAGCATGTGCTGTGAGGAGGATGCTAAGAGGCTGCAGGGTGACTTGAACAGGCTGACTGAGTGGGCAAATACATGACAAATGCAATATAACATGGATAAATATGGGGTTATCCATTTTGGTGGCAAAAGCAGGAAGGAGGATTATTATCTGAATTGTGGCAGTTTAGGAAAAGGGGAAGTGCAACGTAACCTGGAGGTGATGGTGGAACAGTCACTGAAGGTTGGCATGCAGGTACAAAAGACGTTGAGGAAAGCTAATGGCATGCTGGCCTTCATAGCAAGAGGATTTGAGTATAGGAGTTGGGATGCCTTGCTGCAAACAGGGCCTTGGTGAGACCACACCTTGAGTATTGTATGCAGCTCTGGGCTCCTAGTCTGAGGAAAGAAATTCATGCTATTGAGGGAGTCCAGCGAAGACTGATTCCTGGAATGGCAGGACGGACATATGGAGAAAGATTGGATCGACTGGACTTGTACTCTCTGGAATTTGGAAGAATGAGATGGGATCTCATAGGGGCGGCACCGTGGCACAATGGTTAGCACTGCTGCCCCACAGCGCCAGGGACCTGGGTTCAATTCCGGCCTCGGGTGACTGTGCGGAGTCTGCACGTTCTCCCTGTGTATGCGTGGGTTTCCTCCAGGCGCTCCCATTTCCTTCCACACTCCAAAGGTGTGCAGGTGAGGTTGATTGGCTATGCTAAATTTCCCCTTGGTGTCAGGGGGAATAGCTAGGGTAAATACGTGGGGTTATAGGGATAGGGCCTGGGTGGGATTGTTGTTGGTGCAGGCTTGATGGGCCAATCTGCACTGTAGGGATTCTATGAGGATTCTGTGAGAAACATATCCTGATGGGACTGGACAGGCTAGATGCGGGAAAAATGTTCCTGATGTTCGGGAAGTCCAGAACTAGGGGTTATTGTCTAAGAATAAGGGATAAGCCATTCATGACTGGGATGAGGAAGAACTTCTTCACTCAGAGTCGTGAACCTGTGGAATTCTCTATTACAGAAAACTGTTGGGGCCAGTTTGTTAGATGTGATAAAGAAGGAGTTGGATGTGGCCCTTATGGCTAAAGGGATCAAGGGGTATGGAGCGAAAGTGGGAGTGGGATACTGAAAGTGCATGATCAGCCATGATCATATTGAATGGTTGTGCAGGGTCAAAGGGCCGAATGGCCTACTCCTGCACCTATTTTCTATGCTTTTAGGTTTCCACCTGAAATTTTCCTCAGTGTTTCTATGAGGTTCTACTTCCTTCACCACCAGGCCACCATTTTCTCTCTGTGAGGCTAAATGGTCACTCACTCCCCAATCCAAAATTCATTCAGTGTAGTGTTTCTGGGCGACAATTGTTGTCAGGTGGGGTGTTTTCTTAGTACTTTAACAATTATGTTTTATTCAGCAGTCAGAGTGGTTGTAGGATGTAAGGAACTGAAAGGATTCAAATTATTAGGATTTTAAAAAGGTTTCAGTGGATGCAGAAAGGAGACCTGCCTATATATATATGTGTGTGAGGTTGGCAGATGTCAAAATACTAAGCTATGCTATCTGAAGTTAGTATTTTGATGGATTCTGTTGCTGTTGTTCATAAAAGGCTACCTGGGTTTTACCAGCTGGCCGGTATCTGGATATTTCTGGATAATTAATTACAATTACTTTACAATGTCAAATTCTGGTTTTTGAACTCATATCACCAGGACAGACTTCTAATGGAAAATAAGCATTTACAGAATCACTATTAAGGCTGCCTGGTACTAATCAATACCTGTCATACTGGTTAATGACATGTTAATTATGTTTGGAATTAGCGAAGCTCTCATCTACTATAATATTTGCCCATTTACGGTGAAAGAGATGATTTCTGCGCTTATTTAAAATGTTGGTGTTGTGTATCAATTCTGAGTCCTGAATTTTGCCAACCCCTTGGGAATGGGCTGGGAGGCAAGAGGTCTGGCAAATGGGAAGGCATCGGGTGGCGTGCCTGTCAGCTTCCCACTGCTATTGTTAATTTGTTTGTGGTGGAACAATCGCCATTTTGATCACTTTCTGGCTCACAGAGGGGCCCCAGCAGCATACACCCCAATCCCACCCCACACCCGGCAAGGCAGCACTTGTCCACCGAGACAGCCAACCCTTCACCTCTTAGACTCCTAACTTTAAGGTTCAGCTTGAACCCATCTGGGTGGAGAAAATTGTCAAGGCTCACAAATGTTCTTCACACAGTTTATTGTAACATTAACAAATTTATAAACGTGAGAACCCTATTGCCTTTAAGTTATACATTGCAACAATCACACATCCTCGGTCCTTGTATAGGTCATTAACATATGAGGGTTTTTTGATGTGGAAAAGTCTGACTTATCACATCTTCAGACTTTTTGTTAAAGAAACAGTTCTTTGGGATTGGTATTTTCAAGGAATCACACCCAGACACAGTTTCGTAGTTTGTTAGCCAGTAAGTACAATTTACATTTCTATAGCAGTTTGTAGCAATTCAGTGGTTGAGAAAAATCATTTAAATCTTGGATAAATACATTTAATTATGTGGCTTAATTGCTTCCGTGATCTGTTGACTAGCACTGAAGAAGCCACTCATGTGTTTGCTTTACAAACCTTTTCTTTTGGCCCAATTTCAAGGTTCTATGGAATACTTGGGGAAAAATTTGGACAAATTCTGGAAATTATCCATTATAGTAGTTTTTCTGCACTACCTTCTTTTGGGCTTTCAAATATTGGCTTCTTTTAAATTGAATATGTTCTTGCTGAAGGACTGGCAATAAGGTATGCAGCAAGTGTACAATGAACTCTTATTCATCCAGGAACTTCATGATCAGAATATAAAGGCTGATTAAAATCGAACCAATCTTTAAGAAAATCCATGTCTGCGCCATCTGAATTTGGACACTGGTAAGCCTATTCCCACCTTTCTCTCTCTCCCTCTCTCCAAAAGGTTCAGCTTCTCCCTTTACATTCATAACAACATGTTACGACTGTGACAATACTGTGCCGTTAAGAAATGTGTTTTAATCATGTTTCTCTGCAGGATGTTTTAGCAGTCCCTGAGATTTTGTCGGAGCAGTGTTGTCTGTCGCCTGTGTCTTTTATTGTTACTGAAGCAGTATAACTGACATAATGTTTGTTTTAATCTAATGCAATGTACTGTTGCTTCAGTGTTCCCCTGGAATGGCAGAGTAGAGCTCGATTGGGGTGATTGACAAGTCAGGTCATGTGGCTAGGGACAGCTACTTTCACAGAGAAGTCCGGTTTTAGTTTCATTTTTCAGAAGCTGCTTGAAGCTCAGAGAGACAGCAGTGTTTTCCCCCCTCTCTTGAGTTGGAGATTCTGTTGTCTGGGTGGCTGTCTTTGAAAGCTGCCAGAGACAGGGTTTACCTCTACGAGGTTGTGCTGTTTGAAGGATATATCCTTCCTTGAAAACTTCTGTCAAGATCGCTGTACAGAAGTATTAAAAAGCTGGAAATTCAGCATCATGTGAGCATACTTGTTTTTGTCCTAACCAATGCTGAAGAAGGGTTTATGCCTGTGAGATATTGCTTTACATTGGAACAACACCGATAACTAGCTGTTAAGAGTTATACTGTGTCATGTTTAAGTCTTGTAATTGGTAAAAGTTATGCTAATTCTTTTTGTTATATTCTAACTGTTCTTAAATAAACGTTGTTTGATAAAAGTGGGTCACTTGAATCATACCTGGGGTGAAACACCTTCTGCTCACGAATGCCAAAATCAAATGTAAAACTTAGGGTCTAGGCTAACTTTATAAAACACTCAGGCCTGGGTCTTGACACGACTCACTACCTACACTGGTATTACCCAGTTTCATCTCACCACCTCTGCATCAATCCTCAGGCTGTTGCTATATTTTCCAACTGCTGCCAGTCATAAATACCAGAACTAACCAGAATTTCCTCCAGCATGCTACTGGCAGAACTAAAAGCCTCCTTTTTTGTTTCCCAAAAGGAGGTCTTGGCTGTCACCTCAGGCTAAACCCAGAGCTGTGAAAACTTGGCAAGCTTCTCAATCCCATATTGAGCTTCCTTCCCATAGTTGTTCCAAAATCAAGATTGTTTTTTTCTGCCTCTGCTTCATCCTACCTGCCCTAACCATTGCCAAGGCCATAATGTGTCTGTATTACTTTGAGGCATTGCTTCTCAAATCTTTTATAACCTGACATCCCACTTCCACCCACTACAAATGACAACTCATTCAAAATGTTAGACAAGTACCCTCATCCTTGCCAAGCTCTATTGGGGCCCTGAACTCCTATGATTTTATATCAAGATCTTGTTTTTTTCACTCTAAATCCCTACATAGGAACATAACCAGTAGGAGCAGGAGTTGGCCATTCAGCCCTTCGAGCCTGCTCTGCCACTCATTATGAACATGGTTGATCATTCAACTCAATAGCCTGATTTTGCCTTCAGCCCCCCAACAGCCTCCCACCCCACCATATCCTTTGAACCCTTTGGCTCCAAGAGCTATATCTAACTCCTTTTTGAAAACATATAGGGCAAGATTCTCCGGCCTCCCAGCTACGTGTTTCCCGCCGGCAGGAGGTGGAGCATTGTTTGCTAGCGGCGGGATTCTCTGGTCCCACCACTGTCAATGGGAATTCCCATTGACATCACCCCATGCTGGTGGGAAACCCGTGGGTGGGGGTGTGCTGCCGGTGGGAGCAGAAAATCCCACCGGCATGAACGGCTGGAGAATTCCGGCCATTATGTTTTGGCCTCAAATACTTTCTGTGGTAGCAAATTCCACTGGCTGGCCACTCTATGGGTGAAGAAACTCCTCCTCACCTCAGTCCTGAAAGGTTTACCCTGTATCCTTAGACTGTGATCACTGGTTCTGGACTCCCCCACCATTGGGAACATCCTTCCTGCATCTACCCTGTCTGGTCCTGTTGGAATTTTATAGGTTTCTATGAGATCCCCACTCATTCTTCTGAATTCTAGCAAATGTAACCCGAACCAACTCAATCTCCCCCTAATGCGTCATTCTCGCCATCCCAAGGATCAGTCGGATTCACATCTTCCCACAACCTCTGATCTTCACTACCTATATCCACTGCATTCACCCTTCATTCCTTTTGTGGCTTACATCTTTGTTATTTTTTAAAAGTTTATTTATTAGCATCACAAGTAGGCTTATATTAACACTGCATTGAAGTTACTGTGAAACTTCCCTAGTTGCCACACTCTGACACCTGTTCAGGTACACTGAGGGAGAATTCATCATGGGCAATGCACCAAACCAGCACGTCTTTCAGACTGTGGGAGGAAACCGGAGCACCAGGAGGAAAACCCACGCAGATACGGGGAGAACGTGCAGACTCCGCACAGACAGTAACTCAAGCCGGGAATCAAACACGGGTGCTGTGAGGCAGCAGTACACGGAAACAGTATCTCTTCCAAATTCCTGTTCCCTCCCGAAAACTGACTTGAACATTCACAATTGAGACAAAATCCTGGAATTTCCGAATTAACACCATTGTATGGGAACAACATCATCTCTTTGGCAGTTCAAGGAGCAGCCCACCGACATCTCCTCAGGTCAACGAGAGATGGATAATCAATGTGGCCTTGCCAATATCGCCCACTTCCTGACCATTGAAAGAAAAATAAATCAAATTCCTCGATGAAAAATGGACAAATTTGCAGTCTAGCCCAATGATTAGTGAAGTAAGGCTAATGTACAACATGTTGCGTTAAATTGGTTTATGCTAAACCTTAAATAAATTAACATGGAAATGCAATCAGATGTTGTTTGTAATCAATTGACTGCAGTTTCCAGCAAGCAGTATGGTTAAGAGCAGTGTTTTTCACCCTACGAGTTCTCAGAGTTGATAGCAGCAATAAAATTACTGAAATAAAAAAAAGAAACTCAGCCGTCTGGAAAATTAAATTAGAACATTTGTGATTCTTTTCCAGAGAAATGAAACCTATTGTGCGTGGTTACCTAGGGTAATGGTGTTTCAAGTCTTCAGGTATTATATAAAAAACATTTCTACTCTCAACTGGATAAATAGAAAACATTCCGATTTCTAATCAAACACAAGACTTTTTTTAAAAATCTGTAAGTGGGAAGTTTTAGCATTTAAATGACAGAATTAATCAAACTTCACACTCAAATGGAAAAATCAGGTCTGCATCATGATAATGAAGGTCACCATGTTGCAACTAGTTGGCCTACCTTTCATTTTTTACCTTTCAAGCAGTTGTCTCAATAACATTTATGCTCAGTACAATATTCAATGTCATAGAATCATAGACTCCCTACAGTGCAGATGGAGGCCATTGGCCCATCAAGCCTGCACTGACAACAATCCCACCCAGGCCCTATCGCTGCAACCCCATGGATCTACTCTCCCAATCCCCCTGACACTAAGGGGCAATTTAGCATGGCCAATCAACCCAACCTGCAGGAGGAAACTGGAGCACCCAAAGGAAACCCACGCAGGCATAATGGGAAAGTGCAAACCCCAAGGGTGGAATTGAAACCCGGCTCCCTGGCGCTGTGAGGCAGCAGTGCTAACCACTGTGCCACTATGCCACCCCTCTTGCTGTTGTCTGCTGCTCTACTAACGCGGACTAAATATGTCAGTCTCCTTCTCCTACTTGCATGTTTCAGGTCAAATTCACAACTTGCAACATAACACCCTTCCTATAATTTACACAGCATTTCAAAGGGTACTCTGAAAAAATAAGTATCATGAAAATGCCAAATGGTTTATTGTATTTCAACAATGCACCATCTGTTCCCAGTTGAATCTTTTTTCCTATCTTCCTGAGGTACTTTTTGCCTTGGGGTTTGATCAGTTACCAGGTGCTCTCTGCTTCCATTGGCAAGTGGCCATTCTTTATTTTTTAACCGAGATAACAACAATGTACATTATTGTGCAGCTCACCTGTTCTTGCCACATCATCACTGCTTGGGAGGGTGGCTCTACAAAGTAAGTTTAACATACAACTACCCTACCTGTGCACATTCATTTATTGATGCACACAAACTGAGGTGGAAGATGGCCAGTGAGCTATCATATGTCCTTCAAACCTCCAATTCCACCTGCCTGCAGACAAGAATTGCGAGATCTCGTTTAAATCTGAGTCAGGATGAACAGGCCATGTAAGACATGATGGAACCTGAGAATGGAGAGATAGTGGGTGGAATTTTCCCATCCTGCCCGCCATGCGAATCGTAGTGAGCAGGGGACGGGCCATACAAATGTCTGTTGACCTCAGGTGGGTTTTGGAGTGAGCGTGGCCGGAAAATTCTGCCCAGTGAGTCATAATGGCAACCCAAAGCTGAGAGTTAATACCATTATTTTTGTTTTATTCTTTATTCATTCATTCAATTGAGAGAAGTCTTGTGGTGCAGTAGGTAGTATCATTGTGTTATGTATTGTAAACCAATGAATTTCCATATAATGTGTCATATGATTACATGGTGACATCATCAGGGCACTTGCGAGATTTCCCCTCTCTTCCATCCTGGACTATAGCAAGTGACACCCATCTCATAAAGCTTAACTAACTGGTTAAATAACCCACTCTGTGGCAACCTTTTCATTCTTTCATCTTTGCTGGAGAAGTGAGCAGATGTGGAGATGCCGGTGTTGGACTGGGGTAAACACAGTAAGAGGTTTAACAACACCAGGTCAAAGTCCAACAGGTTTATTTGGTAGCAAATGCCACTAGCTTTCGGAGCGCTGCCCCTTCGTCAGGTGGAGTGGAGAAATGCTCACAAACAGGCCATACAGAGACACAAACTCAATTTACAGAATAATGATTGGAATGCAGTCTTTACTGATAATCAAGTCTTAAAGGTACAAACAATGTGAGTGGAGAGAGCATTAAGCACAGGTTAAAGAGATGTGTATTGTCTCCAGACAGGAAGCCAGTGAGATTCTGCAAGTGCAAGCTGTGGGGGTTGCAGATAGTGTGACATGAACCCAACATTCCGGTTGAGGCCGTCCTCATGTGTGCGGGACTTGGCTATCAGTCTCTGCTCAGCGACTCTGCGCAGTCGTGTGTCGTGAAGGCCGCCCCGGAGAACACTTACGCGAAGATCAGAGGCCGAATGCCCGTGACCGCTGAAGTGCACCCCAACAGGAAGAGAACAGTCTTGCCTGGTGATTGTTGAGTGGTGTTCATTCATCTGTTGTTGTAGCATCTGCATGGTTTCCCCAATGTACCATGCCTCGGGACATCCTTTCCTGCAGCGTATCAGGTAGACAACGTTGGCTGAGTTGCAAGAGTAGGTACCGTGTACCTGGTGGATGGTGTTCTCACGTGAGATGATGGCATCCGTGTCGATGATCTTGCACGACCTGCAGCGGTTGCTGTGGCAGGGTTGTGTGGTGTCGTGGTCACTGTTCCCCTGAAGGCTGGGTAGCTTGCTGCGGACAATGGTCTGTTTGAGGTTGTGTGGTTGTTTGAAGGCAAGAAGTGGGGGTGTGGGGATGGACTTGGCGAGATGTTCGTCTTCATCAATGACATGTTGAAGGCTCCGGAGGAGATGCCATAGCTTTTCCGCTCCGGGGAAGTACTGGGCGATGAAGGGTACTCTGTCCACTGTGTCCCGTGTTTGTCTTCTGAGGAGGTCGGTGCGGTTTTTCGCTGTGGCGCGTCGGAACTGTTGATCGATGAGTCGAGCGCCATATCCTGTTCTTATGAGGGCATCTTTCAGCGTCTGGAGGTGTCTGTTGCGATCCTCCTCATCCGAGCAGATCCTGTGTATACGGAGGGCTTGTCCATAGGGGATGACTTCTTTAACGTGTTTAGGGTGGAAGCTGGAGAAGTGGAGAATCGTGAGGTTATCCGTGGGCTTGCGGTACATTGAGGTGCTGAGGTGACCGTCCTTAATGGAGATGCATGTGTCCAAGAATGCAACCGATTCCGGAAAGGATCTCCAAGAAGATCGCGCATATCGACACAGACATCAAGTTTCTACAAAGATGCAAGAAAGCAGACAAGATACCGAAAGGAGTACGGATCATGTCCCCACTCAGGTCAACCTATAACACAGAGCCGGGAAGATGACTTTTGGTGCGAGACCGGTTCACGCCCTGGCTCGAAAGCCTCGGGCACCATCTTCCTGGCTCTTTGCGCCAATTGACCGGTGCAGCTGGCCAGGAAGATCACGCCCGATATGTTTTAGTCAAATAGACTGGGCAGAATCTTACCAACAATGGCAAAATGTCAGGGATTGACTGAAAATCGGTGTTTCTCTCGAGATCTTTCGACACTTTGTCACAATAAAGCAGTTGGGCACGTTTCATGTCATGCTGTAGAGAGGTGGGACCTAAACAGGCCGGCAAAACCCAGCAACACAGTGATCGGGCGCCATGTTTAAAAGGTGGCCCAATCAGAGGAAAAAGTAACCTACCCCCAGCCCATCATATAAGAAACATCTCCATTAATGATAAAAAGTTTGTCATAAAGCCTATTGATAAGAAAGCTCCAGATATTGTATTTTAAGCTCTACGCGTTTGATCTACGGTTCCCCCGTCCTCCCCTCCCCCCACAATCAGAGCCGGAATTTCCCCTAACCAAACAGTCAATGTAGCCCCACCCCCCCAGTCAATGTAGCCCCACCCCCCCCACCCAAACAGTCAATGTAGCCCCACCCCCCACCCAAACAGTCAATGTAGCCCCACCCCTCCACCCAAACAGTCAATGTAGCCCCACCTCCCACCCAAACAGTCAATGTAGCCCCACCCCCCACCCAAACAGTCAATGTAGCCCCACCCCCCACCCAGTCAATGCAGCCCCACCCCCCAACCAAACAGTCAATGTAGCCCCACCCCCCACCCAAACAGTTAATGTAGCCCCACCCCCCACCCAAACAGTCAATGTAGCTCCACCCTCCACCCAAAGTCAATGCAGCTCTGCCCTCCACTCAGTCAATGTAGCCCCACCTCCCACCCAAACAGTTAATGTAGCCCCACCCCCCACCCAAACAGTTAATGTAGCCCCACCCCCCACCCAAACAGTCAATGCAGCCCTGCCCCCCACCCAAAGTCAATGCAGCCCTGCCCTCCACTCAGTCAATGTAGCCCCACCCCCCCACCCAAACAGTCAATGTAGCCCCACCCCCCACCCAGTCAATGTAGCCCCACCCCCCCACCCAAACAGTCAATGTAGCCCCACCCCCCCCACCCAAACAGTCAATGCAGCCCCACACCCCCACCCAAACAGTCAATGCCAGTGACCCCCCCCCATTGCCACACCCCCAAAATCACTGGCACTGGGGCTCTCACATGGGCCATCTCTGGCACTGCCCTCTCACACACATTGGCATGGCCAGGTTGGCAAGGAGCATTGCCAGGCCACTACCTAGGCATGGCCCTCTCCTCCGGGGGCCATATCTGGCGAGAGGGTGGTTCATAACATTCGTTGTGGGAAAGCCCTCCCCGCACAACGTACTGCCTGAATGGGCAGTCAGTAGGCCTAGTTAAAATGCAAATAGGGATCATAAGATGTACATAAAACAAGAATTTGGACAGCAAAAAGTGGAGCGAGCATCTTGCATGCTCCTTATCAACAAGCCGTCCAGTTGAAAAAATCCCCCATATTCTGTTGTGGTGTCAAGAGGAGCAGGTGAAGTTGCATATTGTGGACTGCTATACACCACCCCCACCCCTATCCCCACCCAGCTTTGTCCTCAATCCAGAACGCCCACTCCAAGCACTTGCCTGCAGCTGCTACCTGTCGACATTCTAACATACTTTGGTGGCAGCCCAAATATTAAAGTTTACTGCCAGGTTTCTTCTTTGATTCCAAAGTGCATAGACTCAAGGGATGGGCAATGAATGCTGACCTAGTTAGCGAAGCACTCATCACTTGAATGAATTAAAAAAAAGACACTAAAACTTACACATAAGGGCCAGAATTCTCTGGCCGTTCATGCCGGCGGGATTCTCTGGTCCTGGCAACAGGGTACCCCTGTCTGTGGGTCTCCCACCGGCATGGAGTAACATCAATGACACCGGCAGGACCACAGAACACCGCCGCTAGCAAACAACATGCCATCTCCCGCTGGTGGAAAACACATGGCTGGGAGACAGGAGAATCCCATCCAAGGGACTCAGATAAGGCTCAAATCTGCTCAGTCCTAGCCTTGAAGTGGCATTGACCATTTTCCAATGTGCACAAGTATTATTTATTTTTCTTGTCTTGTAAAGGCTGATATTGCCTGTCATCTCTGGTTGAGACAAAGCAGAAAGGTAAATGAGTATCCAATCATGTAAGAAAAATTCCGAACTGAATGTTGGAACTTTAGTGCAAAATGTTGAATTCCTGCAAGTTTGGAAGAACCCTCTAAATTTTAGTCAGGTTTAATAAGAAGTCTCCTCTTTTTTCCAGGTACTGGTTCAGTAAGGAGATAACATTTACCACAAGTAAATGGGGTCAGGTGGGATGTTAACATTTTAAAACTCCCAAACCCGACCTTGGTCTGCCTATTTGTGATTTTAGCAGAGGAGGGGAAGGGGATAGATGAGGAATCCGCTCGCCATATTGGGCTGATCATTTCAATATTTCAGTGAGGCTGCATGCTTCAAATTTAACCCGTCTTCCAAGGAAACCCAGCAGCTGAATGGAGGCCAAAACTGCTTCATGGAAAAAGGTAAATGTATTTACAGCACTGCTTGTGGGTCAAGAAGAGCAGATATTCTCTCTCCTGGTCCACCAAATGTCCTTTCCTGCATGTCATCGTACCTCATCTCGCTCTCAGTTATTGGATTTCCCCCCCCACCTCTCAAATTCAAAGTCTTCCAGTTTCAGACTTCCACTGAAATTAGTGATGTGACTTCCACCCCTGTCAAGGATTGAGGATTGCCTCTCCAAAGTTCCAGACTGGCCTCCCAATGTTATCATTAGCACTGCTGCAGGCTCCCTGCCTACTGATGGGGCAGCAGCCTCTCCAGAGGATTTTCTGCCCAACGGGGAACCAAGTCTTTTAAACATACTGGCTTCCAGATAGGGAAATCTGCCAACTGCACAGCTATAAATGTAATCACAAAGCTAATCAAGGTCTTTAAAGTGACAAATAGATCCATTAGGAAGCAGAGAATCCATTTCCACCAGTGGAAATTCAGAATAACATGGTCACATCTTAAAATTGGAGTTAAGCCTTTCAGGGTTGAAATAAGGGCGATATAAAGAGGATAGCAGGGATCTGAAGCACCATCCCACAACAATCTGGTCGATCAACATTTTCAAGCCTGAAATGAATAGATTTTTGTTGGGTAAATGTATCAAGGATGAAAGGTGGGTAAATGGGTTTGGGTACAGATCAGCCATGATCTAGAACTGTGTCAGCCTCAAGAGGCTGAATGATACTCCTGTCTCTATCCATGGTGCTATATTTGTATATGCTAGCAATTCGCATTCCAATCAATATAACATGAGATGGCAATGGAATGGTGGCACAGTGGTTAGCACTGCTGTCTCACAGCATCAGGGGCCCGGGGTTCGATTCCCGGCTTGGGTCACTGTCCGTGTGGTGTCTGCATGTTCTCCCCATGTCTGCATGGGTTTCTTCTGGGTGCTCCAGTTTCCTCCCACAGCCCGAAAGACATGCTGGTTAGATGCATTGACCATGCTAAATTCTCCCTCGGTGTACCTGAACAGGAGTCGGAGTGTGGCAACTCGGGGATTTTCACAGTAACTTCATTGGAGTGTTAATGTAAGCCTACTTGTGACTCTAATAAATAAACTTAAACAAAAAGAAGGCAATAAATGTCCAGTAAGAAATTTCCAGATCTAAGCCAAGAGAAAAATGTGTAATGGTTCCAATTACAACTTGAAGTATCAGGAAATAGCACGGGACAGCATACAGAACAGCTGTGGGAAAGCATTGAACACTATAGGTGGGGTTTTCCGGCCACATTCACCCCAAAACCAGAAAATCCCACCTGAGGTCAACAGGCCTTTGCATGGTCCCCCACGCCATTCTGCAACCCCCCGCCTGCTACGATTCCCGTGGTGGGCGGGATGGGAAAATTCCCCCCCTGTGAATAGGAATTCCACAGCAAACATCAAAACTAGTGGATAAAGTTTCAGAAAAAGCTAAAGGAATAAAGTGTAGAGAAATTAAATAAAAATTAAATCCCAGGTGAAGCAAAATGTAAGAAGATACTGGGAGGGAAAGGTGCCAGTCCAGAATTAATCACTGTATTAAGAAGATCAAAGACTTCAAAAGGAGTTTTAACATTTCACAAATCAAAGTAATCAACTGCAGCACTAATCATCTTATTTCTGTGACCCCCATGAATCTATGTTAACCCTTTGTTAAATTATCCTTCTCCATGCACAGGTTCTTATGTTTGATGGCACAAAGTAATAAATACGATAAACAGCACTGTAGCTCTTATTTAGGATTGATGGTCAGTGATTTATTACTTTCTGAAGTCTCTGAGCAATGAAATTTAAAACGGATTCACAATCAGCAGTTGCTAACTGCAGCCATAATAAATTACCGGCAGGTATTCATTCACGGGGCAGTAATTGTAGATATAGCTCGCTTAATACTGCTATTATTTAACCTTCACATCAGACTGATCTTCAGGAAACTGATACCTGTTTACAAAAATAGATGTTCATCATATATACGTATTTAAGATCTTTAAATTTAACCCAAATCCTGATTAAAAATGATTTAAAATGTTGCAATTCAAAAATAATGAAACACATTGCTTGTGGGATTTCTATAGTTAATATAAGAACATAGGCATAAAAGAAGTACGCAGTTTCATAGAATTATAGAATCTCTACAGTGCAGAAGGAGGCCTTTCGGCCCATCGGGTCTGCATTGACTCTCCGACAGAGCATCTTACCCAGGCCTACCCCCTGCCCTATACCCATAACCCCATTCATTTATCCCACTAATCTCCCAAACTGACACATCTTTGGACACTAAGGGGCATTTTAGCATGGCCGATCCACCTAACCAGCACATCTTTTGGACTTTGGGAGGAAATCAGAGCACCCGGAGGAAACCCACACAGACACGGGGAGAATGAACAAATTCCACACAGTCACCCAAGATTGGAGTCGAATCTGGGTTCCTGGCACTGTGAGGCAGCAGTGCTAACCACTGTACCACTGTTTAATCCCTCAAGCCTGCTCTACCATTTAATATGATCATGGCTGATCTCTGCCTCGACTTCACTTTCCTGCCCATTCACCATGGCCCTTCAAACCCTTACCAATTGAAAATCTCTCCACCGCTTCCTTAAATTTACTCAATGTCTTGGTATCCATCACGTTCTGGGGTAGTGAATTCCACATACTTGCAACTCTTTGAGGGAATACTTTCTCCTCATTTCTGTTTTAAATCTGCCACCCCTTATCCTAAAACTATGATCTCTTATTTTAGATGACCCCACAAGAGAAAACATTCTCTCCACATCTACTTTGTCAATCCTCATCATCTTGTACACCTCAATTAGATCTCCTCTCATTCTTCTAAACTCCAGGAAGTATAGGCCTAAACTGCCAAATCTCTCTTCGTAAGAGAAACCCCTCATCTCGGGAATCAATCTAGTGAACCTCCTCTGAACTGCCTCCAATGCAACTACATCGCTCCTCAAGTAAGGGGACCAAAGCTGTACACAATATTGTAAGTGCACTCTCACTAATGCTTTGCACAGTAGCAGCAACACTTCACTACTTTGATATTTTATTCCTTTAGCAATAAATGTCAAGATTCTATTTGCCTTCTTTATCACCTGCTGTACCTGCATGCTATTTTCCTATGATTCATATTGAAGGACACCCAGATCCCTCTGCACCGAAGCACATATAGATCATTAATATAGATTATTAATATATATCTCCTTCATTTTAGGTTTTTCTGATTGTAGAAGGGAATTTCAAATCAGCGAGTGAGATTCCCAGACAGATGTAGTCTTTGAGGGGACAGGATAGCAAAAAGGGGTTAAATGATTCTTTATAACAAGTTAATATGGACAGTTTGCTCATATGTGTATACAGTAACAGTATTAAAGCAAGTAAATATGATTTTAAAGTACATATATATCAAAGTATTGAATGTATTTTAATATATTGTTAGCTTTGGCCAAGAACAAGATGCCGCAATATATAATGGTTTAGGTCAGAAGGTTAGAACTATGGGGTGAATATCTCTTAGGTAACAGAAAGATGTATTAGAAATGTTGCATATGTGGAACAAATGTTGTAACTTAATGAATAGCAGCATTCATTGTCTAGACACAGAATAGATACGTACCTTGGGCCCAAGGTTCACGTGCCTATTCACCTGGCAACATGCCGGTGGGAAAGTTAATTTTGACCGCTGGGGAGAGCGTCTGTGGGTGCCTAGCAACAAGGAAGTTAGTTTACCAAGATAGAGGGTGATATCCGTATTAAACGGACCAGTGAAAAAGTATTATGCTGGTTGGCAAACCGTGAATGGCCAGAGTACCTGACAAAGGCTGTATTGATGTATAATTGTTAAAAGAAATCGATTCTAAGCTAATGGAAGGCAGAATTATAGATAACAGAATCCTATAACTGATTTGTAATTTGGCTGAATGGCTCAGATCTCTCGGAGAGCTTTTACAACTCTGAACCTGAGCTGTTTCACCCTTTGGAAGATCTCCAGAATGGCCGTACATTTATGTTTTGTTTGTTCTGTTTGCTTTATGTACTAAATAAATTTTGTTACATCTATTGAACAGAGACTTTGCCTTTTGCGAGTTTTTTTGAATGAAGTCTAAGTTTTTAGACACAAATTGGCCACCTTTTCAAATTCCCCACAAAACTGATGAAATATTGAACTGAGGCTTTGCTCAGAATTCTTCCCTGAAGCAGCACCACCAAAAATGATTGATCCAATAGTTCATTCATTTGCTGTTTGTGGGATAGTGCCATGCACAAATTAGTTATCATGTTTCCCTACATTACAACACTTGCCATGCTTCAAAAAGCACTTATTTAATAGTGAAACATTTTAAAATGTCTTGAGGTACTTTACAACTGTAAGTTCATTCTTTTTAGTCAGAATGGTTACGTATCATGACAGAAGATGTTAAGTGGCAAAAGATATGTATCTAAATTTCTCTGCATACATCAAGAATGGACATTACAGATTGAGACAGTAAGGACTTGTAGTGCAGGTGACAGAAAGTTGTGTTGTTGCCACCGTTATCTGGTGTCCGATAGATTATGCTGAGGATTATATTGTCCAAACATAGTTTATTCCTGGTGCATATTGTTCTTCCCTTAGAGGGGTCAGTAATGGCCAAGAAAATAAGGACAGCCTTTATTTTCGTTGGGAAGCCATAATGGGAGCACCAGCAAGACAATAGTCAAATAAAATTATGATGCAAGAATTAGGGAGCATAAGTTGGGAACAGAAACTGTCAGGGAAAGGCACAAATGAAAAGTGGAGCTTGTTCAAGGATCAAATACTGCGTGTCCTTGATAGGTATGTCCCTGTCAGGCAGGGAGGAAATGGCCGAGTGAGGGAACCATGGTTCACAAAAGAGGTTGAATGTCTTGTCAAGAGGAAAAAGGAAGCATATGTAAGGATGAGAAAGCAAGGTTCAGTTGGGTCACTTGAGGGTCACAAGGTAGCAAGGAATGAGCTAAAAAAAGGGCTTAGGAGAGCTAGGAGGGGGCATGAGAACTCCTTGGCGGGTCGGATCAAGGAAAACCCCAAGGCTTTTTACTCTTATGTGAGAAACAAAAGAATGACCAGGGTGAGGTTAGGGCCGGTCAAGGACAGTAGTGGGAACTTGTGCATGGAGTCAGAAGAGATAGGAGAGGCGATGAATGAATACTTTTCTTCAGTGTTCACCAAGGAGAGGGGCCATGTTTTTGAGGATGAGAGTGTGATACAGGCTGATAGGCTAGAGGAGGTAGATGTTCTGAGGGAAGATGTATTAGCAATTTTGAAAAACCTGAGGGTCGATAAGTCCCCTGGGCCAGATGGGATATATCCTAGGATTTTTTGGGAGGCAAGGGATGAGATTGCAGAGCCTTTGGCTTTGATCTTTGGGTCCTCACTGTCCACGGGGATAATGCCAGAGGACTGGAGAGTGGTGAATGTTGTTCCTCTGTTCAAGAAAGGAAATAGGAATGACCCTAGTAATTGTAGGCCGGTTAGTCTTACTACGGTGGTCGGTAAGTTAATGGAAAAGGTCCTGAGGGATAGGATTTATGACCATTTGGAAAGGTGCAGCTTAATCCGGGATAGTCAACACGGATTCGTGAAGGGTAAGTCTTGCCTCACAAATTTGATTGAATTCTTTGAGGAGGTAACTAAGTGTGTAGATGAAGGTAGAGCAGTTGATGTCGTATACATGGATTTTAGTAAGGCGTTTGATAAGGTTCCCCATGGTCGGCTCATGAAGAAAGTAAGGGGGTGTGGGATAGAGGGAAATTTGGCCGATTGGATAAGTAACTGGCTATCTCATAGAAGTGGTCCCAGCCTTCAGGAGAACAGTGACCATGGCACCACACAACCCTGCCACAGCAACCTCTGCAAGACGTGCCGGATCATCGACACAGATGCCATCATCTCACGTGAGAACACCATCCACCAGGTACACGGTACATACTCTTGCAACTCGGCCAACGTTGTCTACCTGATACGCTGCAAGAAAGGATGTCCCGAGGCATGGTACATTGGGGAAACTATGCAGACGCTGCGACAATGGATGAATCAACACCGCTCGACAATCACCAGGCAAGACTGTTCTCTTCCTGTGGGGGAGCACTTCAGCGGTCACGGGCATTTGGCCTCTGATATTCGGGTAAGCGTTCTCCAAGGCGGCCTTCGCGACACATGGCGGCGCAGAGTCGCTGAGCAGAAACTGATAGCCAAGTTCCGCACACACGAGGACGGCCTCAACCGGGATATTGGGTTCATGTCCCACTATTTGTAACCCCCACAGAGTTTCACTGGCTGTCTTGTCTGGAGACAATACACATCTTTTTAGCCTGTCTTGATGCTCTCTCCACTCATGTTGTTTTGTTTCTTAAAGACTTGATTAGTTGTAAGTATTCGCATTCCAACCATTATTCATGTAAATTGAGTTTGTGTCTTTATATGCTCTGTTTGTGAACAGAATTCCCACTCACCTGAAGAAGGGGCTTGCAGCTCCGAAAGCTTGTGTGGCTTTTGCTACCAAATAAACCTGTTGGACTTTAACCTGGTGTTGTTAAACTTCTTACTATCTCATAGAAGACAGAGGGTGGTGGTGGATGGAAAATTTTCAGACTGGAGACCAGTTACCAGTGGTATACCACAGGGATCAATGCTGGGTCCTCTGCTATTTGTGGTTTTTATCAATGACTTGGAGGAGGGGGCTGAAGGGTGGGTCAGTAAATTTGCTGATGACACCAAGATTGGTGGAGTAGTGGATGAGGTGGAGGGCTGTTGTAGGCTGCAAAGAGACATTGATAGGATGCAAAGCTGGGCCGAAAAATGGCAGATGGAGTTTAACACTGATAAGTGAGAGGTGATTCATTTTGGTAGGACAAATTTGAATGTGGATTACAGGGTCAATGGCAGGGTTCTGAGGAATGTGGAGGAACAGAGAGATCTTGGGGCTCATATCCACAGATCTCTGAAAGTTGCCACTCAAGTGGATAGAGCTGTGAACAAGGCCTATAGTGTGTTAGCGTTTATTAGCAGGGGGTTTGAGTTTAAGAGCCATGGGGTTATGCTGCAACTGTACAGGACCTTGGTGAGACCACATTTGGAATATTGTGTGCAGTTCTGGTCACCTCACTATAAGAAGGATGTGGAAGCATTGGAGAGAGTGCAGAGGAGATTTACCAGGATGCTGCCTGGTTTGGAGGGTAGGTCTTATGAGGAAAGGTTGAGGGAGCTAGGGCTTTTCTCTTTAGAGTGGAGGAGGATGAGAGGCGACTTAGTAGAGGTTTATAAGATGATGAGGGGGATAGATAGAGTGGACGCTCAGAGACTATTTCCTCGGGTGGATGTAGCTGTTAGTAGGGGGCATAACTATGAGGTTCATGGTGGGAGATATAGGAAGGATGTCCAAGGTAGGTTCTTTACACAGAGAGTGGTTGGGGTGTGGAATGGACTGCCTGCTGTGATAGTGGAGTCGGACACTTTAGGAACTTTCAAGCAGTTATTGGATAGGCACATGGAGCACACCAGAATGATAGGATAGCTTGATCTTGGTTTCGGACAAAGCTCGGCACAACATCGAGGGCCAAAGGGCCTGTACTGTGCTGTACTGTTCTATGTTCTAAAAGGAAGAAAAAGACTTACATTTATATTGTGCTTTTCATGACCACCGTACATCTCAAAGCACTTTACAGCCAATGCAATACTTCTTAAAGTGTTGTCACTGTTGTAATGTAGGAAATGCAGCAGCAAATATACCTATAGCAAATTCCCATAAACAGCAACCATGATCATTTGTTTTATAACGCTGAGGAATATATGTTGGCCAGGAGAACAGGGATAACTCCTATATTCTACTTCAAAATAGTACTGTGCTTTCTTTGGTATTGCAACCAAGCAGGCAGCTGGGGCCTTGTTTTAAACTGATACCTCCAACAGTGCAGCATTCCCTCAGTGCTACACTGGGGTATCATCCTTGATTGTTATGTTCACCCCGTGAAGTGGAACTGGAACCTGGAATTAGTTAAGGAGCATCATGATTCCTGAGGCTGAAGCTATGAAAGGCTCTTGCAAATTTTCATCTCATTTGAGTCAAGGGCAACTTACTGATCGCGAAGAAAGAAAGATAATCCTACTAATGATGATTAATATATCTTAAGTTAAAAAAAATCAACTTAAACAATTCAAGTGGAAGTAGTGAAATATTGAGGCCTTTGTTCTTTAACCATGGTGTGATATAAGATGGACAGTTAAGGGTCTGTTGCTTTATTATCTATAAGTGAATATCGATAAGGTATTTCAGTATCTACCTTAGATTTTCTGATGAGAATTATCTGAATGCCAGTGTTAACCTATTTTAATGAATGTCTGGCCAGATTAAAATAATACTAATCTAGCTTTCCAAGTGCTAATTGTGGTTTGAGGTTGTAGTGACAATTTACTGTTTTTACTGTTTTTGCTTTTCAAAAGTGTTTATACCTCTCTTAACATGGTTAGGATACCTATGTGAAGGACAGTGTGCCTTATTGCAAAGACACACATTTTAACAGCTTTAAAATGTGCAGGTTAGGTTGATTGGCCATGATAAATTGCCCCTTACTATCAGGGGGATTAGCAGGGTGAGGTTGCAGGGAAAGGGCCTGGGTGGGATTGTTGTCGGTGCAGCCCCGATGAGCCAAATGGCCTCTTTCTGCACTGTAGGGATTCTATGATTCTATGAAATGTGATTGAAAACATTAGGTAAAATTATTTAAATAGATCAGCATTAAGTTGCCAGTGCGCTGAGTTGATTTTGCATTGATAATTAAATATTGGTTGCAACATGAGTATTTCCCATTGTAACCTTACCGTTTTAGCCAATTGGGGGAATGAGTTGGCACTGTCTAATTTGCTGTGCTGTTGCTAGATGTTTTATGATCAATGAGAATGGAAGTGATCAATTGTAAATCTATATCAGTTTCAGACATGCGAACACCATTACCATTGCGTTATCTGTCAACAATGCATTGTTGTACAATAAAAATGTGGCCTTTCTTTGATTTATCGACACTGCATTAAAACGACAGTTAATACATCCTGTAAAGAGAAGCCAATGAATTATTGAAGTTGCATATTTAAATCAGATTGACTTTATGTACACTTTATTAACACAAGTGAGCAATGTCAGAATAGCATTTGTAGATGTGCCGTGTCTTGACTTTTTATGCTGAGAGGAATTGCAGACATCTCAGGTGGAGATTTTCTCCGTGAAGGAGGTACAGTGGAATTGTACAGCAGTTCTTTCTGAACTATGCCAAGTGTAGAGAAAATCTCTGGGGAGAGATTTTAACTGCCATAGGGCTTCCGGATGGAACATTCCAGTTTTATTTAAATTCCTGCCTGCAGCAGAATGAGGCCACACAATTTTATCCACTGACCTCAGTAGCATGCCACACCATGGAGGAGGATGAGAGGCGACTTAATAGAGGTTTATAAGATGATGAGGGGGATAGATAGAGTGAACGTTCAGAGACTATTGCCTCGGGTGGATGTAGCTGTTACTAGGGGGCATAACTATAAGGTTCATGATGGGAGATATAGGAAGGATTTGTGTGTGTAAAGTGGGTCGGACGTGGTGTGATGCGTCGTGATGAACCCATTGGCACTCAGGCAAGTATGGAGAGCAAAACCAGAATCTTCCAGCCCGTCAGCATTGTGGGCAAGTGTGGTGATTGTGGTGCCCTTAAATGGCAACACAGCAGGAGGGGGAGTGGGGGTGAGCTCTGTTTGAGGAAGAAGCAGAGATCTCTCAGGCCACCCTGGTGGGGAATGGAGAAATGGACCCTCCCCGCTCACCATCCAAGGGCTGAAAGACTCTATTCAGGTGAAGCAGCGTTTCACGTGCATGTCCTTTAATTTGATCTATTGCACTTGCTGCAGTTTACTTTAAATTGGAGAGATTATATGCAGACTGTATGATCGCTTTGCAGAACACCTTTGGTCTGTCTGCAACAGGACCCAGATCTTTTTGTCGCCTGCCATTTCAACACACCATCCTGTTCTCATGTCCACATGTCCGTCCTTGGCCTGTTGCAGTGTTCCAGTGAAGCTCAACGTTAACTGGAAGAACAGCACCCCATCTTCCAATTAGGCAGTTTACAGCCTTCCGGACTTAACATTGAGTTCAACAACTTCAGAGTGTGAACTCTCTCCTCCACCTTCACCCCAATTCCATCAATTCTTATTTTCATTCCTTCCATCCATTCATTCTCTCATTCCCCCATGTTTTTTCTTATCTTATGGGGCGGCACGGTAGCACAGTGGTTAGCACTGCTGCTTCACAGCTCCAGGGTCCCGGGTTCGATTCCCGGCTCGGGTCACTGTCTGTGTGGAGTTTGCACATTCTCCTCGTGTCTGCGTGGGTTTCCTCCGGGTGCTCCGGTTTCCTCCCACAGTCCAAAGATGTGCGGGTTAGGTTGATTGGCCAGGTTAAAAATTGTCCCTGAGATGCGTAGTTAAAGGGATTAGTGGGTAAATATGTGGGGGTAGGGCCTGGGTGGGATTGTGGTCGGTGCAGACTCGATGGGCCGAATGGCCTCCTTCTGCACTGTAGGATTTCTATGATCCCACTTTCCATCTTTTTACCTTTACCACTGTCTCCCTTCCCCTGAATCCACCCCGCTAGAGCCATCTGTTACCTGTTCCTTTGCCCTTTGACAGATTGCTTACCTTTGCTCTGCCATTTACACATTCTGATCTCTTAATGTGCCACCATCAGCACCCTTCTCAGCCATGATCACCACCATTTGCATTCCCTAGAGTCCAGCATCATTGGGGAGGTTCAAGGGTGAAAGAAGGGAAAGGAATGATGATATTGGGTGTTGATGCAACAGTGATGGGGGCTGAGGGTGATGGGAGACAGGAAGAAGGTAGAATGTAGTAGAGGGAGTTTGAAAACTAGCGTACACCAATTTTCCAGTAACAGCAATGCAACATAGCTGATTTTAAAATGTGGTACCTCGAAATGGGGTGGGGGGAGGGACTTTTCATATGGGTGGAGGTCAAGGTCAGCACAAGTGTCAAACTAAAGGGACACCCTAATAATTATGAGGAAACTGGATGTCAAAGATGCTCAATTGTGCTGTCCTCTCTATGGTGAAGCTCACAAGGCAGCAGGTTTGTTTCTGACTCATGGATCTCAAAACATCAAGATCCCAACAAGGTGTGGAACTGCCGTTCATTCTGTGCCATTTGCCATGGGCTGCAGTCAGAGGCGGGGGTGCAGTGGGGCAATGGATGGGGGGGTGGGGGAAGGGAGGGTGGGGTGGGAGGTCGATGCCTCCAATGGGCAAGGCTAGTGGACAGCAGCCAACTCCCAACACCATACCTTCATCCTCCTGGGTGAATGGCCATGGCTGACAAGGGCTCATGTGGTTCATCTTTGGAAGCTGCCGTGGCAATGGTCTCTTTATAGAGTCTTGAGGGTAGTGGAGGCAGCAGGATAGTGTCAGAGGGAGGAATTCTTCTAAATGGCTCTCATTACCCTGGTCAAAAAGCAATGTCTCCACGTGTAGTCATGCATGAATGGGAGGGGAGGACCACATTCCGGGATGTCTTTACCTGGATGGGATTGGGCAGGTATGCTAAAGAGGCTAGCTAAAGGGCTAAGCACTGGCCTTCTGGCTTTGATATGGAGGGAGATCTGGAAAGGATATACTCACTAAATATATCACTTCAATGCATTCACAAATCCACTGAGGCATCGATGATGCAGGCTGCAGGCAACCCTGCCTTAGTAATAGCTCTGATCCAGATGAGAAGGAGGAGGGCCCACGTTGGTTGACACCAACCGTGGGAGAGCTTTTGCTCAGGCTCCTTGATGCCACATTCGGTCCAATGTGGCCTTGATGTCAAAGGCTGTCACTCTCACTTCATCTCTGGGATTCAGCTCTTTTGTCCACGTTTGAACCAAAGCTGTAATAAAATCAGGAGCTGAGAGGCCCTGGCGGAACACCAACTGAGCTTCAATGAGTAGGTCATTGCTAAGCAAGTGCCACTTGATAGCACTGTTGATGACCCATTCCATTACTTTACTAATGATTGAGAATTGACTGATGGGGCAGTAATTGTCTGGCTTGGATTTGTCCTGTTTTTTGTGGACAATACATACCTGGGTATTTTCCACATTGCTGGGTAGATGCCAGTTTTGTAACTGTACTGGAACAGCTTGAATAGGGTGCAGTAAGTTCTGGAGTACAAGTCTTCAGCACTATTGCAGGAATATTGTCAAGACCCAGAGCCTTTGCAGTATCCAGTGCCTTCAGTCATTTCTTGATATCACAGGGAGTGAATCGAATTGGCTGAATACTAGCATCACTAGCTGGTGACCTCAGGAAGAAACTGAGATGGATTATACACTGAGCACTTCTGGCTAATGATTGTTGCAAACACTTCAGCTTTATCTTTTGCACTGATGTGTTGGGCTCGTCCGTCATTGAGGATGGGGATATTTGTGGAGCCTCCTCCTCCAGGTAGAACTAAGACAGATCTTGTGGATGTCCGAGACAGTCCACTTAGCATTATTGGCACTGATTTCAGCTGCAAAGCCCTCCAAAGTTCTGAACTTCCTCCGGTCACATTCCAGCTTCTTTTCCTTGTGGTTGTAACAACTAAATCTTATCTGACAGCAGCTGTATTTCATGAATACAATTTTCCCTGAAAGGTACTCTTTCCCGGACCTCTCAGCTCTGCTCCCAAATTCAGTCACCTTGACCTTTTCCAGCTGTGTCCCAACTTTCTCTACCCAAAGCTGGTCACACACAGTGAGTGAAGAGTTGTGTTCACAAACAGGGCATACATAGTCACAGACTCAATTTACAAGATAATGGTTGGAATGCGAGTCTTTATAGATAATCAAGCCTTCACAGGTACAGACAATGCAAGTGGAGAGAGGGTTAAACACAGGTTAAAGAGGTGTGAATTGTCTCCAGCCAGGACAGTTAGTGAGATTTTGCAAGTCCAGGCAAGGCGTGGAAGCTACAGAATGTGTCACCATGAACCCAAGATCCCAGTTGATCTCAACCTCAAACAGATCATTGTCCATAGCAAACTACCCAGCCTTCAGGAGAACAATGACCACAACACCACACAACCCTGCCACAGCAACCTCTGCAAGACATGCCGGATCATCAACACGGATGCCATCATCTCACGTGAGAACACCATCCACCAGGTACACGGTACATACTCTTGCAACTCGGCCAACGTTGTCTACCTGATACGTTGCAGGAAAGGATGTCCTGAGGCATGGTACATTGGGGAGACCATGCAGACGCTACGACAATGGATGAATGAACACCGCATGACAATCACCAGGCTGCAGTGTTCCCTTCCAGTCGGGGAACACTTCAGCAGTCAAAGGCATTCAGCCTCTGATCTTTGGGTAAGCGTTCTCCAAGGCGGCCTTCACGACACACGACAACCCAGAATCGCCGAGCAAAAACTGATAGCCAAGTTCTGCACGAGGGCAGCCTCAACTGGGATCTTGGGTTCATGTCACACTATCTGTAACCCCACGACTTGCCTGGGCTTGCAAAATCTCACTAACTGTCCTGGCTTGAGACAATTCACATCTCTTTAACCTTTGCTTAACCCTCTCTCCACTCACATTGTCTGTACCTTTAATACTTGATTACCTGTAGACTCGCATTCCAACCATTATCTTGTAAATTGAGTCTGTGTCTATATATGCCCTGTTTGTGAACACAACTCTCCACTCACCTGAAGAAGGAGCAATGCCCCGAAAGCTTGTGCTACCAAATAAATCTGTTGAACTTTAACCTGGTGTTGTGAGACTTCTTACTGTGCTTAACCCAGTCCAATGCCATCTCCACACACACACACAGTGGCATAGTGGTTAGCACTGCTGCCTCACACCACCAGGGACCTGGGTTTGATTCCCTGCTTGGGTCACTGACTGTGCGGAGTCTGCATGTTCTCCTTGTGTCTGCGTGGGTTTCCTCCCACAGTCCAAAGATGTGTGGGTTAGATGGATTGGCCATGCTAAATTGCCCCTTAGTTTCAGGGGGACTAACTGGATAAATGCATGGGGCTATGGGATAGGGCCTGGGTGGGATTGTGGTTGGTGCAGACTTGATGGGCTGAATGGCCTCCTTCTGCATTTAATGATGATCTGCTATTTCTGTTTTTACTCCGCACTCCAGGTCACGTGGTTGCGGGTTTTCCTTTGAATTATCTGTTCCTCAAATGCTTCCAGCAGACCTTGGAAGTGCAGTTCTGGTCCTTTGGCTGTAAAGGGTTAAGGCTCCTTCCTAACAATCAGATATTTGTGAGTGTCAGAATCATCCAGAATCATTTCCTGAACGTACATGGGAATCACATGGAAGCCCAGTCCCAAATGCTCCCCAAGTCCGCATTAAATGGCACCAGCTCCAGCCCCGTTGGACAGCTTCAGAATGTGCCATATATCCTGTCATGTTGTTATCTTCAAATTGTTGATGGAATCGTGCATGTCCCAGACACTGGACGGGATGTTACAGCCTCGTGCGAGGAGACCAGAAATACTCCCCCCACCGAGGTCAACAGACATTTCAGTTGTCCACCCCTCGCCCGCTCTGATTCCATGGCGGGCGGGATGGTAGATTTCCAGCATTTTTGTCTTGTTGACAAGATCAATTTACATTGTTTTACTACGTATGTTGCCGAAGTGTGTGCGAGAGATATAGAAATAAACTGAAGTATATGGTAATACTGCATACAGCAAAATAAAGGGTGGAGTAGAATTTCTACCACAGATTATACTCACCTTTGATTGGGGAGCAGGATGTGATCCCACCCAGCCTGTCGGGAAATGCGATTCGTAAATTATTCCAAATAAATGAGTTTGAGCAGTCTCAACCCCAATTCACAATGGACTTAAAACGTCCAATTTCCACAAAGGAGTGAATCTTCTCGAGGATTTACAACAGTGACTACACTTGAAAAATATTTATTTGGTTGCGGAACCTCTTGAATTGATAAAAGTCTCAATAAAAATTCAAACCTTTCTCTCCTTTCCTCTCGCAGGGTAAGATGTCATGTAAAGTTTGTATTCCGTATATTCTTTATTGCATCACAGGTCAAGTAGCATATGCGTGGTCCATTTCAATCTTCAAAATCCACTTTATCAGATGAATTGATAAAACTATTGTGACATCTATGATTCCTGAGGGGTGCATGTCTTCCTGCAATATGAGCTTGCCTCTGCTACCAATACCTATCCGTCACCACAAAATTGACAAAACAATGTGAAAGCAGCAACTATTTATATTCTTGCCCATCAGTTATTCCGCTACAGTGTGCATGAAACAACGACAGCACGGATGGAGTTATGGCTCATTCAGATATGTGCAAAGTGTATAGATGCAGAAAAGTACGTTAACAGCTGAAAGAAAAAAGACATTTAAACAATGACACATGGTATCACGTGCTTTAAATTAAGCTACAAAATGATGTTCTATGTAAACAGTGAGGTTGTAAAATCCAGCTCCACAATGCTGGTAGTTTCAGCAGAGCACATTTAAAGTTTAAAGTTTATTTATTAGTGCCATAAATAGGCTTACATTAACACAATGAAGTTACTGTGAAACTCCCCTAGTTGCCACACGCTGCGCCTGTTCGGGTACACTGAGGGAGAATTTAGCCTGGCCAATGCACCTAACCAGCACGTCTTTCAGGAGGAAACCAGAGCACCCGGAGGAAACCCACGCAGACACGGGGAGAATGTGCAGACTCCACAGAGACAGTGACCTGAGCCGGGAATCGAACCCGGGTCCCTGGCGCAGTGAGGCAGCAGTGCTAACCACTGTGCCATCGTGCTGTGTTGGTTTAGAAGCAAAATGGCACTTGTGCCGTCTTCACCCAATTCTGGCCTGGCTGGATGCCATCCTGGTGAGGGCGATAGCACAGACAGTATAAGCATGTGCTAGAATTGATAAAGCAAGCTGATTAGGTTATTAGCCAGTGTCTAATGCTGACTTGATGCCAGCACTCCCAGTTCGACTGGCTTTGTTTGAGTTTGTGGAAGTACTCTGTGTTTGGAGGAGTTGCTTCAGTTCATGTAAAATGCAGGGGTGCTTTTGCAAGTGGAACCAGACCTACAGCCTCAGAGTCACGCAACAACATTGCTACCAATGGTGACAAAGGTAGCTATGACCCTTAACTTCAGCATGCAGAATCATTCCAGACTGGAACAGGCAATATGACTTACAGCTCATTGTCCATCGTCGCATCTGGAAGGTGACAGTGGCTTTAGGGTACGCCGAGAGAAGCGAGTTCATTGTCTTTCCTCTAAACAGAGCAAGCTCGTACGTGGCTTTGCAAGATTACTGAGCTTATCCTTGGTTCACTGTACAATTGACAGCAAACACATGAACCTGTACCGACAACAATCCCACCCAGGTCCTATCCCTGTAATCCCCCATAACCTCCCTGCTAATCTCCCTGACACTAAGGGGCAATTTAGCATGGCCAATCAATCTAACCTGCACATCTTTGGACTGTGGGAGGAAACTGGAGCACCCAGAGGATGCAGACATGGGGAGAAAGTACAAACTCCACACAGACAGTCACCCTAGGCTGGAATTGAACCCGGGTCCTTGGCGCTGTGAGGCAGCAGTGCTAACCACTATGCCACCGTGCTGCCCAGATCACTGAATCTTCCTTCCAAAGTTTACACTTTGGATTGAAACACATTTTGACGTAGTGCAGTATTAAGTGAATCTGTGTCTCTGTTAATAATAGTGTCAGGAGAGGTTGCAGAAAGCTTTGGTCTCATGCAGTATCCCCCAGTTTCTCCATAAATTCCCCTCATTGGACCCAACATCAGCCTGTTGTCATACTGGGGAATCATTGTTCTAAATCACTAGCTTTACATACAGAGGTGCTGTGCAAATGACAGATGTGAACCTGGAGATTGCTCTTCCCCATGCACTGCTGTTTCATCCCTCCTTTGCTCCCTAGACCTGTGAAAAGTGCAGATGGCGCACACTGAGAAATGAAACATAATGGTATTTCAGTACTGACATGGCAGCACATGCTGTTTTCAAGCATTTGTCAAGTGCTCGTGGGCTATGGAAGTCAGCTGAAAATCATTTGCTATCAAATGTAGGTATACCCATATATGTACGGGAGACCGACAAGAAATCTATCCTTATCTGTACGTCACTGATCAGTTTAAAGAGGACGTGATTCGCATGGCACAACAGAACAATCTCCCTCCAGCTCACCCTTTTACTTCACTGTCAATGATGAAATGCTTTTGGACCAGGTGGAAGGCACTAACTATGCAGTTAAAGGTTTGCATGCAATACTTTAAATGCATTTTTCAGTGTTATACCACTCTGTGGTGAACCATAGATGGTTACCACTATGGGTACTGAACCATAGATGGTTATCACTATGGGTACTTGTACATATGTTACTCTTGTTACTGTTGGGGTTAGGGTTGGGGTGTTCCACCTGTTAGCATTGTTCTGTGGTACACTCCGGTTGGCTCCGCCTTCCTTTGGAGTATAAAGGTCACTGCACTTCTGAGTGACCCTTTAGTCTGGGATTGTATTGTTAAGCAGTATGCTCTATTCTTGTTGCGAATAAAAGCCTTTATTCCCGGGTACGATCTAGCCTCCCGAGTGGATTAATCGCGCATCAATTTTATTCGCAACAAATTTTGTTCTGAAAAAAAAATGGAGCAGATGCTGAAACCCGATCGGCTAACCTTAGATCCGTGTGCCGCTGGAGCGTCGAACACTTTTGACCATTGGTTGAAGTGTTTCCAGATTATATCGACGCCTCAACAGCAGTCCAAAATGACACCGACAGATTGCGGGTCCTCCACGCAAGGGTAAGCGACACTGTGTATGCAACAATCCGTGATTCCCAAGACTACAAAGAGGCCATCGAATTACTCAAGAAGCTGTACCATAAACCGCCAAACGAGATTCATGCTCGTCACCTACTAGCCACTCGACGGCGGCAGCGCGGTGAAACGACGGGACAGTACCTGCGCGAACTTCAGCAGCTAGCCAGAGCCTGCAATTACAAGCCAGTGTCGGCTACTCAATACACTAACAATCTGATCCGAGATGCGTTCGTGGCAGGAATCGGCTCATCCTATATTCGCCTGCGGCTGCTAGAGCAGGGTAACTTGGACCTAGCTAAGACGGTTGAATTGGCTGATGCGATGGAAACGGCCTCCAGAAGTCTTGAAACTTACCCCACCGACCACGTGGGAACATCGTGGCAAGTACAGCCACCGATTCAACTCTACCCAGCGGCTCCGAGGAACTGCGCGATCGTGCTTTCAACCTCGGACCTGACGGCTGCGGCAGCTCCAGGATGCCCACGGTGCTATTTCTGTGGATTGGCGAAGCACCCTCGCCAGAGATGTCCGGCCAGGACGGTATTTTGCTCTGCTTGTGGGAAGAAAGGGCATTATGCTAAAGTGTGCTGAGCGAAGCCCCCTTCGAAGCCAAGCAGTGCTGCGTGTGACTCCCCAGGATCCGTCTCCTCATCTCCAGCTTCGTCGATGTCTTCAACCACATGCGATTCACGGGCGCCGCCATTCCTGATGACGACGACGCAGGACACGTGCGACCTGCGGGTGCCGCCACTTTCAACGCCTTCGACCATGTGCGATCCATGGGCGCAGCCATTTTGGTCGGCACCGGCCGCAGACGACCAGCAGGGGTCCTCATCGTCGACCATCTCAGCTGCCTGCAGTTGCACTCGGGATCCAACAGTGGCGTCAATCATCCTGGACCAGGCCAAGCCTCACAGACTCGACAAGTCCATGATGGACATAGAGGTAAACGGACGCCTGATACATTGTCTGTTTGACAGCGGGAGCACGGAGAGTTTCATTCATCCAGATACCGTGAAGCGGTGCGCTCTCCGTGTAAAAAATGTCAGGCAGACAAACTCTATGGCGTCGAGGTCCCGATCTGTTACCGTTCTTGGAAGCTGCGTGGTAACTCTAACGGTGCGGGGCACAGTTTATGAGAACTTCAGGCTCCTCGTGTTACCGCACCTTTGCGCTCCGGTACTCCTGGGGCTTGACTTAATGGTCCACCTGAGGAGTGTGACCCTGCAGTACGATGGGCCACTCCCTCCACTTTCAGTGGGAGAACAGCAGCCTCCAAATTGCCCAGCGCGCTCCACATGCAGTCTCTCGACGCTCAAAATTACCCCACCTTCTTTATTTGAAAATCTCGTGCCAGGCTGCGAGCCCATCGCAACTAAGAGCAGGCGTTACAGCGCTGAGGATCGGATCTTTATTCGATCTGAGGTTCAGCGGCTCCTCAGGGAAGGGATCATTCAACCGAGCACTAGCCCATGGAGAGCACAAGTCGTGGTGGTCAAGACTGGAGACAAGCCCCGGATGGTCATAGACTATAGTCAGACCATTAATAGGTACACGCAGCTGGACGCGTACCCTCTCCCGCGCATATCTGACATGGTCAACCAGATTGCGCAGTGCCGGGTGTTCTCCACCATCGACTTGAAGTCAGCCTACCACCAGCTCCCCATTCGCCCAGAGGACCGAAAATACACGGCCTTTGAGGCGGATGGCCGTCTCTACCACTTCTTAAGGGTCCCTTTTGGCGTCACTAATGGGGTCTCGGTCTTCCAGCGTGAGATGGACCGAATGGTGGACCAAAACGGGCTACGGGCTACCTTCCCGTACCTGGACAACATCACTATCTGTGGCCATGACCAGCAGGACCACGACGCCAACCTCCTGAAGTTTTTATGCACTGCGTCTCGCCTGAATCTGACCTATAACAGGGAGAAGTGTGTATTCAGCAAACACCGCCTAGCAATCCTCGGATACGTGGTGGAAAACAGGGTCATCGGCCCCGATCCAGACCGTATGCGTCCCCTCCTTGAACTTCCCCTACCCACTAGCATCAAAGCACTGAGAAGATGCTTAGGCTTCTTCTCGTATTACGCACAGTGGGCTCCCAATTATGCGGACAAAGCCCGTCCGCTCATAAAATCTACCTCTTTTCCCCTGGCAGCAGAGGCTCGCTTAGCCTTTGAAGGGATAAAAGCTGACATCGCGAAAGCCACGATGCACGCTGTCGATGAGTCCATCCCCTTCCAGGTGGAGAGTGATGCATCTGATTTCGCCCTGGCCGCCACACTTAACCAGGCAGGCAGGCCCGTCTCCTTTTTCCCTCGCACCCTCCAAGGCCCTGAAATTCGGCACTCCTCTGTGGAAAAAGAGGCTCAGGCTATTGTGGTGGCCGTACGGCATTGGCGCCATTATTTGGCTGGAAAACGATTTACCCTGCTCACGGACCAGCGGTCCGTGGCATTCATGTTCAACAACACGTTAAGGGGAAAAATTAAGAATGATGAAATCTTGAGGTGGTGAATCGAACTCTCCACCTACAACTATGATATCATGTACCGTCCGGGGAAGCTCAATGAGCCCTCAGATGCTCTGTCATGTGGAACATGTGCCAGTGTGCAGGAGGACCGGCTACAGGCCCTCCACAATGATCTCTGCCATCCGGGGATCACTCGGCTCTTCCATTTTGTAAAGGCCTGGAATCTGCCATACTCCATAGAGGATGTCAGGTCGATAACTCGAAGCTGCCAGGTATGTGCTGAAGGCAAGCCGCACTTCTACCGACCTGACAGGGCACACCTCATTAAGGCCACTCGCCCTTTTGAATGACTGAGTGTCGATTTCAAGGGCCCCCTTCCTTCGACAGATCGGAATGTGTATTTCCTCAGCGTGGTTGACGAGTACTCCCGATTCCCTTTTGCCATTCCCTGTTCTGACATGTCCGCTGCCATGGTCATCAAAGCCCTGCGGAGTCTTTTTACCCTGTTCGGCTACCCCAGTTATATCTACAGTGATAGAGGTTCGTCGTTTATGAGCGACGACTTGAGGCAATACCTGCTCTCTAAAGGAATTGCCTCAAGTAGGACTACGAGTTACAACCCCAGAGGTAACGGGCATGTCGAAAGAGAAAACGCTACAGTCTGGAAGGCTGTCTTCCTGGCGTTAAGGTCTAGGGGTCTTCCAGTCTCCCGTTGGCAAGAGGTACTTTCTGATGCGCTTCATTCAATCCGGTCCCTCCTGTGTACGGCAACCAATGCTACCCCACATGAGCGGATGTTTAGCTTCCCTAGGAAGTCTTCCTCTAGGACCTCATTGCCGTCTTGGTTGATGTACTCAGGACTTGTCCTCCTGCGGCGGCATGTTAGGACCCGCAAGTCCGACCCTTTGGTTGAACAGGTCCACCTCCTCCACGCCAACCCTCAATATGCCTATGTAGCATATCCTGACGGGCGAGAGGACACGGTCTCTATCCGAGATCTGGTGCCTGCAGGGGACCTGGAAACCCCCGTCGCTCCCGCACCCCTGATTAGGGTTCCTTTGCCCATTCTCTCCCCTCCTGACACGGCGCGGGCAGTATCGGGACCTCCACTTAATCCTCTTACTCCCGTGTACAGCTTGCCTGAGTCCAGGAGATTGTCGCCACCTCGAGGTCCACCCGTGCGTGAGGAACTGGAGGAGTCACTGGACACCACCTTGGAGAGAGGGACACCACGGTCACCAGAACCGGCACTACCGCCAGTGCTGCGGATGTCGCAGAGACGGTGCGGACCTCCGATACGACTGAACTTGTGAATATATGGACAGTTCGTACTTTTTTTTGCCCCACCGGCCTTTGTTTTTAAAGGAGGGGTGAATGTGGTGAACCATAGATGGTTACTACTATGGGTACTGAACCATAGATGGTTATCGCTATGGGTACTTGTACATATGTTACTCTTGTTACTGTTGGGGTTAGGGTTGGGGTGTTCCACCTGTTGGCATTGTTCTGTGGTACACTCCGGTTGGCTCCGCCTTCCTATAGGAGTATAAAGGTCACTGCACTTCCTAGTGACCCTTTAGTCTGGGATTGTATTGTTAAGCAGTATGCTCTATTCTTGTTGCGAATAAAAGCCTTTATTCCCGGTACGATCTCGCCTCCCGAGTGGGTGGCACGGTAGCACAGTGGTTAGCACTGCTGCTTCACAGCTCCAGGGACCTAGGTTCGATTCCCGGCTTGGGTCACTGTCTGTGTGGAGTTTGCACATTCTCCTCGTGTCTGCGTGGGTTTCCTCCAGGTGCTCCGGTTTCCTCCCACAGTCCGAAAGACGTGTTCGTCAAGTACATAGGCCAAGTTAAAATTTCCCCCAGTGTACCTGAACAGGCACCGGAGTGTGGCGACTAGGGGATTTTCACAGTAATTTCATTGCAGTGTTAATGTAAGCCTATGTGGTGAACCATAGATGGTTTAATGAGTAAATATGTAGGGATATGGGAGTAGGGCCTGGTGGGATTGTGGTCATTGCAGACTCGATGGGCCGAATGGCTTCTTTCTGTACTGTAGGGTTTCTATGATTTCTATGGATTAATCGTGTGTGGCTATACCTAAATATGTGCCTTTAGTCTCTCTTTGTAAACACAATACAGAAAATATTTTCCTCGATACTTGGGCAGACACAATGCTCCATTGAATAGTCACACAATGTTTCAGAACCTTGCTAATGGCATCAGGAATCATAGAATCCCTGCAGTGCAGAAGAAGGCCATTCAGCCCATCGAATCTGCACTGACTCTCTCACAGAGCATCTTTCCCCGATCCCACCTTTCTGCCCTATCCCTGCAACCCCACTCATTTATCCCGCTAATTCCCTTCAACGACACTTCTTCGGACACGAAGGTGCAATTTAGCATGGCCAATCCACCTAACCTGCATATCTTTGGACTGCGGGAGGAAACTAGAGCACCCGGAGGAAACCCACGCAGACACGGGGAGAATGTGCAAGCTCCACACAGACAGTGACCCAAGGCCAGAATCAAACCCAGGTCCCTAGCAATATGAGACAGCAGTGCTAACCACTGTGCCACCTTTGCAGAAACCTTACATGAGCCTGGAGATTTAGATGGAGTGATCTCACTTTCTGTCATCTGAAGAGCCCGCTGATTCTAAGTGCCCCAAAGCCATTTGGTGCTCGAATGAGCATCAATTAGATGCAGGCAGCACTTCCGCCCCTCACCCGTGAGGAAGTCCTGCCTGAGAGAGGCCAATCTGATTGGCCAGCAGCTCTCCAGTCCCCTGCAGTGACAAGAGCTGCAGTGGAATGAAGAGGAATTGCATGAGGACGCCTGAGACTAAATCCAGGCACTGGAGACCAAGGCAAATTCAACGAGTCCCAGGGTGGGTAGGGTGGGGGGGGGGGGGGGGGAGGTGGTGGGGGATGGTGGGGGGGGGGTGGGGGAGCAGGGGTGTGAAGGGGGCAGTCGCGGTGTTGGGAGAGAGACCAGTGCGAGAGGAAAGTCTGGATGCGACCGGACCTCATGGAGGCAGGGCTTCTGATGGAGGCTTCTGACGGAGGTCCCCACCACCCCCACAAACCAACCTCCCTCAACCCCTTCCCCACGCAATGGCAATCTTCGTGCCAGCCTAATAATTAAGGGCGGGCAGGAAACGGCCCTGAGGCCACTTAAGGGTTTCAACAGAGGCAAGGGGGCTTCCATTCCCAGGTCTTGCCCCCACCACAGAGTAAAATTGCTTCACGATCAGGTGGATGAGAACTTGACTGGAATCCCAATCCTTCAATTTCACACTCCCCTCCCTCGAGCCTAAAAATCCACCAATGCGAGGGGAGGCGGGTGACATTTTGACCATGGTTTCACGTGACTTGCCTCAGTGACTTACCTCTCAATTAAAGAGTTGTGGGCTCAAGTTCCACTCCAAAGACTCGAGCACAATGTCTGGGCTGACACTCCAGTGCTGCAATGTTGGAGGTACCGTCTTTCAGATGAAATATTAAATCAAGGCTGTCTGCCTTCTCAAAGGATCATAAAAGAGCCCATGGCATTGTTTCAAAGAAAGCCAGGGAGCTCTTCCCAATTTCTTCACACAGTTTATCCATCAACCAACAGCATAAAGCAGATGTTCTGGATTTGCTGTCAGCGCTGAAGCTGTATCATACACAGCTGACTGTATTGTAAATGACAATATCATCTTTTTTATTTGGCTGCGGGGAGAACTTCCCAGCTGCAGAATGGATCAATTATTAAGGTGATTGGGGAGGCCTGGTAATGAAGCATCACTGGAGGAAGACCATGCCCCAATTGTTGTTATGAGCTGAAGGCCTAGATGGTTGTCTACGGTTCAATGTTTCCAAGTGTTCTTAAGGTATGTAGCCCCACCCCCACCCCCACCATCCCCCTCCCTCCCCACCCCACCCACCATCCCCCTCCCTCCCACCCCACCCCCACAACCCCCCTCCCTCCCCACCCCACCCACCATCCCCCAATCTCAATGTCACTCACTTTCTCCCCCGGCGCCACTCAACCCTCAGCCATGATACCACTCATTTCTGCGTCCCCGCTGCTGCTCATCTTCCATCTCTCATGCCATTCACCTCCCCTCCCCTCCCAAACTATACATCAGACCTGCCTCTAACAACCTCCTTTATGTCCCCAAGTGCCATTTAGCCCCAGGTCCAGTGGCTCTCACCCCTACCATCCCCATCACTGTTCACCCCCACCCCTAACCCCCCGTCACTGCTCACACCCACCCCTCCCTCCCCTGTCACTGCTCACCCCTCACCCCCCACCCCCCATCACTGTTCGTCCCCACCCCTCACCCCCCATCATTGTACACCCCCACCCCTCTCTCCCCTGTCACTGCTCACCCCCACCACTCACCCCCACCCCTCACCCCCCGTCATTGCTCACCCCCACACCTCTCCCCCCCACACCTCTCCCCCCGTCATTGTTCACCCCCACCCCTCACCCCCCACCCCCCGTCATTGTTCACCCCCACCCCTCACCCCCCATCATTCCACCCCCACCCAGTCATTGCTTACCCCCACCCCCCATCATTCCACCCCTCACCCCCCGTCACTGCTCACCCTCACCCTTCATCTCCCCGTCATTGCTAGCCCCGACCCCTCTCTCCCCGACCCCTCTCTCCCCTGTCACTGCTCACCCCCACCCCTCTCTCCCCATCATCCCTCACCTATCATCACCCCTCTCCCCGTCATTGGTCACCCCTACGCCTCTCCCCCTATCACTGGTCACCCCCACTCCCCTCTCTCCCCACCACCCCTCACCCCCACTCCCCTCTCTCCCCACCACCCCTCACCCCCACCTCTCTCCCCGTCATTGCTCATCCCCACCCCCCTCTCCCCGTCACCGTTCACCCCACTCCCCGTCGTCGTTCACCCCACCCCTCTCCCCTTCGTCGTTCACCCCTCACCTACCTCTCTCCCCGTCGTCGTTCACCCCTCACCTACCTCTCTCCCCGTCGTCGTTCACCCCTCACCTACCTCTCTCCCCGTCGTCGTTCACCCCTCACCTACCTCTCTCCCCGTCGTCGTTCACCCCTCACCTACCTCTCTCCCCGTCGTCGTTCACCCCTCACCTACCTCTCTCCCCGTCGTCGTTCACCCCTCACCTACCTCTCTCCCCGTCGCCGTTCACCCCACCCCTCTCCCCTTCGTCGTTCACCCCTCACCTACCTCTCTCCCCGTCGTCGTTCACCCCTCACCTACCTCTCTCCCCGTCGTCGTTCACCCCTCACCTACCTCTCTCCCCGTCGTCGTTCACCCCTCACCTACCTCTCTCCCCGTCGTCCTTCACCGCTCACCTACCTCTCTCCCCGTCGTCGTTCACCCCTCACCTACCTCTCTCCCCGTCGCCGTTCACCCCCACCCCTCTCTCCCCGTCGTCGTTCACCCCTCACCTATCTCTCTCCCCGTCGTCGTTCACCCCTCACCTACCTCTCTCCCCGTCGCCGTACACCCCCACCCCTCTCTCCCCGTCGTCGTTCACCCCTCACCTACCTCTTTCCCCGTCGTCGTTCACCCCTCACCTACCTCTCTCCCCGTCGTCGTTCACCCCTCACCTACCTCTCTCCCCGTCGCATGTTCACCCCCACCCCTCTCTCCCCGTCGCCGTTCACCCCCACCCCTCTCTCCCCGTCGTCGTTCACGCCTCACCTACCTCTCTCCCCGTCGTCGTTCACCCCTCACCTACCTCTCTCCCCGTCGTCGTTCACCCCTCACCTACCTCTCTCCCCGTCGCCGTTCACCCCCACCCCTCTCTCCCCGTCGCCGTTCACCCCCACCCCCACCCCTCTCTCCCCGTCGCCGTTCACCCCCACCCCCACCCCTCTCTCCCCGTCGCCGTACACCCCCACCCCTCTCTCCCCGTCGTCGTTCACCCCTCACCTACCTCTCTCCCCGTCGTCGTTCACCCCTCACCTACCTCTCTCCCCGTCGTCGTTCACCCCTCACCTACCTCTCTCCCCGTCGTCGTTCACCCCTCACCTACCTCTCTCCCCGTCGCCGTTCACCCCTCACCTACCTCTCTCCCCGTCGCCGTTCACCCCCACCCCTCTCTCCCCGTCGCCGCTCACCCCCACCCCCCTCTCCCCGTCGCCGCTCACCCCCACCCCCCTCTCCCCGTCGCCGCTCACCCCCACCCCCCTCTCCCCGTCGCCGCTCACCCCCACCCCCCTCTCCCCGTCGCCGCTCACCCCCACCCCCCTCTCCCCGTCGCCGCTCACCCCCACCCCCCTCTCCCCGTCGCCGCTCACCCCCACCCCCCTCTCCCCGTCGCCGCTCACCCCCACCCCCCTCTCCCCGTCGCCGCTCACCCCCACCCCCCTCTCCCCGTCGCCGCTCACCCCCACCCCCCTCTCCCCGTCGCCGCTCACCCCCACCCCCCTCTCCCCGTCGCCGTTCACCCCCACCCCCCTCTCCCCGTCGCCGTTCACCTCCACCCCCCTCTCCCCGTCGCCGTTCACCCCCACCCCCCTCTCCCCGTCGCCGTTCACCCCCACCCCCCGTCGCCGCTCACCCCCACCCCCCTCTCCCCGTCGCCGCTCACCCCCACCCCCCTCTCCCCGTCGCCGTTCACCCCCACCCCCCTCTCCCCGTCGCCGTTCACCCCCACCACCCTCTCCCCGTCGCCGTTCACCCCCACCCCCCTCTCCCCGTCGCCGTTCACCCCCACCCCCCTCTCCCCGTCGCCGTTCACCCCCACCCCCCTCTCCCCGTCGCCGTTCACCCCCACCCCCCTCCCCGTCGCCGTTCACCCCCACCCCCCTCTCCCCGTCGCCGTTCACCCCCACCCCCCTCTCCCCGTCGCCGTTCACCCCCACCCCCCTCTCCCCGTCGCCGTTCACCCCCACCCCCCTCTCCCCGTCGCCGTTCACCCCCACCCCCCTCTCCCCGTCGCCGTTCACCCCCACCCCCCTCTCCCCGTCGCCGTTCACCCCCACCCCCCTCTCCCCGTCGCCGTTCACCCCCACCCCCCTCTCCCCGTCGCCGTTCACCCCCACCCCCCGTCGCCGTCCACCCCCACCCCTCTCCCCGTCGCTGTCCACCCCCACCCCTCTCCCCGTCACTGTTCACCCCCACCCCTCTCTCCCCGTCACTGTTCACCCCCACCCCTCTCTCCCCGTCACTGTTCACCCCCACCCCTCTCTCCCCGTCACTGTTCACCCCCACCCCTCATCCCCATCACTGTTCACCCCTGTCCTCACCCCTTTCTCCTGCCATTGCTCAGCCTCATGATGGCGCCACCACATTTTTTGAATCAGAAGCATGGGCAGCCTATAATTTCCTTATGCTTCCTCCATGGCAACACTTCGACCAATCAGAATTGACTTGCTAAACAGTCAGCATCCTTTTCCCTGTGGCATAAATTGTGCGATTTGAAATTTGGTGTTCCAGTCTTTGTCCTGATGAGTGTAAGGCAATAAGCTTCAGCAATATGTTTCCCTATCACCAGGATTCAGGTTGAATACTGCCAAGCGAATAAAAGCAATGTTGGTTGAATCATTTCTCAGTGAGACATAGCTTGGAGCTTTTTGTCTATTTAACTGCCCCTGTCCTTTCTAATTGATCCATCTATGTGCTGCTTCTAACTGTGCACAGGACACTGGCCTGGCCTTGCAAAATGTTGGTTTATTTTGTCTTTTACTTTGACTTCAGCCTCATGATAAAATCATGTATCATTTGCTCCTCCTTGCTCAACGATTACTTCGTGCTCTCTTAGCACTTCCTTAATGACAGCCATACTCTGACTGATCCTATTGTAAATAACTCGGCCCAGTTTCACTGCACCTTCTTAAACCAATTTCTTCCAGTCAAGGAGGCTTTGTTTCTTCTTACTGCTCTCAATAGTTAGTAATTACTATCTTCCTTCCTAACACTAACTTAATCCAACACTGGAATACTGTTGTTGGAATATCTTGTTAGTTTCACATCAGGAGTGCATAAAGGAATGGGGGATTTACAAACATTTTGTACTCTCCTTCTCAGATACCGGACCCTGTTGTAGCTATATCAATGATGAAAGTAAGTTGCAAATCTCTGATTTTCATTTCTACTGTGAACATTGGAATTATATTTTTAACCCTCTTATTCCATTGTGGCACAGTGCTTAGCACTGCTGCCTCACAGTGCCAGGGACCTTGGTTCAATTCCCGGCTTGGGTGACTGTGTAATCTGCAGGTTCTCCCCGTGTCTGTGTGGGTTTCCTCCGGGTGCTCTGGTTTCCTCCCACAGTCTGAAAGACACAGTAAGTAGTCTCACAACACCAGGTTAAAGTCCAACAGGTTTATTTGGTAGCAATACGTGGTTAGGTGCATTGACCATGCTAAATTTTCCCTCAGTGTACCTGAACAGGCGCTGGAGTGCGGCGGCTAGGGGATTTTCACAGTAACTTCATTGCAGTATTAATGTAAGCCGACTTGTGACAGTAATAAATAAATTTAAACTTAACACATCTTCTATGCATTGTTCTTCTTGCTGTCTGAATACAACTGTTGACTTTCCTGTTCAATAACATCAATTTTTGTTTCACATCTATATTTAGGCAATGGAGGACTTAGACTCCTGAAGTAGCTTAAGGTCTACCAGACTTTGACCTAGTTCATTGTGGCAACCTGCAGGATTACTGTTCTGTAGTAGGGCAGAATCCAGTATTGGGGCAAATCCAGCGTGTGCATGTAACAGCAGGAAAAGGAATAGCTAAGAAAGGATAGAAACACAGGGTCCACCCTAACTGCGGGCAGACATACCCAATTAACATCTCAGACTGCCAACACAGTTACTTTACAGGTGAGATCATTTCAAGGCCTCGGCGAGCAATGCAGGGTCGATACTGATTAGCAAGGCTCCACTGAGTCTGGAGAAGCCATTGTTCCTAGAAACTGGGGAGATGGGACAGTTATCGCACCATTGAAACCTATTTATCACACACATCGCTTTTGTATCACAAAGCAGATAGACAAGAATAGCTGGACACAACCGATTAATGTGAAGTACCCAGGACAATGGACCCACCTAATGTGATCAACTATAATCAGTTCAAGCTATTTGTATCATTGATATCTTGTATTACAATACTCTGGACCCCAGAGAACAGTATAAGTAATGTGTACAGCCTTTGTATCTTCAGAGTCAGCCTAGATACAGACTGAACTTCACTGGGTCTGGGCTGATTCTCCCTCATGCATATGGAAATAAAATTGTTTTACTGAAGCCTGACATGGGCTCAAAGACTCCTCATTTATTTTCTCCTACATGTTCCCCATCACTCTTACTTGCCATCTGAATAGATGGAGGCATTTGCATGGTCAGTGGTTACCATGACAATGGTAACATCCACATGTCTTGCTCTGAGACTATGAACTTGGCGACTGTGGGATGGATGCCATTGAAATCCAATGCTTCTCCCCTGCTCGTTCGGGAAAATAACACCCTTGCAATCTGCAAACATCCCTTTCTATCACTGCCGTATTGTAGCCTAATTTCCTTCTCCAACAGATTACTGTCTTTACTCAAATGTTAAGCCTGGATTTTATTGTTCTTTAAGACTCTTACAAAAGTGTCTGAAAGGTTAAAATGTGACCTGCCATGAGCCCGCTACGACTGGAAAAATGAACACCATCCTTGCTTCATCATGTGGGATTGCAAATGTTGTTCGTGTGTGTTTGCAGTTCCATTATAAACTGTACAGCCAAATGCAGTGCCAAAAGTCATGAATGGTTCAGGCATTCGAGACAGAAAATTGCAAATCTTATAAATAACTCTTACATTGATACTGGAATTAATTTATCATAAACTGAATTCCAGAATGTCACTGCGAGTATTTATGGACCTGCGCTGTACATTTTGAAAGACTACAAACACATGCTTCCTGATGCAGTTCTTCAAAACAGTGCTGAAATTGAAGTCACTGTTTTCTTTTCCTGACACTCAGCTAAGGCCACCGTCTGGGGAGGTGATAGCCTATTGGTATTATCGCTCGACTATTCATCCTCAACAAATGTTCTGAACCTAGGTTCGAATCCTGCCTTGGCAGATGGTGGAATTTGAATTCAATAAAAAAAAATCTGGAATTAAGAATCTACTGATGACCATGAAACCATTGTCGATTGTCGGAAAAACTCATCTGGTTCACTAATGTCTTATAGGGAAGGAAATCTGCCGTCCTTACCTGATCTGGCCTACATGCAACTTCAGAGCCACAGCGATGTGTTTGAATCTCAACTGCCCTCTGAAGTTACGTAGCAAGCCACTCAGGTTCAAGCGCAGCTAGATATGGGAATAAATGCTGGCCAGCCAGCAACGCCCACGCCCCATGAATTAATAAAAGAAAACAAAGACACAATCATACTAATAGCATTAGTTACACAGCAGGGTGAATATCATTGAGAATGTGAACACATATGTCAAGCTTTGCAGCTGTGTTGTTACGGTGGTTAATATAAATCAAGCATCACTGACATCATTAGACCCCAGTTTGAAAGCACAGTGGGTCACTCTTCCACTGCACAATCCAATGGCATTCAGTTCTGAATCTGGTGAGAATAGAGTGAGAAACATTTTTAAACGCCCCAAAAAATCCCCAACTTGAAGTTTGTGACAATTTGCCACAGTTAGTTTTCAGTTACTGGCAAGTTGGTTGGCAGTAATTAATAATTGTTACCTCTTAAAAAAAGTTCACAATCACCAGCTCTAATCATCTGAGTTGGGTTTATTTTGCATCCACCATCCAGATATGTGAATGGTGAGGGACACAGCAACATGTTGCTTTTGCAAAGCCAATGGCAGAATGCTACAACATGGACAGCAACCTCCGGGTCTCCACACCAAACCGTGCATGTGTTCCTCGCCTAAATTTGCTGTACCGTTTATACATAAATAAAAGCGAATGCCATTAACTTCTTTATTATTTTGACAACAAGTTCTGGCCCAATACAAAGGCCGAAATGTTAACATCATTTGCGTAGTGGGATGTTCCCATCCCACTGCAGTGAACGGAGATTTGGCTGAGCATCAAATTCTCCGACCTCGCTGCAGTGGGAGGTTTTTTTTATTCATTCACGGGATATGGGTGTCGTTGGCTGGTCAGCATTTATTGCCCATCCCTAATTGCCCTTGAACTGAGTGGCTTGCTAGGCCATTTCCGGTGGCAGTTGAGAGTCAACCACATGGCTGTGGGTCGAGAGTCACATGTAGGCCAGACCGGGTAAGAACGGCAAATTTCCTTCCCTCAAAGACATTAGTGAACAAGATGGCTTTTTCGACAATCGATAATGGTTTCATGGTCATCAGTAGATTCTTAATTCCTGATATTTTTTATTGAATTCAAATTCCACCATCTGCCGGGGTGGGATTCAAACCCGGGTCCCCAGAACATTAGCTGAGTTTCTGGATTAATAGTCTAGCGATAATACCACGAGGCCATCGCTTCCCCGAGTATGACGTGAACGTCCAGTAAGATCGCGCCCAAGGAGTGGAAATGTTTTAGGTGTCTCTCGAGGGGAGGATTTCAACAATATTTGGAGAAGTTGACGTTTATCAGTGAGTGAGTGAGCAATGAGCAGCCATTAAGATCTTCCAAGTTAATTAGAATGAAATTAGGATTTTTTTCATTTTAAAGTCATTATTCAAATTATGTTCTACTTGAGTAATGACGCAGTATTTCACAGGTTCTATTGACTGGTGCTATTACTGTTTTCCTCCAAATTCCTTACTTGGAACATAAATTAATCATTTTCCCCTTTAAGAATACATAGCATATCGTATTGGATGATAAGCATGATGGGAGCATACAAGAGCAGCAGCATCTATGGACAGGAATTCCTTGACTGAAACACTGATGAAGTGGCTAATCCAATGAGGAACGGTCTTGATGCTCCCCATTCAGAAACAGGCACAATATTCCCGTGGGATTATCAAATTACACTCTGCATGTCATGAGGGTTTGCATCAACTCAATACAGCTAATTCCAAATACTGAAAGAACTTGCAGCTGTCAACTTTTATCGAAAATTCTAATTGGTCTTCTTCTAGAGAGCAAAAGAGGTACAGAGCTGAAGAAACATGCATTTAAACCAAAATGGCGCATAACTTCCAATCTCTGGAGGGTTGTAACCCATGGGGATTGGGGTGTGACCCTCAAAATGATCTGGGGGCCATCCCACCCTCTCCCTGGAAATCCCCACATCAGGATTGCACTACAATTTCCCAGGAAGTTCAAACTTCCATCAGGAAATTGCCCTGCACTTGAAATCACCTGAAATTCCAATTCAAATTACAAATATCAGATGGTTCCCACTGTCATACAGAAAATGTTTAAGAATTAAAACCATCTCGAATTCCTGGCTAACTATAGCACTGACCCCACCAACTCAACTGGCCTCAATGCAAGGTCTCGGAACGTCACTTTTCTCACCAGGCCCGAGACAGGAGGTCGGGCCAGGAAGGTGCAGCTGCATTTCAGAGTAAGTAACTGGGAGCGGAGCGGCAATCAGAAGTTACGTCCCATGTGTAAAACTGATAGCAGAGAAAAACAGAAACTTGTGATGTTCCCCTTTTATTGCCTGGGGAATTTGGCTTCCTCGTGGGAGGGGAAAGATGGAATATATGTTCCTGCGACAAGAAAATGCAAGGAGCAGCCATGCCAAAGAATAAATGAGCCTGTAAAACAGAACTTCCCAAACTGGGTGTGGTGAGGTTTTGGGAGTCAGCAGCTCAAAGTGGCTGCTGTGGAACTTGGACTTATTTCTGACAGCCACAAGTCTTCTTTACATGCTCACAATTTTCTTGTTGGTGAGTGTGGCTTAATGGACTTCTGTCTGAGGCTTGATTGCTACTTCAAAGATAAGTCTGTATATTTTGGGAGAGACCTTGGGCGGAATTTTCCTGTCCTGCTCGCCACGGGGATCATAGCGGGTGGGACAGGACCATGCAAAGGTTCATTGACCTTGGGTGGGATTTTCCAGTCTTGGGGCGAACACAGCCAGAAAATCCCACCCCTTGTCTTTTCATCAATTCATCCCATGCTGAGCTCCCGCACGGCACCCGCCCACCCCCCTCCCGCAACAAACCACCCCAATGATGGAGAACTAAAGCCTCTCCCCTGCCCAGCTCCCCCTCAAAAGTTTTCACCACTCCCCCCCCACCCGCCTCAATTTTCAGTCTGGGATCATTCGAAGTATGAGACATTAAAGGGGGTACACCAGGAAAATGTTAGGGAAGCACAGTTGTAGGTTATGTGTCTATTCTTAACTAGAAAATACTGGAAAAACTCAGCAGGTTTGGCAGAATCTGTGGAAGGAGAAACAGAGTTAACACTTTATGCTAATCATCTCACAGCATCCAAAGTATTTTGCTTTTGTTTAAGTACCTTTTCTCTATAAATACTGGACACCACCCTGCTATGATTTTCAGAAAACCAGCAGAGAGCCTTTGTGGTGAGCTGTCATTATCTCTGCAGTAAAGGTTTGTGCCTGTCATAGTTTACTAGCCCAAATTTAGAAATCCAGACAGCTTTACGTCCTGCCAGATGGACTGCACAAGGCACACTGTGCCTGACTAATGCATTGTGCCTGGCTAGTATCCAGGCTGAGGGCAGAGAAGAAAAATAGTCTTCCAATATCAAATTTAAATGGAGCTATCTAAGTGCTGGTGGTGGGATCGTTATACAAACATCACAGCTACAACATTGAGTTCAACAACTTCAGACCACGAACTCTGTCCTCTATTTTTTCCACCAAGTGTCAGTTTATATCTTGTTTTCATATTTCTGCTTTTGACAGAGCTGATCTTTTATTTTAAATGATGTGGAGATGCCGACGTTGGACTGGGGTGGAAGTCTCACAACATCAGATTAAAGTCCACCAGATTTATTTGGAATCACGAGCTTACGGAGCGCTGCTCCTTCATCAGATGAGTGGAAATGCCTTTAAGAGATAGCAGCATGCCATCACTTCTGGGGAAATGGTTCATGTGATCCAGCCTCAATTTCACTTTGGCCTGGAGCAGAGAAAACATGCACAGCTCTGATGTCATCAAACTTTCTGCCCATGAATATCTATTCAAATGTGCCTCGTGTCAATAAATTAACTCATGACCTGGTTTCACAATTCCTAATGAGCGATTAGAGCCTGTACATCATTATAATACACATGACATGGCATGCAACAGTGGCTCCATCAGAACTACATAGTGCTCTGCCTGGCACTAAGATTCATTGAAGGTACAACATGATGAACAGTCATAGATTATGTTACATGGCATGAGATGATCCTTGACATTTTGGTCAGACTGCAACAGAATCGCAGTGTGTTGACTACACATTGACAACACTTTGTAGACACAGTGCCAGAATAATGCTCAAATTAAGAGCTGGTAAGCAGACCGATCCCTCATGCTGAATAGGACAGCATAATAGACTTGATAGAGGTTTATAAGATGATGAGGGGGATAGATAGAGTGAACGTTCAAAGACTATTTCCTCGGGTGAATGGAGCGGTAACTAGGGGGCATAACTATAGGGTTCATGGTGGGAGATATAGGAAGGATGTCCGAGGTAGGTTTTTTACTCAGAGAGTGGTTGGGGTGTGGAATGGACTGCCTGCAGGGATAGTGGAGTCAGAAACTTTAGGAACATTTAAGAAGCTATTGGATAGGCACATGGAGTACTTCGGGATGATAGGGAGGAAATAGCTTGATCTGGGTTTCAGACAAAGCTCGGCACAACATCGTGGGCTGAAGGGCCTGTTCTGTGCTGTACTGTTCTATGTTCTATAATCAAGAGGACCAGCAGTGGGTTAGCTCGGTTTGGAATGGAGAGTGATCAGGGTTTGGGCTTGATCCACAGCCAGCAAGGGAGAGTCACGGGCAGCAATTTTCAGATAGGATTTTCCGCTGCAGTGAACAGAGATTTGGCTTGCTGCCAAATTCTTCTTCTTTGCTGCGGCGGGAGCATTACATGAACGGGCGGTAAGATCGCGCCCAAGGAGTGAAACAAAAAACAAAGCTAAGCAAATAGAAAACGTTTTTTTTTTAAATCAAAGAAGGTTGCGATTATAATGGGTGGAGAAAAGTACTTCAGAAAAGTACACAAAAGCAGTTAAAACGACACTCATCCCAGGGAGTAGAGGAAAAGGTCAAAGGGATATTGTCAAAATGTCCACAAAATTCTCAAGTGTAAACTGGGATGCATCTGACCTTATATCCGAATTCAGAATGTTTAAACAACGTACAGAACTATGTTTTCTTGGTTCAAGTCTGAACCAGAAAAGCAAGCCATAAAAAGCTGCCTAGCATTTAGCAATGAAGGTCTACAAGGGCTGAATACGTCAGGATTAACGGAAGAAGAGCTAAAGGTTCCCCAAAGAACTTGGATTACTTTGGAAATCCGGTTCAGAATCAGGTTAAGTGTTTTGACAGAATTGACAGTTTCAACGAAGCTGCATTTTTACCCTTGCAGGATGATAGAAGTCTGTCAACTGATTCGATACATTTTCTGCAATGCAAACTCCAGCAGCTGCAAGAAGAAATGGGAAAAGACTCCACATTACAGAAACTATGGAAAACCATCATTGCAGGATGGCTTGATTCAGTTCAGCATGTCCACAAAGACGTGAACACGCTGTCCCTGTCCTTATCGGAACAAGCGAGGTGTCTCCCGGAGAGTCATATTGAAAGGCAGACGGGTTATCATTTTTTAATTTTTGTGACCCGATATTCTTCAAAAAATTCATCACTCACACATGGGAATAGATCGGACAAGAAGATTCACAATAGAGACACGCTATTGGCCAGGTGGGGACAATGACATGAAGTCATTACCAAGAAGTGCGAGGCATGTCAAGAGTGTCTACCAATCAGCAAAGAGAACCATTGATTCTACGTGAAGTTCCAACCCATCCTTGTCCAAAATCCGCATTCTGTCATGTCCACTGCACTGACTTCATCATCATCATCATCATGGACTATACCAAATATCCTATTATTCAACAATTGCACAATACGTCAAACACAAATGTTGTGCACATTAAATGCTATTATTATTTTGTTTGATGTGCCTAGAGAGATCATCATGGATAATGATCCATAATTTATTAGTAAACCATTTGAGGATATGTATGAGAAATGGAATATCAATCACACAACATCTTCTCCTCATTACCCTAGATCTAATGGCCTAGCTGAATTAATGATTCACACAGTAAAATCCCTAATTCTCAAATGTAGACAAACAAAGCAATATCTACACATTGCAATGCTACATTTGAGAATGACACCTTTAAATGCAACTATTCCATCACCTGCAGGGCTTATGTTTGGCAGAACAGTGCATAGCGATCTATCTATCCTTAGCCATTCTACTCTCTCAGAAACTAGACAGCAATGATTAAAACTACAAGAGAAGGTGACAAATGTGCATCATAAAACTGCAGGTGCAGAATTGCCAAGTTTACCATTGGGGCAACAAGTTTCCATCCAGGATCCCAGCCATGGTGACAAGGGTTTGTTCAGAACCAAGGTCCCATAAAGTTATTGCACATAAAGGCACAACAGTGAGGCATAACCGAGGACTAATCTGATCCATTCCAGCTCCCTAACCATTGTGCAGTTCTGTTGTATCCAGGACAAGATCCAAAATGCAAACAGGTACAACATCCAAGAATGACAATCCACAGATCACTGAGTAATTAAAAACACCTCCAAGCCAAGTTACAATTGGAAGATCTGCATATACCAGTCGATAATGTCTACACTTTAGAGATTAATAGATTCACCAGTCCTACACAATTTAGTAATGGTAACTAAACATGAACACGTATTTTAAATAGTTATATTTCATTGCAGTGGGGAAAAAATATCTTTGAAAATAAAGGGGGATGTTATATTATAGCATCATGTCATCAGCAGCATGGCATCACTTTAAGGGAAATGTATCATGTCACCCAACCTCAGTTTCACTTTGGCCTGGAGCGCACGCACACGCATGCACACACATCTGATGTCTTCAAGCTTTATGTCCATATATATCTATAGCCGGACAGGAATAAATAATAGTTGCAGTTCACCCATGCACTCTTTGGATGTTTGCCATTGACTGGCCACAGTCATTCCTTTAAGTAACGTTCCCTAATCCATCATAGCCAATTTGTGTCTCATACCATAATAATTTCCCATATTAAGATTCAGGACACAAGTCTCAGAATCAACTAAGTCACTCTCCAGCTTGATGAAAACTGGTGAATATTATTATATTCTATCATATTATTGTTGCTTATCCCCAATCTTGCACAACTAGATTGCCAATTATTCCTTTCTCATTACACAATACCCAATCTAGGATAACCAAGTCTCTACTTGGTTCCTTGATGTATTGATCCAGAAAACCATCCCGTACATCCTCCAGGAATTCCTCCAGGAGTAACAAGGGAGAGAGTAGGGCCTCTGAAGGATCAACAAGGTCATCTGTGTGCGGATCCACAAGAGATGGATGAGATCCTAAATGAATATTTCTCATCAATATTTACTATTGAGAAAAGCATGGACGTTAGGGAACTTGGGGGAATAAATAGTGACGTCTTGAGGAGTGTACATATTACAGAAAAGGAGGTGCTGGAAGTCTTAAAGTACATCAAGGTAGATAAATCCCCAGGACATGATGAAGTGTATCCCAGGACATTGTGGGAGGCTAGGGAAGAAATTGCGGGTCCCCTAACTGAGATATTTGAATTATCGCTAGTCACGGGTGAGGTGCCTGAAGATTGGAGAATGGCAAATGTTGCGCCTTTGTTTAAAAAGGGCTGCAGGGAAAAGCCTGGGAACTACAGGCCAGTGAGCCTCATTTCTGTGGTGGGTTAGTTATTGGAAGGTATTTTGAGAGACAGGATCTACCGGCATTTAGAGATTCAAGTACTGATTTAAGGACAGTCAGCATGGCTTTGTGAGTGGAAGATCATGTCTCACAATTTTGATTGAGTTTTTTGAAGGGGTAACCAAGAAGGTAGATGAGGGCAGTGCAGTTCACGTTGTCTACATGGACTTTCGCAAGGCCTTTGACAAGGTACCGCATGGTAGGTTGTTGCATAAGGTTAAATCTCATGGGATCCAGGGTGAGGTATCTAAATGGATACAAAATTGGCTTCTTGACAGAAGTCAGAGGATTTTAGAGGGTTGTTTTCCAAACTGGAGGCCTGCGACCAGCGATGTGCCTCAGGGATCAGTGCTGGGTCCACTGTTATTTGTCATTTATATTAATGATTTGGATGAGAATATAGGAGGCATGGTTAGTAAGTTTGCAGATGACACCAAGATTGGTGGCAGAGTGGACGGTGAAGAACGTTATTTCCAATTGCAGCGGGATCTTAATCAATTGGGCCAGTGGGCTGACGAATGGCAGATGGAGTTTAATTTAGACAAATGCGAGGTGATGCATTTTGGTAGATTGAACCAGGGCAGGACTTACTCAGTTAATGATAGGTCACTGGGGAGAGTAACAGAACAAAGAGACCTAGGGGTACATGTTCATAGCTCCTTGAAAGTGGAGTCACAGGTGGACAGAGTGGTGAAGAAGGCATTCGGCATGCTTGGTTTCATCGGTCAGAACATTGAATACAGGAGTTGGGACGTCTTGTTGAAGTTGTACAAAACATTGGTAAGGCCACACTTGGAATACTGTGTGCAGTTTTGGTCACCCTATTATTGAAAGGATATTATTAAACTCGAAAAAGAGTGCCGAAAAGATTTACTCGGATGCTACCGAGACTTGATAGTTTGAGTTATAAGGAGAGGCTGGATAGATTGGGACTTTTTTCTCTGGAGCGTAGAAGGCTGAGGGGTGACCTTATAGAAGTCTATAAAATAATGAGGGGCACAGATCAGCTAAATAGTCAATATCTTTTCCCAAAGGTAGGGGAGTCTAAAACTAGAGGGCATAGGTTTAAGGTGAGAGGGGAGAGATCCAAAAGTGTCCAGAGGAGCAATTTTTTCACACAGGTGATGAGTGTCTGGAACAAGCTGCCAGAGGTAGTAGTAAAGGCGGGTACAATTTTGTCTTTTAAAAAGCATTTAGATAGTTACATGGATAAAATGGGTATAGAGGGATATGGGCCAAATGGGATTAGTTTAGGGGTTTAAAAAAAAGGGCGGCATGGACAAGTTGGGCCAAAGGGCCTGTTTCCATGCTGTAAACCTCTTTGACTTCTCTAATGGCATTGTTACTAATTTGATTTACCCAATCCATATGCAAATTAAAGTCACCCGTAATTACAGATGTTTCTTTATCGCATATTTGGGGTGGCACAATGGTTAGCACTGCTGCCTCTCAGTGCCAGGGACTCAGATTCAATTCCCAGCTTGTGTCTGTGTGGAATTTGTACATTCCCCCCGTTTCTGCATGCGTTTCCTCCAGGTGCTCCGGTTTCCTCTCACAGTCTAAAGATGTGCAGGTTAGGTTCATTGGCCATGCTAAATTGACCCTAGTGACAGGTGGTTAGTAGGGAAAATAAGTAGGGTTATGGGGATTAAGGTCGGTGCAGACTCGATGGGCCCAATGACCTCCTTCTGCACTGTAGGGATTCTATGATGATTCTATGTCTCTAATTTCCTGTTTAATGCCATTCCCAACATGACCATTACAGTTTGGGAATCCATTTACAACCCCCATTAATGTTTTTTGCCCCTTGGTGTTTCTCAGCTCTACCCATACAGCTTCCAAATTGTTGGAGCTAATATATTTCCTCACTATTGTGATAATTTCCTCTTTAACCAGCAATGCAATCCCACCACATTTTCCTTTTTGTCCCTTCTTCCTAAATACTGAATGCCCCTGGATATTCAGTTCCCATCCCTGGTCACCTTGCAGCCAAGTCTCCAAAATCCCAACTATATCTTACCCATTTACATCTATTTGTGTGATTAATTCATCCACTTTATTGGAAATACTCTGCACATTAAGGCACAAAGACTTAAAGCTTGTATTTTTAACATTGTTTGTCCTGTTCCCATTATTTTTCACTATGGCCCTTTTTGATTCTGGCCCTTAACTTCCCTGCCGTCACTTTTCTTATTCTCCTGAGTATCTTTTGTTTTTGTCTATGTTTCTCGCTCCTCTGACTCCTTGCATATGTTCCCAGCCTCCTCCCATTTTAGTTTAAACCCTCCCCAACCACTCTAGCAAATACTCCCCCTAGGACATCAGCCCCAGTCCTGCCCAGATGTAACCCATCCAGTTTGTACTGGTCCCACCTGTACAAACTGGATAGGAGTTCTATGATTCTAAGATTCCTCTGTCCAGATCTCCGCATTAAAAGCAAACATTCTCTTAATTCTTTACAACAATATATCATCTGCCTAAAAGAACAGATTTTGTCCTACATTTTGGAATTCTAAAAATATTACATTGTAAGCACTTTAGAACCATGTTAGTGAGTTATGGAATTTTTCAACTTAAAGTGAAAAATAAAAGACATAATGCAAAAAATAATTGGTGGCAAATTTTTGGAATCATTTATATTTTGCAATATGTCTTTTCTGTTTCACTTTAATAATTTGAAAAATTCCATAACTTACCAACATGGTTCTAAAGTGCTTCTTGCATCTTGCTGCATCTTTCAATGCAGTGCTTGCCATTTTGCAGTCCTCAAAACTAATTTCAGGAGCAGATGAATGTGTTGGTGAGAACCATGGAGGTAACTGATGACCTGCATGTGTTGTAAATTACCTGATCTGTGTCATCCAACTAAAAGGTCGCTTCGTCTCTCCCAGAAATAGGATTACACACTTCTTACTAAATATAATTTACTAAGACTAAGATTGAAAGGCCTTTAGATTTCACCTTATGATCTAAAGCCAGGGATGAGCATGAAATATAGAGGCACCACAAGACTTGAGAACATATAAAACATCATGCCTACTTCAACATTTATCAATTTTAACCACTGGGTAAAAAGCTCCCAGCAATCAATTACATAACTGCTTACTGTTAGGGCTTAGAGCTGCACTGAATAAACGAGGGATCAATTGTATTATGTTTTGACATTCTTATATTTTTGTAATTCAGTGTCATCATGGATTTATATTTAAATCTTATCTTTCTAAATGTTTATATCTTTGAATTCAATCAGATGATTTTAATTCACTGCATTTTGTTTGCAGCTGAAGTTGCAGAGCTAATCTGAGCTATTAATTTCAAATATTTCCTTATAAGCAAGTAATTAACCTATTTTGTCTTTATATCGCTTACCTGAAAGAGATTTTACTCTTGGCTTGTCCAGTCTTGGGTATAATTTAAAACTGTCAGAAACAAAACTCTATCGATATATATTCCTCATTACAATGTCCCAGTCACCTCCAAATGTCTAAAATAGTTAAAGTGAGGGGCGGAGGGGGTGGGGGGGGGGGGGTATGAAATTTGAGTTTTAGCAGTTACAAGTTAAAGTCAACGACAACATAAATTGGGTTGGGTGATAAAATGGGCCAACCATTTCCAATTGTCCATTTGCAGTGTTACTACATTCAAATTTCAGCCCCAAAATTCCTTTGAAAGCTGCAATCCATATCTTAGGGCTTCTCAGTCAAGAGTCTGGTTGATTCATATTTGCATAGATCACAGAGCAGAGACTCAACACATTCAGCACATTGGGTGGGATCTTGAGCCCACTCTCTCCGTGCACGGGAATGGCAGCGTGGACTCAACATACGGCTTATAACAGGCTCACCCAGATGTCAATCTATCGTTGATCACCCCGGGGCATAAAGGTGATTATAGCCCCTGAGAGAGAGGGACATGGCCAAGCAGTCCCTGTAGTGCCATACTGACAATGCCAACCTGTGCCAGGGCAGTGCCAGGGGTGAACCCTAATGGGAGCCTCATGAGGGTGAATTCATTTATTTGTGGTTGGGGGGGGGGGGGGGGCGCATGGGCGTGGGGCTGGGGGTGCTGACGATGTTCAGCGAGAAGGAGGTGAGATGGCATTGAGTGTTTGTCACCCCTCAGCATGACAATGTGAAACACGTTCCCCTCCTTTTTTCTGCCAAAGTGTCAGAAACTCTGGAGAAAAGCGACCTGTTACTCTGGTTTTTGGTCAGACCCTGACACTTTTCCATTTTCTGGTAAGATTCTGCCCATTACGTCTTTGATGGCTTCTGGATTATCAATTCAATCATTCCCACCTTCTTGCCCTGTCCTGTTGAATGATGGGATATTGCAGCATTCAAAGAGACATTCGGCACGCCAGCTCTCTGTGAGAACAACTCAGCTAGTCCCACTCCCTTGCCTTGTCTCCATAGCCCTGCAAATCTTTTCAGATAATTATCCAATTTTTTGTTAAAACCCATGACTTAATGTCCCTGCACCACATTCTCAGGCAGTGCATTCCAGATCTTAACCAGCCCTTGAGTAAAAAGATTCTCTTTCTCTCACCTTTGTTTTTTGTCAATGATATCTTTCTGGTAGAGGGCACAATTCATGTTAAGAGAATTAGGCACTGTTAACAATCACATCTACCTGTTATACTGCACTATTAGCTATCAGCACTTCATGTTATTGCACTGTTAGTTTCACCAATAAATGTTATTGCACCTCACAGCTGTGACTAACCTGTCTGTGAATTGCCTCCCTTAGGGATGATCGTACCCCGACCAGACCCAGAGGGACTCCGAGCGTCATTCTGCACAGGAGAGGCCTTTTGACCGACCGAGTACACAATCCCCATATCCCAGTGCCTGTGGCATACCCTTGACTGGTGTAGCCCAACAAACTGTGTCAGCTGTGGGTGCCCTGCAGGTCAACAGTGTCACACAACCTTGCATGATAGCTCCAGCAAGCTTCAAGTCCTGGGACACCCCCCTACCCCAACCGGGACATTGCAGCGGACGGTGGTGCCCCAACCCCCAGCCAGATGTGAGCCCAGGTGCCAGTGAGCATGCAGAGAGCACGTGGGAGTCAGACTTGTTTTGCACCAAGGCAGCATCACAGTGTGCTGCATAGCGAGTCATCATCACCCTCCTGCCTGGACCATTAACTCACTAACATGGCCAACTCAGGCCCATCACCCTGGTGTTATGTCAAAGGGACCCATGACATGGGAGGTTGGGGAAGTGAGTTGAAGGCTACTGAGGGGGAAGGGGGGTTGCTTGCTGCTGGTACACCACAAGCTCTTTAGCCGGAAACCTTGTGGTGATGAGGGCTTCCCTCATTGCCCTGCCTTGCCAGATAATTGGCTCTGCCTATCTTCCATCCTCCAGTTCCTCATTGGCCTCCTCCTCCCCCTCCACATTCTCCTGGACCCTCTCCTTCCCAGGGGCGTCCAGTTGGTCACCCTCCACTTTTTCCTCCTCCAAGAAGTCTCCTCACTGCTGCTCCAAGTTGTGGAGCGCACACCAGACCACCACATTTGGGAGTCTGTCAGGGGGTAGCACCGGAGGGCCCCACCAGAGCAGCCTTGGCAGTGAATCCACATCTTTAGGAGCCCAGTGCAACGCCCAATACATGGCTGTGAGAGCCTCATTATAGCAGGTTTCTGCTCAGGTCTCTGGCCTCCACACTGGCATCATCAGCCAATGCCTTAACAGGTAGCTCTTGTCCCCCAAGAGCCATCCGGCAGCTTGGGCTGCACTTCGAATGTCCCGGGGATGTCAGAGCTCCGCAAAATGAGGCTATCATGCGCGCTGTCTAGGTGTCGTGCACACATGTGCATAATCTGTATTCTGTGGTCATAGACCATCTGAACATTCAGGGAATGGAACCGCTTTCTGTTCATGAACCGCCGTGCCTGACATTTTAGGTGCCGCAGGGTGATGTGCATACAATCGATTGCTCCCTGCACGTTTGGCATATCAGCAATGGTGGCAAAGCCTGCGGCCAGGCTTCCTGTTGGGCCTAGCTCTAGTTGAGTGGATGTACTGGCCTGCCCAGGCGAACAGGGCTTCCATCACCTTGCATATACACTTGTGGACCGAGAACTGGGAGATCCGACAAAGGCCGCAAGCTGACACCATGCCCAGTGCTATGCGCCACCTTGACGGTTGGCGAGTATCACTGCACCCTCGCCCTGGGTGGCACAGAGAGAGCATACAGGTGGCTATGTAGGGAACCCATTGGGAAGCCTTGAAGCACACACCTAGGTGCACCCACCTGGATGTATGGTGCAGTGCTTCCGGGAATGGCTAGCAGTTCACACGGGAGAGAGGCACACTCATTACTGTCACGGGATGGGTTCCCATCGAGGGCAGTGCTGCAGAGTCCATGCAGTGAGAGGAGCCATTTTAAAACCTGCACAGCTCCCTTGCTTAGAGCAGCAGCTCAGAGATCTCCACTGACCCCCGAATCCTGTAACCCCAGACTAGCACAAAGGCCCCCCCCCCTCACTCCAGGCCCCAGCCAGCGCTGACCCCCAAGCTCTGCCTCCCCATGATCAGCATGAGCCCCCCTCACCAAAACACCCAAGCAAGCCCACCCACCCCACCCCACACCATGGCCGTGTCTGAAACACCCCTTCCCCTCAGACCCTGGATCTGGTTGTCAAAGAGACTTACCTCCTCACTTTTCTTCGCTACTGCTGTGGCTGCAGCAAGTTTTTATGGAGCAGGTGTTTACCTCACTGGCATGATGTCTCACCAATGTGATCATTAAGGTAAGTGAGGGGGAACGATTGCTTGCATTAATTATACTGAGATGCAAGCATAGCCATGCACATTTTGGGCACGCTCCTCATCATGCTCAGAAAAAAAGTTTGGTACAATGGGAACTGGCGGGAAAATGGCGCGATTCCCGTTTCCTCCTTCTCACATGATCTTATGGCCTCATCATGCCGATCTACAACAGAAACAGGTCACAAGATCGCACCAAAAGAATGGTGGGTCAATGGCTTGAGTTGACATGACTGGCCCTCGATTGATATCAGCGCTATAGGGGACCATGGAGATAATTTGGGCATGTCTTGGCACAAAATTAGCACTAAACTGGCATGGGGCTATCATGGACAATGGGGATAAGTGGGGCCATAGGTTGGCATGGAAGATATGGGAAGTCATGGGATTGCCCAGAGAGGCATGGGTTGGTATGAGTATGGGGATCTTTGGAGTTGAGTAGGGGCATGGATTGGCATATATAAGGCACAAGAGTGGATAGGGGGGGAGGAGGGGTGAAGGGTTGTGAAAGGTGAGGGCTGGAGGACCTTTTAAGCAGCTCACCTCAGCACTCATCTGCCCGCGTCTGCCTCCAACCCGTTTTCAAGTTCGCAGGCCTGACAACAGCACTCACTCACCACAACCTTCCTGCTCCCCATGCCCCCCAGAAAGAAAATCCCAATATTCGGCACATTTTGCTGAAGGCAGGAGTGGTGAAGCAGGAAATTTCCCAATCTCTACGCACCCACATTGGAGTGACAATCTGGATCACAATGTTACTTTGACATTCCAGTCATTAAGCAGGTCTTTGAGGTGAGGGAAATCTTTCCTGTTGCATGAAACCATTAAGCTAATCCATGTCAGTGTTCACTTTAAAGACACAAGATGTTAAGCTACGTACTAACTCAGTGAAATATACAACTGAGCTAGGCACAGATGGCAAAACAGATTGGCTCCCTTGCAAATCTGCTACCAACACAGATGCCTTCCTTTAACCTGCATGATGTTGCTGCTCAGAGCTCTTTCAATGTCCTTGAAAGCTTTGATTGAGATGGTTTTGATTCCACCCCCCCAACCCCCACCACCCCCGCATATTGTGCGATGGATCCTTCCAAAACTGGCAGGCAGTAATCTGCAGATCTGTGAATAAACCAAAGATGCACATTTATTGATGTGGATCAGATTGAAATTTCAGAGAATAATACAATTTCAGCAATCACTCTTGTCCTGTTCATTCATTTCAGCTGCTCAGAATTGTCCCGAGCGTTTTAAATATGTTTTGTGCAGAGTTATTTCTGAACTGCAAGATTCTAATGAAGGCAATCACATCGACTAGCAAATTGAGCTTAAAGCACTCACAGAGATTAGCTTTATCCACAATGTGTGCTTATGTAATAAAATATTTCCTTATCTAGCTATTTTTTCCTATTCCTTCTATCCCCTTTCACACCAGCTTTTCATTCTCATTTTGTATGTAAGTTTTAAGCTGTTGACATGTCACCTGTTTTTTTTAAAAATGTGCTCTTGGGGTGTGAGAGATGTCGGCATGGCAACATTAACTGTCTAATCCCTGAGGGCTTTAAGACTCAACAACAGAGTATAGACTGTGGGCACCAGTAGTCTAGTCAAGCAGAAGTGGCAACAGACCAGTCACGAAGGATATTGGTGAACCAGTTGAGTTTTATCACAATTCAGCTGCTCTTATGTCATTCTTTGTTATCTTTTTCTGCTGTCGGCCACAAGTAACCAGATTTTTAAAATTTCAAATCCGTAACTGACCATGGCAGGTTTGAACTGATTTCCTCTGGATATTAATTCAATATATTCACAAGCAGGCAGCATACACAGAGATGCTCCCAGTCATTGATGCCACAAGAGTGGACTAGCATGGCAAAGATTTTTTAAAATTCAATCAAGTTTATGATTTTCTTCTAAAATGAAGGAATTAAATTAAGGAATGCTTAATTAAAAATTACAACCTTTGACTTCCCCTATCCTTTCAGTATGTTGGCAATTGTAAGACCTGGTCCAGATGTAACTAATACCACAAGAAACTCAAGGCAACAAAAGATTATTTGCTTCAATCCTGCTTACATTCAAACTCCTGTTTTTTGCACCATCCATTGATTCCCTACTTTTGGGGCAACAGAGAATAAACTCTGTGGTGCTGTCCTTCCAAGACTCATTTGGAGGGAGTGTCAATTGACGAACTGGTGCAAAAGTTTTGTAACCCTGTCTCCTATCTGTGCTCACTGCAAGCAACTGAATGCAGCATAATGATCTAAAACTTCCACCCCCTACCTCCCTGGTAACAATATGAAATGCTGACAAATGTATGTAACCATTGCTACCCTCCTCAGTAGATATTAATCCAACTTGTTTTTAAACGGTAAATGATCAAGTCTATCCTCCTCCCTGCAGCCCTCCTCCAAATTCCCCATCAGAGTCACGGGGGCGCTAGACTTGAAGGAAGCACAGTTCAAGCTCTAATGCAGTTCCCCTTAGGGAATTGCTGAATTACCCACGTTGTCCAACTTAAATAGCTCAGTTACTTGAATTTTATTTATTCGTATGCTTATTTTGAAAATCTGCTGTGTCATCCCTCAATTTTATCGTGTCCAGGGAAAGATCAGTATAGTTACTTGTACCTGTCTAGGTAGGTGGCACGGTGGTTAGCACTGCTGCCTCACAGCACCAGGGACCTGTGTTTGATTCCGGCTAAGGTTACTGTCTGTGTGGAGTTTGCTTGTTCTCCCCACCACTGTGTGGGTTTCCTCTGGGTGCTCTGGTTTCCTCCCACAGTCTAAAAGACATGCTGGTTTGGTGCATTGGCCATGCTAAATTCTCCCTCAGTGTCCCCGAACAGGTGCCTGTGTGTGGCGACTAGGGAATTTTCACAGTAACTTCATTGCAGTGTTAAAGTAAGTCTACTTGTGACACTAATAAATAAACTAAACTAATCTAATAACTGTAGTCCATGCATAGGTTCCAATGTGGACCATCTACATTCGGACTCACAGATAATAATTTAAATTGGATCCACTTCCCTCTCCTGTAATTTGTTCTGTTTATGTTTGGGTTTACCACTGTGTTGAACTTCCACTAGAATACACAAACTGATGTTAACACCACCAAAGTGATGTTAACACCACCATTTACTGCCTGTGTTAAGTATAAGGGGTTACTGACACTCCACAAACAGCTTCCATTGAACTTTGATTTATTTCTAACCAGTTTTGAAAATCTATAATTATGAGTCCTGACCATGAGCCCAGCTGATACAATGAATAAGTTATCCTGGCTACATGAATTGGATTCAATTTGAATAAGAAAATTCAATAATTTATTTTCACTCTTGAAAAATTAAAGGTATACTTAATCTACCATTTATAGCTGGTTTGTTAGACAAGCATAATCATGTCATGATCTACTAGTTATTGATGGCTTGTTTACATCTATCACAGAATGATTACAGCACAGAAATAAGCCACTCAGCCTGCCGTGTATGTGCTGGCTCTCTGCAGGAGCAATTTACCTCATGCATATTCTCTATAGCCCTGCACATTCTGCCTTTTCAGAAAATAATCCAATTCACTCTTAAGTAATTGGATTGAATCTGCCTCCTCCACACACTCAGGCACTGCATTCTAGATCCCAACTATTCGCTGCATGAAAGAGTTTTTCCTCATGTCGCCATCGTTTTTCTTTTGCCAATTGCCTTAAACCTACACCCTCTTGTTCTTGACCCTTCTGACAATGGGGAACAGTTTTTCCCCTTCCATTCTGTCCACATCCTCCATGATTTCATGGCCTCCATCAAATTTCCTCTCAACCGTCTCCTCTCCAAGGAAAACAGTGCCAACCTCCCAAAATTGTATGTAACTGAAGTTCTTCATCTCTGGAATCATTTCAATAAATCTTCTTCGCCCCCTCTAATGCCTTCACATCCAACCAAAAGAGCAGCACACAACACTGGATGGAGTACTCCAACTGATGCCAAATCAGTTTTGTATAAAAGTTTAACATAACCTCCTTGCTTTTGCACTATCTGCTGCTATTAATAAAACCTAGGATATGCTGTACAATTTCTGCTTCCTGTCAATTTTATATCCATGTCACCATTGTCTTTTTTATTCCATGAGTCATAAGTTTGCGCACAAGTCTGTTGTGTGGCACTTTATCAAATGCCTTTTGAAAGTCCATGTACACACATGAACAGCACTATCTGCATCAACCTTCTCTGTTACCTCTTCAAAAAACTCCAGCAACAGTTGAACATAATTTTCCCATAACAAATCCATGTTGTCTTTCCTTAAGTCATGAACATTCACCCAAGTGACTTAATTTTGTCCTGAATTATTGTTTCCAGTAGCTTCCCCATTCGTAATTCTGTAATAGCTTAATTGTATATTTTTCAATCCTCAGAATTGAACTATGCTTTCTCTGTTGAACCTTTGGGCCTCTTTCAAGTCTGAACTTTTCCAATGGTTGAAGTGGCATCTAATTCTCGCTAATACAAGGATCGAGATTTCATCTGCACTTCGCATCATGTGCAGTTTTTTTAAAAAAATTACTCCATTCTTAAAGTTACAAAGTCAATGCTCAGAGTGGACCGGGAAAACCCAAATCCATTCCTTGCTTGCTGCAAAAACCAAATTCAAAACCGAACTGAAATCAGTTCAAAGTCCCCATAAGAGAGACAAACAAGATCCAAGCTGAGACGATGAGGCACAGCACCCTATCTTGGGCTTGATCTTAGCCAAAAGGCATCATGTGCAGTTAAGCTGTTAATTTATTCCTGAGCAGCAGTAATTTTAATTCAGTAATAAGAGTTCCAGGAACCATAGCTACCAGCTTGTATACACTACTAGGAGTGATATCTTATGAGTAATAATGTGAGTGGAAGAGATTACAGGCCCACTCACCCAAAATGAGGGAGGCATGGCAGGCTTGCTGCTGAGCTCATTCCGATACATGTTAGAGCAACAGGTTGGAACTATTTTTGATGCAACTTTATGGATATCGCTTTGGTCTCGAGAAGCTCATTTCACACTTGTGTTTCACACACTGCATCTTCCTACTGACATTCACTTATTCCTTCGCTAATTCATCCATTCACTTCATTGTACCATTCTGGCTCTACTCCGTGCTTTAATTTTCTGAGTTTGTTCAATAAATATTTTATTCCTCAAATCAAACATTGGCGCAAATGTGTTCTTTTAAGGTACACGGTACAACAAATCTCATTATTATGCATTTGGGACAATTTGCTGAAAAGCAGCTTTTACTTTGCAGAGATGCAAAGGTGATGGCACCATTCAGAAATCAGACTGCAATCTAAATCTAGAATGCATTGTGTGAACTCGCCGCAGGAAGACTTTTCATCACCTGAGCTTCACAGCACACTTCTGTTGAAGGCTCTTGCTGAGCTGTGTGCTGGGATAGGGTCCGTTGGTTCGCCTGCACTTTATGAATGGAAACCCATTTTACTTTTATTCTACATAGATGCACTTGTCATTGTTAAAACACTGAAGGGAGATAATTTCTTTTATTCATGGGGTGCGGGCATCACTGGCTGGGCCAGCATTTATTGAGGGCATTTAAGTGTGGATCTAGAATCAGATACAGGCCAGCCAGACCAGGTAAGGACAACAGATTTCCTTCCCTAAGGGGCATTAGTGAACCAGATGGGTTTTGAAGGTCATGGTTATCATTCGACTTTTAATTCCAGATTTTTATTGAATTCAAATTTCACCATCAGCCCTGGTGGGATTTGAACCTGGGTCCCCAGAGCATTACTGTGGGTCTCTGGATTACTAGTCCAGTGACAATACCACTACACCACTGTGCCCCCTGGCATAATTTAGTGGATGTTGTTTCCCCCAGTTAAACACTGCCCCTAGATTGATTCTCTGCATGTTCTTGGCCTTTTCTGTGTCTTGTTCATACATATTATAATTAGGAACACTGGACCTGCAGCGCCAGGTTTCATTCTTTTACAATGACTGAAGGCTAGGGGCAATTTGGACCAAACATTATAAGGCAGATCAGCCACCAACATTAACTGAGACAGATGAAGAGTGTGGAGAATTTCACTTGCAATATCTGTTCCTGGCAGTGGATTTTTTTTGTTGCAATTCTATCTGCACAAAGCTGGAGTTATACCACACTGCTTCTGAAAGAGGGAGCGCTTCAGGGGATTCGTTACTATACCCATCAGGTTTGTGCAATCTGACCACATTATGGCCTGGTATACTTGTGGTCAATCTTTTCTGTACCTCTTCCACGGCAATTATATATTTTCTGAGATTGCGTCGCCAAAACTGAATGCAATGCTCCCGATGGGAATTGACCACAGCTCTGTCGGATTGATGCATGACTTCCCTACTTTTGAAATTTTAACCCCTTTGAGAAGAAAAGGGCAGCATTCCATTCATGAGAATATATGAGAAGTAGATTGTAGTTCACAAGGTCAAAAATGCGATAAATCTAAATTTTCAATCATATTTCACTATGAAAGACTCATGTGCAATGGTCAATAATGATAAAAAAATTAGTGCATGTGCTAAATTCCCAAAGAAACTACAAAGAATTTAGTTGTGTTAAAAAGGTCACACGTGAAAACAATATCAAGTTACAAACGAATGCTGTGATCGCAAAATTCCTTTGTGTGACAGTTTTCAAACACATCAATTCATTTCTTCTTTTTTTAGCTTTTACAGGACCCTTTATTTTTAATCAGACTGAGTTCGAGAAGTGGACTGACCCTATACAATCCCAATCTGCGGGGGCAGCTAGCAGGTGCCTCAGGCAGACTGTGCGAGTCAAGTGATTGCCCTTGCAATATATGTCATGAGCCTTTTGTACCATATTGTGCTGGTACCTTTTCAAATGAAACTCAGAAAGACTAGTAATATGAATAAACAATGGTTTCAAGGAATGCCAGAAGGGTAAATTTCATCATTCATATGATACGAATTGATCTAAAAAGCTGAGATTTGGGAAAGACTTTTGAACCCGAGTATGGTTGAAAAAAATAGATTTTATCAAAGCTTTTTGTCTTGTATTCATCAGGACAATTGCAAGAATACTAATGTCAGGGGAAACAACAACTTTATACTATATGAGTATATACTGCCTATCACACTGAGTAATGAGTAATGTGGCCTATGAACTTCAGTGCCAGCATGATGCTAGTTATGTAGGCCGCACATCCCAAAGATTGGTGGATTATATCAAACCTCATGTCGCTTCCGCTGTTCGCAATGAGTAAAGTACAGACCATAGTCAACCATCCTGTGCTTGCAAAATGCAAAACTCAGTGTCCAACCTTCGACGTGATTCCGTGATTGGACAACATTTGCCAAATAATCCTCAGTGTGCTAAAACATTATGCTGACAACCAATTTAACATTGTCAGGCTCACAGTGTGGTGCTATTGCATGTACTGGAAGCTACATATATTAATAAATAAGCACCTGTTCTTTGCAGACAGAAATAACAAATGTATACATTGCACCTGTTTCAGCTAAACAAAATAAGTGATAGCCATTCACTGGTTCATTCCACAAGGCAATGCACTGACCAGAATCAAGCTGCCTGGTTTAAATTTCAAATAATACTTGGCAGTTAACAGTCAGCCACTATCAACTGATGCATTCTCCATGGTAACACCTTTACCATGATGTGGAGATGCCGACGTTGGGCTGGGGTAAACACAGTAAGAAGTCTAACAACACCAGGTTAAAGTCTAACAGGTTTATTTGGTAGCAAAAGCCACTAGCTTTCGGAACAGGCTGTCCCTTCATCAGGTGGGTGGGACTCCCACCCACCTGACGAAGGGACAGCCTGTTCCGAAAGCTAGTGGCTTTTGCTACCAAATAAAACTGTTGGACTTTAACCTGGTGTTGTTAGACTTCTTACTGTGAACACCTTTACCAATCAGAGTTCACTTGCCAACCAATCAGCACCCTCTTCTCACCCTGTATAAAGCTATGGCTTGCCCTGACATTGGTATCCTTGCGATTGTCCTGATAAGTGCAAGACAAAAATATCTTTTCCCAGCAATACTCAAGTTCTGTATTACCAAACGGCTATTAACATTTCAGCTATTGTAACGCTATAACTAAATAAATATTTTAATTGGCAAATCTTCTTAATGGGCTTCATTGATATTGTATTCAGTAACAGAAATAGTTCAATGTTAAAAAATTTTTAAAAATCAGAAAATGCTATATGGAATCAACAATTTATAGGTACATCTCCGCACCAATTTTTAAATGGTTGCAAATTGGCACAAATGTCACTAACACACTAACCCTACACAATTCTATTTAAGATATGGCAGCAAATTTCAACCCTTAGGTTTTTAGTCAGTGAGAGGATGGTTTAACAATGTTTTCTTATCTATAATTAATTTGGCATACAATATCCCATCAGGTTGTGATATATAGGCATTAATAATCATTTGTCTACCTATGTTCTATGGTTACAGAAAATTCTCTAATTTTACTTTATAAAAGCAACATTTCATTAAAAATTTAAAGAAACCAGTTTCTATAAATGTTAGTTCATTGAAACCTGGGGCTAATTTTCAAATGTGAATCAAAACACTCCACTACAAAAGCCACAAGAATTTCATGATATAGGGTTCTCAAATTCCAACAAAATTCATTTGAGTAAGGTCAGACTCTACAACCTTGGTGATGACCAAATTCACCCAACGAGAACGGGAAAATATTCCAGTCAGTTGAAGCAAATGAAGTTTCTAACAGGTTGGGGCTTAAAGTGGACAAATTGGGTTATGTTCAAGTTAAAGCTATACTTGGATGGGTCACCCCTTTGTCATAGGCCGGAATTTTCCAGCTGCTGACGCCGGTGGGATCTTCTGGTCCGCCGTTGGTGGACCCCCGCTGTGGGTTTCCCAGTGGTGTGGAGTGCAGTCAATGGGAAATCCCATTGACAGTTGGGGGGTGGGGGGGGGGGGGGGGGACCAGAAGATCCCACCACTGGCAGATGGCATGCTGCCTCCCGCTGTAGGAAACACGCCACGGGGAGGCCTGAAAATTCTCCCCACTGTAACTTGTTCTTTGTTAAAACTAAATGCAACCGAGTTATGTTTATTGAGACCACGGGGTAAGACATTGGCCAGGATTTTCAGCAACCAACACCCCCCCCCCCCCCCCCCCCCCCCGCCTCAACCCCACCCCAAGCAGCTGGTCTTCTGGTGGCTGCCGGCGGGGTCTTCTGGTCCCACTGAGGTCAATGGACATTTGCATTGCTCACCGGCCGCACCAGAGGGAGGTTGATGCTGGTGGGATTGGAAGATCCTGCCAATGGGAAGGGCTGGAAAACCCTGTCCATAATGCTCCTTTATTTAACTCATCCCTGCCCTTTTTCCTCAATGCTTTCCAGCTCTTCCCTGGCCTATGAATGCAAGTTCAGCTCGAGTCTTCACAATCTTCCAATAAAAGTATTAACTTAAGCTTGTTGTTATTGGTATTTAAGCCTGATCAATAGACAGCTTAAAGCGAAGGAGGTGTATAGGCCACATTATTACTGGATAGAAACCTCAGGGTTATTGAATGCTAAAATAAGTGACCATTATCTTAAATCAAAACCTGTTGCATTATTTACTGTGTACTAACGTTTATATAAAAAACAATACATTTGCTATGGAAATCAACATTTATCTTGTTAATTTTGTGTTGTACATTCTGATAATACATATTTTACTTCAACATTAGACTATTTCTGTTACAGAATTAAATAACATGAGTTCAATCCAAATCCATTATTGGGATAGATTCACAAATTAAAATGTTCCTCCAATTTTGGCATTACAAAGCTTAGTATCTGTAGTTAATGAGTCAATAAAACTGGCAGAAAGCATAATATGTGTTAGGTTTGCCTTGATGTCAAAGTTATTCAACAACCACAGCAAAAAATACTGCATTCCTTTATCATTCCCTTAACTTTAGTTTTTTTCCACCAACACATTCATGATTTTGTCTCCCTAGTTTCTTTTCCAAGTGACGGTGCAGTAGTGTTATTACAGTTCAGCCATCGTCCTCAATATATTTTAAACATTAACTTTCAAAGATTATGGAACAATCACATTTATAGTGAGAAGGTGGAATACTCATAAGGCTGGATTTTACAACCGAACACTGGCAGTTTGAAGGTCGGAGCTTGTAAAATACAGCACACGGCTTCCCCACCGCATTCTGTCTCTGATCCTGATCGGTCTCCCATTTTACGGAGGCAGTAGCTACTTAACTGTCTCACCCAGGCCCACTAATCTTTTACTCACAACAACGGGAGGGGGTGAAGGGATGGCGATGTGGGGGTGGGAATTGACAGAACAAGCAGTTGGCCCAGCAGGTTTTACTGATAATGGGACAGAAGGGCGGAGGGGTCGGGGGAATTTCCTTTGGAGGTTCTCTGTGCCCATTGGAGGCATCCCCCGCCAACCCCCCTCCCCCGCCCCCACATGTCATACATGGCATTAATGGGATCACAGAGATGCCAGCCAATCAGACTGGCTGACAGCTCTCTAAGGCCCAGAGAGGGGTGGAAGTCTTGCCCTGAGCCAACTAAAGCCCTGCTGAGTGCACGGTAGCTGGAGTATTCCTGGGCATGGTCTCATCCCACATTTTAGTGGTGTATACGTGTGCTTGAGCGTGGTTGGGGGTGAGGGGTGGAGTGAGGCGGGGGGGCTATACGGCACTCTACAAAATCCAACCCATGATTTCCCACTGCATCAATGCTAATTTTCTTCCACTAGTCACTGCAAAAGAGCAAAGCCCTCAAAAATAGAAGAGAGAGAGTGAAGATAAGGGAACCAAGACTCAGAGTGAGCAAAGACCAGAGAAAGATGAATTTTATGAGTTTGTCTGACTTGTTTATGTGATTGTGAGAATTCTTGATGTGTTTAGAAAAAACATCTTCTGGGTTACTGAGAAAACGTGACGCCTCTTACAGATGGATGGCTTTTTTGGCTGCACAATTGATATTCCACAATTCAATGCTGAAGGCCAAATGAGGCACAAATTGCATTATGCTAACATGAAGGAAGCTCTTCAAAAAGCTTTGAGATGCACAACAGACTAATGCCAAGCCATTCCGGGAGATTACCAAATGGTTTCTGCAACAAAGTGAAAGGAAACATTGAGCCAGAGTTTGCTGTAAGAATAGCAGAGGCTAACAGTGCTCATCATTACTAAAGTATAGCAACATGAAATGACTATACATGCACAGATAACTATGGAAACCAGGACGTTACTGCCAGGGTTGTCCTGCTTCTTCACAAGTTGTACTATACCAGTTATCTCATCGAAGAACTTGGCATTAAAATATGTCCGACGGTGTGAACTTACTGTGCTTAACTGGTACCTACTCTTGCAACTCGGCCAACGTTGTCTACCTGATACGCTGCAGGAAAGGATGTCCCGAGGCATGGTACATTGGGGAAACCATGCAGATGCTACGACAACGGATCAATGAACACCGCTCGACAATCACCAGGCAAGAACGTTCTCTTCCTGTGGGGAAGCACTTCAGTGGTCACAGGCATTCAGCCTCTGATCTTCGGGTAAGCGTTCTCCAAGGCGGCCTTCACGACACACGACAGCGCAGAGTCGCTGAGCAGAAACTGATAGCCAAGTTCCGCACACATGAGGACGGCCTAAACCGGGATGTTGGGTTTATGTCACACTATCAGTAACCCCCACAGCTTGCCTCCTGGACTTGCAGAATCTCACTGGCTGTCCTGTCTGGAGACAATACACATCTCTTTAACCTGTGCTTAATGCTCCCTCCACTCACATTGTCTATCTTTAAGACCTGGTTGGCTGTAGAGATTCGCATTCTAATCAGTATTCTGTAACTTGATTTTGTGTCTCTGTGCCCTGTTTGAGAGCAGATTTCCACTCCATCTGACGAAGGATCAGTGCTCCGAAAGCTAATGGCATTTGCTACCAAATAAACCTGTTGGACTTTAACCTGGTGTTGTTAAAACTCTTCCTGTGTTAACTGGTGACACAGTGATTAGCACTGCTGCCTCACAGCACCAGGAACCCAGGTACAATTCCCGGCTTGGGTCACTGTCTGTGCGGAGTCTGCACATTCTCCTGGTGTCTGCATGGGTTTCCTCCTGGTGCTCTGGTTTCCTCTCACAGTCCGAAAGACGTGCTGGTTAGGTGCTTTGACCATGTAAATTCTCCCTCAGTGTACCCAAACAGGTGCTTGAGTGTGGCAACTCGGGGATTTTCACAGTAACTTCATTGCAATGTTAACGTAAGCCTACTTCTGACATCAATAGATAAACTTTCAACTTTAACTGATACATACCTTCTGAACTTGCCAGGAAAGGAAAGGTCATATCCATTTCAGAGTAAATACATTTTTATGGTGTATTAAGTCTTAATTATTGTCAAACAAGCTCTCTGATGCTAAAAATTAGCTTTTGAGAATGTGGAATTCCATTCTTTCAGATTTTTAATTATTGGAGATAATTCCTTCAGATTTTAATTATTGTTGGAGACGTAAAAAGTTTTTAAAATCTTGCTTTTTCCCCTTTATCTTTCAATCCCATTTTCTTTTCCTCTCTTTATTTCACTCTTTATACCTGATTTGACTTTAAATATTCTAATTGATACTGCCTGTTTCAGACTCAATGGTGCTTAGTAATGATTCTTCAGTCTAAGTAACAGTTAACACTTATCATACCCTTAGAAGAATCTTTGACTCTTACATTTCAAACAGCACTTGTTTGTAATGACAATATAAATCAACAACATTACAACAACATGCCATTTTTTAAATACTTTTCCAATTCAATCAAATCAAGTCCAATTCAGAGTCTCAACAAGTTGAGACATTTCCGATCCAAGCTGACAAGACAGGGCCTTCACACCTGTCTTGGGCCTGATCTACATGAGCCAAGCTGATTGGAGGAGGGGGAGGTTTCCTCTTCCAAGGCTTGATCTCATTTGCATCTTAGCCAAAAGGCCGAGATGCCGCTTTTAAAAATTGCTTCCAATGACCTTGACCGAGCGCAGCATCCAATCCATACTACACTTGATCTTAGCCAAAACATGCCATTTTAGTCCATTTCAATGCTGGGGCAGGCATTAAGGTGCCTTTCCCACAAAGTTAGTGGTGGAGTGACACATTTCACGCAGTAACATATCGATTTCTACATTTAACTACACATCCGTCTCTCAACTAAATTTTCTGTAGCACTGCGTAACTGTGTGCCAACCTGAAAAATAACGGCACACAGTAAACTCTGACACATGTATATAGTTTTAAGAAATGAAATGTAACAAAATGTAATGTTTTTGTAAATAAGCACTGTATTGTACTGTAAAAATGATTCTTTTTTTGCACTGTTTATGACTTTTGGATCTGTCATTTTGCAATGTTTTATTGGAGAGTTTTGTTTTGTGAATAATGTATATTTTTGAAAAAAAAATAAAAATTTATGCATTAATAACAGCAAGTGCTATTGGCCCCACCTTTATTTTGACAGAAAATTATGGGCCATTAGACATTAGTCTTAAAGCATTTTTTTCTCAATGCTTATTATTGAGCTTAAGTAATATTTACATATTTAAATAATTTTCAGCTATCTTACCAAACTTTTCCTTCCTTGTGTGTTTTCACTGAATCCTCTGTGGTTTGAACATTCCAGGATCTCACTCAAGAATACCACTCAGAGGAATGTGATATAGATATGAAAAATGTTACCATGTGGACCATGTTAATCTGGACTTTTTTAAAAAAACTACTCCATTCTTAAAGTTACAAAGCTAATGCACAGAGTGGACAGGGCAAGCCCTTAATCCATCTCCTTGCTTGTTCCAAAAAGTAATTCAAATTGAATCCAATTCATCGTCCCCACAAGAGAGACATACAAGATTCAAGCAAAGTTACAAAATCACTCATGCAGCTCAGCACACTGTCGTCCTGCATATTGGTGATCTGGCATGCTGTCCCACCATTTTGCCCTTAGGGGTGATCACTACAACTTGTGCACATTTCTCTTAATTAAGTATCATTGGTCTAGCTATGCCTTTTAACTGGAACCATTAAAGAGCCTTAATTGATCATTTAAAATGCTTCAGCACAGACCTAATTGAACTAAAAACAACGTTCCATAGGTCAAACTGATTTCCTTGAAGAGGGATAAATGCAAACGGCAATAAAAATGTGATACGGAAAACTGAGTTTTACATTCAATTATTGTTCATTAAGCGGCACGCTGCCCTTATTGTGAAACGAGAAATAACTGGTGACTTGCTCTTTTGTTGATTACACTGAGCTCTAACCTCAAATGCCATAGCATTTTCTTTATAATGGACAAATCCAACATTACCAAATTCTCAAATTTCCTGCTGAGAGCTTTGCTGAGAAACTGCAAATTGAATCAAAGTGAAAATCAATCCTGATTAAAGGGAAATACTACAGACTGGAGAAAGCACCAGAGTGTATTGACAAGGGACAGAATTCTATAGACTGTCACAGACGTTATGTCACCACATAAGTGATTGCTAATGTTAACAAGTATACATTAATGACTCCTAAAAGCACTCCACTTTGCTACTTCCATCAGCGCAAAGTGCATTAAATTACAGCTTTCTGTATGATAGAGCCTATTATTCATGAATTCACACATTGATACAGTAATCATATATTTCCATGAACACCTTCTCCAACACATATATAATGCATTACAAGATGATTACATGATGCACTTCATTTTGTGTGTAGGCAGCAAACTGTAACAGATGGTGACCTAGCAGTGCTATTGTTCCAAGAGCGTCACTGAATTTTTAAATAATTTACCATCATGAGCAGCACGGCAAGAGTGAGCCAGTGATGGAGAATGCACTTAATTTAATCCTGACAGCTCAAAATAAAAATGTAATACCGGAAAGTAAACAAAGACAAAAATAATTCAAATTCTGCACCCTTACTAATCTGGGATTTATGGAAATCGTCTCGAAGTAGGGAAAAAAAGAATCCATGCATAATAATGAAATAAAATCAGGGGACAAGTATTTACCTGAGAGATGATTAGTAAATTGAAGTTTTAAAATGGATGGCAATCTATATGAATTCTAATTCCTTTGGAAAAAATTGGAAATGCATTTCACGTGTCTCTGAGTGGTAATTTGGAACTCTTGACTGCTGTTACAGAGCATTAAGTCGCAACACACTTGGACACTGGATTTGCTGTGTATCCCTGCTGAACCAGCAATATTTTAATTGGTGTTTATTGATACTTACGTTTACATAAGAATTATTCTGGTTTACATAGGATAGCTCATTTAAATTCCTTTCATTATCTAAACTTCTCCCAGTTCAGCATATCTCTTTAATTCTAAAAATAAAACAGACAAACAATTTTTATTTTCAGTTTATACCACAAGGCATACCTGTCACTATTGTAAGATTATTGACTGAACTGGCTTCCCAAGAGTGTTTGAATTAAAAGATAACATGACATCCAGTGCAAAGTATACCTCTGGGATCCAGCAGGGGACAGGAGCATGCATCACCTGAGCCCTCTGGAAGAGATGATGCTCCACGTGATGGGGTCTGTGACAAAGGCCGTCGCATTTGATGTGGCTGAAAACATTCAGCATAACAATTGGGTGAACTTTCCAAGAGGGGTAATGGATTACCTCCCCCCTCCCCCCCCCCCTCCCCCCACCAAGCTAAAGCTGGGTGGCACGGTGGCACAGTGGTTAGCACTGCTGCCTCACAGTGCCAGGGACACTCATTCAATTCCTGCCTCGGGTGACTGTCTGTGTGGAGTTTGCATGTTCTCCCCACGTCTGCGTGGGTTTCCTCCGGGTGCTCCAGTTTCCTCACACATTCCAAAGACGTGCGGATTAAATTGATTGGCCATGCTAAATCGCCCCTTAATGTCAGAGGGATTCACAGGATAAATATGTGGGGTTCCAGGGATGGGGCCTGGCTGGGTTTGCTGTTAGTGCAGGCTTGACGGACTGACTGGCTCTTTCTGCACTGTAGGGATTCTATGATTCTAAGTGGGCACCATGCCCATTTTAAATTGAGCTGCCTTGCATTGATAGTATGCTGGGATAGCATTAAGAGTGGGACTTCTGCCCTTCAGAATCAGGAAGTACTACCCTTGAGAGCTGCTGACCAATCTGATTGGTCGACAGCTCTGTAGTCCCAGCAGCGCCAGAAGGCGGTAGTGGCCACTGCTGGGACTACAAGCAGTCCCCGCGAAAGAAGAAGATGTCTTCCAGAATTGAAGGTAAGTCAGGGCATTTTGGATGGGCAGCCAGATGCAGATATGGAATGGAATAGCAAGGCAAACAATTAGTATTTGGGGACCAAGGTTTGTAGAATCCTTTATTGGTAGCATAGCTAAGAATAGATGTTTTGAATCCTTACAATGAGAGCTGATGTTTAATACCAAGACTGTAGATTGCCAAAATCTAAATGCAACCATTTTCTGGTTGGACAAGTTTTGCTGGAAACGTATCCATTTTAAACATAAGTTCAATTCAAGTGTAAATGGGAGAATTGCTGCAGCAGTATCTATTACCCTCATAATTGCTGAAAAGAGAGACATGTCAAAGCTTTTCATCTTGCACTCATCAGGAAACTTTGCAAGAATACCAATATGAGGGGGAAACAACAATTTGTACTATATGAGAGGAGAATTCTGATTGATTGGCAAGTGGACTCTGACTGGTAGAAGTTGTGCCAGTTTTTGCTTCCAAGTGTATCGATAATGGTAGAGTGAAACATAGTACCATGATCGAGCGAATGCTTATGAGATTGAATCGATAGGTAATATCGTTACTAATTTTTGCCATGCCCCATGCTGTGCTTGGTCTCAGGTGTGCAAATTTCTTTCTTTTTTTTTGATTTCATCCTTTAATGCCACTATCTATTGCTTCAGTACCCATTTAAAACACTCACGCCATAATCTTAAGCAGAAATGGTTTGGCAGTGTAATTAATGATGCCATTAAACAGATAACATATCTCTCTGACCATGTACTCTCTGAAAGTGAGGAGTTTGTTCTTGCACACGGTTTCAATTTTGGGTATACCTTCATCTCAAATCAAATGGGAGAAGGTATTTGCTGAGTTTGAACACCTCTACCCAGAACTATTCCGCCACAAACAGTTACTAAAGATGCTGAATCCTTGAGCACACCTAGCTGATCTGGCACATTCATATTGTGAATTCCAAATGATCTGTCTGACTTGCACAAATGTCTTACAGCGCCACTAGGCCCTAAGACCAACTCAGATATACAAATCTGTAAACCTGATAAAGGGACAGTCACCCTTAACAAATGTGACTATATCAACAAAATGCATGCCATTTTTAATGATGGGCCCAAATTCATGTCCAATAGATTTGCTGCTCAACATGACTGTTGGCCCTGTTTGAAAGTATGTTAAAAAAAACACTTGCTGGACTTGTGTAAGAGCAATGAGCTGCTATGTTTTATATATATGATCATGGCTGATCGCCATCTCATCCTAACTTCACTTCCCTGCCTTTTCCCATAGCTCTTTATCCCGCTTTTGATCAAATATTTATCTATTTCTTTCTTGAATGCATTGATTGATTCTGCATCCACAGCACTCTGGGGCAGTGAGTTCCATAGATTCACAACCCTCTGTGAGAAGTAGCACCTCCTTATCTCTGTCTTGACCCTTCCCCCTCTTTCTCTACAAGACTGTTCTAGAAGGAGGGGCATTTGGTTAACATTTACTTTATCAATCCCATTGAGTATTTTAAATACCTCAATCAAATCTCCCCCCATTCTTCTGTACTCCAACGAGTACAAGCCCAAGCTACTCAACCGCTCCTCATACGACAGCCCTTTCAAACCTGGCATCAATCTGGTGAACCTCTTCTGAACCGCCTCCTGTGTCACCACATTCTTCCTCAAAGAAGGTGACCAAAACTGAACACAATACTCCAAGTGTAGTCTCGCCAATGCCTTATTCAATTGTAACAACAATTCTCTATTTTTATATTCTGGATCCTTTGCAATAAATGGCGAGATTCCATTTGCCTTCCTTGTAACATTCTGCATCTACATTACCACTTTCTGAGACTCATGCACAAGGACACCCACATCCCTCTGCACAGATGCCTTTTGAATCTGTTTCCCATTTAAATAATAATTTGCCCTTTTATTTTTCCGGCCAAAATGGATAACCTCGCATTTATCCACATTGAACTCCATCTGTCAGATTCTGGCCCATTCCCCTAGCCTGTCAATATCCATTTGTAAACTTTTAATCTCCTCATCACAGCCTACTTTTCCACCTAGTTTCATGTCGTCAGCAAATTTTGCTATGTTACACTTTGTCCCTGCTTGTAGATCATTGATATAGATTGTAAATAATTGTGGTCCGAGAACTGAACCCTGTGAGACCCCCCTAGTTACAAATCACCAACTGGAGTAGGACCCATTTGTCCCAACCCTCTGCTTTCTATCAGTCAGCCAATCCTCAATCCACGCCACTACTCTACCCCAACCCCTTGGAATCTAACCTTCTGGATCAGTCTCTTTTGTGGCACCTTATCAAATGCCTTCTGGAAGTCCAAATAGATCACATCCACAGGATCCCTCCAAGGTTATCTACTTTGCTGTTCACATCCTCAAAGAAATCTAGCAGGTTTGTCAAACAAGACTTTCCCTTCACAAAACCGTGCTGACACTAATGAATTGAGCTTTGCTTTTCCAGATGCTCAGTCACCTCCTCCTTAATGATTGACTCCAACAACTTTTCCACCACAGAGGTCAAGTTGACTATTCTATAATTTCTTACTTTTTGCTCTCTCCTTTCTTGAATAAGGACATCACATTAGTAAAACTCAAAACACTGTGTCCAACATCAGATGTGATACCACTATTGGACAAGATTTGCTAAATGATCCTCAGTGTGCTAAGAATTAAGCTGACAACTACTTTAAGATTATCAGTTGTGCTTAAGTGTGGCACATTTGCATGTACTAGAAGCTCCATATATTAATACACAGAGGCCTATTCTTTGCAGACAGAAAAAACATGTCCACACATTGCGCCCTGTTTCGGCTTAAACAATAAAAGTGACAACAATTCACTCACTCATTCCTCAGGGCATTGACTTGATCAATAAGGGTCAAGCTGTCTGGCTTAAATTTCAAATAATGCTTGGCAGTCACCATCAGCTGGTGCATTCTCCATGGCAACACCTCTACCAGTCACAGACCACTTGCCAACCAATGAGCACTTTCTTCTCATATAGTACAAATTGTCATTCTCCCCTTTGATATTCGTGTGTCCTAATGAGTGCAAGATGAAAAGCTTCAATGTGTCCTTAAAATACAACATTCAAGTTCTGCACTACCAAATGATTGCACTCATAGGGAGTGATTTTGAACCTAAACACTCTGTGTGCCTGACAAAGGCGTGAAATCCGAAGAAAATTGAGAAATGTGATTCTCTCCAGGGAGATTACGTTTCCCGATTTTTCCCATCCCTTGCCAGCAATACCATGAGTTCCCCACCTATAAAGGGCGTGAACCTCATTTAACTAGATTTAAATACATTTCAATATGATTAACAGGCTCCCCCACCACATGGTTCCCCCTCACTAAATATTCATACCACTCCAATGTAGCATTTATAAGGTTTACAACAGATTTCGCCACATGAGATACAGTCGAGGGGACCCCTCCAGGCATGCCCCTGGGGTGCGGAGAGACATGACTAGTCATTGACTTGGCACTGCCCCCAACATCGGTTGGGGGGCACTGCCAGGTTGGAACTGCCCAGGATTGGCATTGTGCCAGGGGAAGTCCGAGTGGTATTTCTATGTTGGGGGGGAGTTCAATTATGTGTGGGGGGGAGGAAACCAGACATTGAGGGGGGCTGCTGGTGATAATCATAGGGGTGGGGGGGTCTGGATGATCGTGGGGGAGGGGTTGGATGGAGGTGCCGGTGATGATCATGGGGAGAGGGAAGATAGGATGACATTGATGATTGTTGGGGGATGAGGAGCCCCTGATACCTTTGTGGTGGTGGAGTGTGGGGCGGGGGGGGGGGGGGGGGGGGGGGGGTGGGGGGGGAGTTAATTTTGTGTTCAGATAGAAGTGTTCTTTAAAAACTGCATCCTGATCTCAGTGGAATAGGACTTGATAGCTCAAAAAGACCCCACCCTACCAGAGTGACATCATAATCCACACTAATTTTTTTTTAGACTTTTGGGGTGGCGCAATGGTTAGCACTGCTGCCTCACAGCACCAGGGACCAAGGTGCAATTCCAGCCTGGGGTGACAGTGTGGAGGTTGCACATTCTCCCCGTGTCTGCGTGGCTTTCCTCCGGGTGCTCCGGTTTCCTCCCCACAGTCCAAAAATGTGTAGGTCAGGTTGATTGGCCATGCTAAATTGATTCTTAGTATCAGGGGGATTAGCAGGGTAAATACCTGGGGTTACGGGGGTAGGGCCTGGGTGGGATTGTGGTCGGTGCAGGCTCAATCGGCTGAATGGCCTCCTTGTGCACTGTAGGGATTCTATGATTCCATGACTAAGAGGCTGAAAATCTGGAGAGAAAACTAATCAATGAAGCTCGAGTACTTCATGCTGGTTTTCTGTCTGAGCCTCATAGAATCATAGAATCCCTACAGTGCAGAAGGAGGCCATTCGGCCCATCGAGTCTGCACCGACCACAATCCCACCCAGGCCCTACCCCCACATATTTATCCGCTAATCCCTCTAACTACGCATCTCAGGGACAATTTTAACCTGGCCAATCAACCTAACCCGCACATCTTTGGACTGTGGGAGGAAACCGGAGCACCCGGAGGAAACCCACGCAGACACGAGGAGAATGTGCAAACTCCACACAGACAGTGGCCCGAGCCGGGAATCGAACCCGGGACCCTGGAGCTGTGAAGCAGCAGTGCTAACCACTGTGCTACCGTGCCGCCCAACCACTGTGCTACCGTGCCGCCCAACCACTGTGCTACCGTGCCGCCCTAGTCCAGTTGGTCCAGTCATATTTAGAGAAATTTTGGTAAGGTTTTCCTCATAATGTTTGTTCCAACCACATGCATCACTTTGGGGTGAGTGCATCTTAAGCAAGCAGCCACTTCTACCAGAATTCAGTACATATTTTAGAACCAATGCAGTTTTAACATATCTTTCACTCCAAATTCTTCTTCCCGACAACAGAACTAGACCAATTTTGCATCCTTCCAATGATAGAACCTGGTGCCTCTCTCACCTCCTATTTCCGAGTAGTTGGAGCAGGAGAAAAGGCAGACACAGTTTTCCTCTCTCCAAACTGCCTGCTTTTATTTGACTGGCTGTTCAGCGGGTTTCAATGACACATTTCCATTACGCAGCTCCTCTCATTATAGGAGCAAAGAAAACAATCAGAATTATATTTCAAAACATGAACTAACTTGCAGCTATGTAGATTAACATTATGACAAGATCAGTCCAATCAAAACTGCTTCAATGACAGCTGCAATGGAAGTGCCACTTTTGAATGCAGCTTTTTATATGAACACATTGCAGTGGAGTTTTGATTATATACAGTTCATTATCCATACTTACAATTATCCACAAACATTTCATAAGAAGCAAGCATTATCTTTGCCTTATGTAATTCAATTGTGCATTTTTAATTGATCTTTCAGGGCCTGAGTTCTTGATCACACAGTAGTTTGGACCAGTAATTCTAATTAGATGCCCTATTTCTGGTAGAACCTACGATCCGTTCAGTTGTGATGTCGAACTTCATGTCAGGAGACCAGTGGAAGTTAGGACTTTGGGGACACGAGAGACCTGCAGGGACAGGGTACAAGCAAAAATCTTCAAGAATATTTATGTTGGAAGGCACTGTGTACAGGAAAGGCTGTGGGCTTTGACAATATCCCGGTAGTAGTATTGAAGACTTGTGCCCCAGAACTAACCACACCCCTGGACGGGCTGTTCCAGTACAATCAACAACCTGGCAATGATCCAACAACATGGAAAATCATCCAGCTATGTCCTGCCAAAAAATACAGGACAAATCCAATTCGGACAATGGCTTCCCCATCAGTCTACTCCTGATCATCAACAAAGGAAGATGGTTGTGGATGTTGGAGGTCTTTGCACCAGGACATCGCTGCAGGAGTTCCTCAGGGTAGGATGTCCTAGGTCCAGTCAACAAAGGCCTTCCCTCCATCATGAGGTCAGAAATGGCAGATGGTTGAGCTTCAGTAAATTCACAGCTCTTCAGATCTTGAAACAGTGCATGTCCATGTGCGGCAAGACCTGAACAATATTCAGGCTTATGCTGATAAGAGGCAAGTAACATTTGCACCATACAAGTGCCAGGCAATGACCATCAGGAACTCACCACCCCTCCATAGAAAACACCTTCCAAACCCACAACCATTACCATCTAGAAGGAAAAGGGCAGTAAACATATGAGAGCACCACCACCTGCAGTTTCCTTCCAAACCATTCACCATCTTGACTTGGAAATATATCACCATTCCTTCACTGCCACAGGATTAAAATCCAGGAACTTCCTCCCTAACAGTATTGTGGGTGCACCAACAGCAAGCACTGCAGTGGTTCAAGAAGACAGCTCACTACCACGGTCTCAAAGGAAATTAGGAATAGCCAAAAAATATGGGCCTAGCCAGCAATACTCACATTCCATGAATGACTAAAAACAATCTCCAATAATACCATCACCCCATGCCATTCAGTGGCATCACTATGGGTGAATCCTCTAATATCAACATCCTCGGGGATAACCATTGACCAGAAATGTAATTGGACTAGCCATATAAACCCTGTGGCTCCAAGTGCAGATCAGAAATTATGATTTATTCAGCAAATAACTCACCTCTTGACTGCCCAAAGTCTGTCCACAATTTACAAGGCACAAGTCAGGAATGTGATGGAATACTCTCCACTTATCTGGATGCCTGCAGTTCCAACAATATTCAAGAAGCTTAGCACCATCCAGAACAAAGCAGCTCACTTGATTGACACCCATCCACCACCTTAAACATTCGCTCCCTCCATCACTGATACACAATGGCAGCAGTGTGTGTTGTTTACAAGATGTACTGCAGCAACTTGTCAAGGCTCCTTCAATAGTACTTTCCAAACCTGTAAACTCTTCCACCTAGATGGACAAAAATAGCATGTCTATGCATAGGAACACAACCACCTATAGAGTCCCTCCAAACTGTATACCATCTTCACTTTGAACTTGACTTGGTTCTTTTCACTGTCACTGAATCAAAATCCTGGAACTGCCTTCCTAACAGCACTATAGGTGTTCCTACAACACATGCACTGCAGTGGTTCAGGACAGCAGCTTACCATTACCTTCCTAAGAGCAATAACTTGCCAGTGACACCCAAATACAAAGAGAAAATTCTAAAAACATCTCAACTGGAGGGTCTCACTAAAATTCTATACTACTCCAACATGACTTCTCTGCTTTTGTAATCTACGCCTCAATTGATGAAGGCAAGTGTCCCATATGCCTTTTTCAACACCCTACTAACATGCCCTTCCGTCTTCAGAGATCTGCAGATAAACATACCAAGCTCCCTTTGTTCCTAATGTCATGCCATTCATTGAATACTTCCTTGTCAAATTATTTCTTCCAAACTGTATCACCTCACACTTTTCAAGGTTAAATTCCACCTGCCACTTCCTGCCCATTTGGCCATCCCATTTATCTTCTTGTAGTCCAAGGCACTCAGCCTCACTGCTAATCATCCATTCAATCTTTGTGTCAGCCACAAATTTTCTAATCCTACTCCCCACATAGTCACCTAGGACTAGTAGCACAGTAGCACACGGGCGGCACGGTAGCACAATGGTTAGCACTGCTGCTTCACAGCTCCAGGGACCTGGGTTCGATTCCCGGCTTGGGTCACTGTCTGTGTGGAGTTTGCACATTCTCCTCGTGTCTGCGTGGGTTTCTTCCGGGTGCTCCGGTTTCCTCCCACAGTCCAAAGATGTGCGGGTTAGGTTGATTGGCCATGCTAAAATTGCCCCTTAGTGTCCTGAGATGCATAGATTAGAGGGATTAGCGGGTAAAATATGTAGGGATATGGGGGTAGGGCCTGGGTGGGATTGTGGTCGGTGCAGACTCGATGGGCCAAATGGCCTCTTTCTGCACTGTAGGGTTTCTATGTTCTATGTCTATGTTGTTTATATAAATGACAAATAATAGGGGATGCAGCACAGATCCCTGTGATACGCCACTGGTTACTAGTTTCCTGTCACTAAAGCAGTCTTCTGTCATCACCCTCTGTCTCCTACCAGGGACCAGGTTATTTTAGATCTGGTAATGTATAAAGAGATAGAAATAATTAAAGACTCAAAGTAAAGGATATGCTCGGTGAGGGGTAGCATAACATAAGAGAATTCCACTTTCATTTTGAAAGTGAGAAATATGGGTCCAGAACTGCTTTCTAAAGCGGACTGGATGAATAGGTTAATGTGTAAGATGATAGAGAAGCAGTGGCTTCAAAAATATTAAAGGAGATAATTCATGAACTCAACAAAGATATATTCCACTGAGGAAGAAAGACTCCATGAGGAGGGTACAACATCTGTGGCTAACTAAGGAAATTAAATTTAATAGAGAATGGAAAGAAAAATGATGCAATGCTGCAAAGGTTAGTCGAAGGTCAGAAGATTGGGAAAGTTTAAATAAACAGTGTTCAAAAAATAAAGACAGAAATTGAGGTATGAGAGAAAGTGAGCAAGAAATATTTTAAAAAGATGGTAAAAAAAAACTTCTACAAGTATATGAAAGAGAGCATTGGTCCCATGGACATCTATCCTAAGGAATTAGTAATAAGAAAGAAGGAAATGTCAGAGGCTTTGAACAAAGATTTTGCTTCTGTTTTCACAATAGAAGATACAAAACGTACCCCAAAAATAGTAAAAAATAAAGAGGCAGAAGATTGGGAGGGACTTAAAACATTTGGTGTGGCAGCTTATCGAATTGTCTTTTGGGAATCCAAGCATACCACATTTCTGGATTTTTCTTTATCTATCCCAAAAGTTTCATCCACAAAAAGCTCTAATAAATTTGTTAAACACAACTTTACCTTTGTAAATAAAAGGCAAAATACTGTGGATGCCGGAGATCTGAAATAAAAACAGAAAGTGTTGGACATGCTCAGTCATGCTGGCAACATTTTGTGGAGAGAGAAACAGAATTAATTTTCCAGGTCCAACATGACTCTTCTTCAGGACTCTGAATCTGCAATCTTCAGATACAGACTCTGTCTCTCTCTCTGGCGAGTGTCTGAGATCAAACCATAAGATTGGTATCGTATCTGATCCTGAGATAAACTTCGGAACGCATATTCACGCCACTATTAAGACCACATACTTCCACTGCTGTAGCATTCCACAACGTCACCCCAGCCTCAGTCCATTTATTGATGAAACCCTCATTCATGCCTAGTTTATCTCTAGATTTGACCACTTCAGTGCACTCCTGGTTTGTCTCCCACATTCTACCCTCCTTAAGTTGAGATCATCCAAAATTCTGCTGCCCAGAACATTACTCATATCAAGTCATATTTGCCATCATTCCTCTGCTTACTGATCTACATTGGCTTCCGGTCAAGCAAAATCTTTATTTTAAAATTCTCACCCTTGTTTTCAAATCATAGAATCCTACAGTGCAGAAGAAGGCCATTCGGTCCATCGAATCTGCACCGACCACAATCCCACCCAGACCCTATCCCCATAACCAGGTGCATTTGCCCTAGCTAGTCCCCCTGACACTAAGGGGCAATGGCCAATCCACCTAATCCGCACATCTTTGGACTGTGGGAGGAAACCGGAGCACCTGGAAAAAACCCATGCAGACACGGGGAGAATGTGCTAACTCCACACAGACAGTAGCCCAAGCCAGGCATCGAACCCGGGTCCCTGACGCTGTGAGGCAGCAATGCTAACCACTGTGCCATCGTGCCGCCCTAATCTGTCCATCGCCTTAGTGTTTCCTATATAATTTCTCCCAACCCCACAACGCAGCAAGATACCTATGCTCCAATAATTCTGAACTCTTTGGCATCACCAATTGTAATCACTCCACCTTGGTAGTTGTGCCATTAGTTGTCTAGGCCCTAAACTCTGCAATTCCTTCCCTCCAGCTCTCTACCTCGCTTCCTCCTCTAAGACCCTCAGTAAAACATATCGCTTTAACCAAGCTTTTGGTCAACTAACCTAATATATCTTTCGTGACTTGGTGTCACACTTTGCTTTATAATCCTGTGAAGCACCTTGAGATGTTTTATTACACTGAAGACACTATATAAATATAAATTATTGTTGTTGGCTCAAGCCAGTTTATCATACATTTCAGCTCATCCATTGCTGAACATAAGGCACACATTACAGTTGTGACTTACAATTGAAAGCTTTGGCACAGCCCAGTCAGTGAAGATTTCATGCATGAATGGATTGTAACACAACTTAAATGCATGATAGTTAGTTAGGTAACAAATCCAGCACCCAACATGTTATACACCTGCTGTATTGGAAGGTGTTACTTGGAGTTAGTGTAATGATGAATGCGAATATAGTTGGGTCACATTTCAGGGAATCACACAGAAATGCCATTAATCCAGTTATCATCCTGACACATTTGAATTCCATTGGGATGACCGTCAATCTCTCCCAGTTTTAGATTGGAAAAATTATTCGGAACAAAATAAATTATTACACTTAACAAATCAGGATTCTTCAAGCTGTTGGCAACATTTTTTGTGCTATAGTCATCAACAATGCAGCTTTCCTCAAGAGGATTTTATTCCTTTCGGCCAGTGAGAAATAAGATTAAATCATGGTGAAAATCATCATCTGATTCACCAGTTCCCCGCTACCTGACTTTGCAGTATCAGAACTTTGTTAGTGATTAATGATGGGAAATCTGAAACTGGCTATAAATATCAGAAAAGTGCATTATTGTTATAAAATAACTTTGATAATGTATATACACTTACCAGAAATGCATTATAAGCTGTGTGATTATAAAATATTTAAGAAGGGCATTACATCTCTCAGTTACAATAGTTCCTTTATTGCAGTTTGGACATCACGCTGAAGTGCCTCAAGAACTTCAGAATTTGGTGGTTACATCATAACGTCCATGTCATCTTTCTGTGGTCTCCCAAAGTCATTGTCGTACTCTGAAACTTTAACATGATCCCATTGGGGTGATTCTGCATAGTAGAGGGGAGAGATGCTTGCCATAAGCAAGCCTCAGGGATTCACGGCTGAGATCCTTGTTAACTCCAAATTGAGAGAGTGGATTGTGGAATGAAGTTGTGTGCCACATTTGCAGGAGCTTCTATCGATGTACAATGCCATCATTATTGATGATATTTGTTATTTGTGTTCTGTGTGAGCTGACTGAGTACACATACTTTTGACCATGGATGGTGCATGGGATATCTTGAAACATGCCTACTTCAATCACCCTGGTGCAATTGTTCAACTTTTTATTCCCCACCCAAGTATGGATAGCAGAAAGAGCCTTCTTAAAATGAAGGCATTGCTGGGCATTACAGAAAAACAGGTTCTGCCTCATTTGATTCTTTTTGTTTCATGCCAAGTCCATATTCAGATAAAGAGGTGACAGAGGGTCATATAGATTGTGTCTCAATGTCTAAATGAATATGTCTGCACCAATCACCTTCTTAACAGTAGAAAAATCAACAGTGTACACCATTGTACTGCCCCTTCATGCTATTCCTGTTGGTTAGTGGCAAAAGCAATGTAATATTTACCCACAGGGGCTGGATTTTATCACCATCTACCAACTACACCCCACCAGCACATTTGGGGGTGGGGAGTGGGGTGGGACACAGGTGAGGAAGTGGGGGGTGGCTTGTAAAATAAAGGGCATGGCCGCCCCACCATCTCTCTGTCCACCCACAACCTGTATGCCGTATTACGGTGGCCCACCCATCCTTGGGCCTAGTGAGGCCTTAAGTGGCCGATTAATAGGACAATTAATGGCCACTTAAGGCCCTCACTCTGCCTGCACTCACTGTGCCCATTGAAGGCAACACCCCCAAGATCACAATCCCTCCCTTTAGCCCTCACTCCCTGGTGTCTCACACCCAGTTCCCCCATCAACCACCACCCCCACCCCGACCCTATCCCCTAATCAGATTGGCCGGCAGAGCTCAAAGGTGAGACTTACTCCCAGATGGGGGCAGAAGTTTCACCATGAAGCAATTAAGGCTGCTCTTAACACAAAATGACTGCGGGGATGGATTTTAAGTGGACAGGCTCGCCATCAACTTTTCAGTCAGTGTAGGATGGGGAGGGGGTGGGGGGGGGGGGGATTGGGGGGAGAGAGGGCCAGTAAGTACAGTACTTAAAATCCAGCCCATGCTGAATAATGCATCTGTCACCTCCCTGAGTCTGAATAATGCATCTGCCACCTTCTTGAGGAATATACAATCAGCTAACTTATTGACACTGCAAATTACACACACCAGTGCTGGCCTGGAAGGAAAAGGATATTAGTGAATACAAAGCAATACTGATTTTGACTTGCACTGTTATTGCTGTTTGAATGTTATTTGTTGTACAGAGATTGCACTAATGGCCCAGCATCATCACAGGCTCTGTGCTGAACTTAAGCCTTTATAGTCACATCTGTACTGCCAATGCCAGGGACTGTACATAATACAGGAGCCCCAGTGTTTAGAGTAATGTCAGTCTTTGATATTATGACACAAGTGCCATCTGACTGTGCTTGCTGGTCCACTGCAGTAACTAAAAACATAAAATTAAAACTTGTATAAGCAGCATGTACAGCTGTATTAAGGATTAAAATAATCAAGTGTTATGAAACAAAATCTGGACAGATAGCTGATAAATTCAGAAGCAAAATAAATTCTTAACTTTTTTTTAGATGTCAGAGCTCTTGTCTCTCCAGAAACAATAAAGAGCTATTACTTTTTGACTTCAGCAATTTTTTCTTTGCTGGATTAGTTTTCCAAAATTAATTTCATTCTGTTTCAATGTCTCCCCCAGCTGCGACTGAGAAAACAAGCGATTTCTCCAGGATCTTTGACAATGCTACTTCATAATTGGCAACTAAAAGATACATGTCAGCAACCTAGTGTGATTCTCCTCTGATTTTTCCTCAGTCCTGTGGGGAAGCAGCTGCTCTCTTGTTGGCGACTCTGCATTATGGCACAGTGAAGATCAGGAAGTCGATGTTTTCAAAATCATGGGCAGAAATCTGCATTGTGAATCTACTTGGAACAGCACCTTTGAGGTCCAATGTGTTGCGTTTCCTCCTTCCCTCATTAATATCTGCTCTAATAACGTATTTCCTGATAAATCATGCACCACATACAGGCATTTGGATTTACGCCCTAAGACTATTTGGATAGTAATTAAGAAATAATTACAATCCAGTCATTAAAATGGCATTTTCTACTTTTCCACATAGTAATTTATGGTGGTAAATTAAGCAGTCCAATGAAATGCAAGATGCAATATGCAAAATAAATGTCTTAAGAAAATAGATGTTCAATTGGAAAGAAATGAAAGTCACCAAATTCCCATAAGATGCTTTTCCCCTTTTTGGGAGAGAGAGCTGGCCACTGGTGATTTACCCGAGTGTCATCACACCTCAGACAAGGTTGAGAAGGCAGGGCCTTCATGAATAATCCTTGTTGGCACAGGAATTAAACCTGTACTATTGGCATCACTCCACATCACGAACCAGCCACCCAGCCAACTGAGCAAACCGATCCAAGGACACTGCATTGGAACACAAATCACTCTGTTATACTTTCACAATTCTTGTTAAAAAAAATACAGAATTTTTTTTTGTTGCTGTAGCTTGTCAATAAAAGTTCAAACATTTTAGATTTAATGGGGAGCCTTGGAAACATTGACTCTTATATTTAAGAACAGGCAAGGAGGGAGTATGTTAACAGCCTGGAAACCCAGAAACAAGGCTGACACAGAGATCCTGCTGAATTTAATGGCAGAATCTCAATTGAATATTTTTTTTCACTCTGGGAGCGGATCCAAGAAAACCTTCCCTATAATTTTTGTTCAATAATCACAGTTGTTATTTTAGCAGCAGCTGAATAGTCTGTATGTCTCTGAAAATATTTTTATATCCTATCTCTTTCCATAAACTACCTTCTCTAAAATGTTGTGCCATCTGTAACTACAGATATTTTGACCTCAGGATTGATAGGGGTCAGGGAGACAGCTGGGTTGGGCGCAGGAGGGTGGTAAGGATATCCTCCAAGAATTCCAAAAATGAAGATAACAGGGAAATGGAATGGCAGGGCTTCTTGTAGATCTTATTTCAACATTTCCAGTAAGATTGCAAAGGTGACATGGCTGTCGGGCAGCCGGGTAAGTCTGTGCTGGGAGCGGACAGTCGGAAAGCATGGATCAGGGGAGGGAGATCGTGGACTGGGAAGGGGAGATCACTTAGCTGGGGGGTGAGAGGAGATTTGATTAAAGGGGCTGGGGGGCGCACTCCTGCATCTCCTGATTTGTAAATACTGCTGCAAGTGCCCTTACTTCTTCGATCCAACATTTGACTTCCTTAAAACTTGCCAGGTTTACTGCACCTTGGGAAAGCTGACCCCAGCAGTTCAAATTTGAGACTTGGGCCTAAATCATCCGGTCCCACCCGCTGCGGGAAGCGTCTAACTAAAGGTTTGTTGACCTCGGGCGGTCCTGGGGTGGGTGGGACCAAAACATTCTGTCCATGCACTTTGTTAGCACATTTACATAACTGCACCACCTCTTAGAACAGGTTCTTCATCCACCCCCTAACTTCCCTCTGTTAAAGCTGGAAATTTTAGGCAGAAGGGATGTGGAAGGTTGGGGGAGCATTGTTAGGTTGCATATTTGAAAATTTTTAACACTGACACCCACCCATCTGCTACCCACCCCCCACCCCGCAGCCCTGACATGCAGCGACCCATTGTGCCGGGTTAGAAGTCTCCCTATAGGCCCAGGCCAGATGTACATTTCAACCATGGTCTTCAGCTAGTAGCTGGTCACTTGAGTTCAGTGTTTCAAAATGAGAAAACTACCACTGAATCCATGTGTGTTGATAGTCAGGCTAGCACCATCAAAGTCATAACTGTGGCCTACAAAAGACACAGGCCCAGATTTTCACTGGGTGAGACCAACTCTGGAGGCCTTTATAAATGCAGGTTGGGCCTGATCCCTGGATGCCTACACCATTCCTGGCATCAGCAACTTTTGCCAGCACAAGATAAGACATTGATAGCACCCTGAACTCCCAACCTGGCTGGTTCAATTGCAGAGTTACCTCCTGCAATTTTCATAAGAGTTCAGCCAGTTTCTTGAGTACCGATGGTTTATATTCCCTCAAGAGGTGTGAACCATTGACTGGACTTCGGAAACCTCTGAAAGCTAAGTTTAAAATTTCTTTCCCATACCTCTCGTACCTCCCATGATTCCTGTATGCTTCATGCCCATTCCTTCCATTAACCCCATCTCCCTTCCATACCTCCATCCCCTCCATCTTGCCCACTCACACAATATACAATATGTATTGAACTAATGAATTGTATGATAACAAAAGCAATTCTTAAAATGGTCATGAAAAAACTCCCATTCAGAAATCTGTCTTGAAAAACACTGCTCCACTTACATATTTATAAAACTGTCAATCAGGCACTCCTATTCAGTTTCAGGAGCCACTTCACAGCTCTTAATCTCATCCAAATAAACATAGGCATTGAAAAAAAAGAAAGAATAACTAATTATAACCTCAGAAAGATGTTAATCAATCAATGTGTTTTATTCATTCATGGGATGTGGGCATCGCTGACTGGGCCAGTATTTATTACCCATCCCTAATTGCTCATGAATTGCTCAGCCATTTCCAAGGGCAGTTAAGAGCCCACCACATTGCTGTGGGTCTGGAGTCACATGTAGGCCAGACCAGGTAAGGGCAGCAGATTTCCTTCCCTAAAAGGACATTAATGAACTAGATTTTTACTGAATTCAAATGTCACCATCTGCTGTGGTGGAATTTGAACCCGGGTCCCAAGAGATTTCCCTGGGTGTCTGGATTATTCATCCAGTGAAAATACCACTGCCTCCTCTATGTAAACAGGCCCCAACAGGGTTGATTCATTAATGAGCCTTGGAGCTCATCTAAGTGTTCATAATGAGGCCATCTGCAGCAACAGATGCCAGGTCGTCTCTTTTTGGTGATACAATTGTCAGATTGCCAGGTACAAACAAAACCTTTCTGAGGTTTCCCCTATGTAGAGCGGCAGTCTATGCCTCTGCCGTGTTCTATCTCCTCAGGGAGGTTTGGAGATCAGTTACATTGAAATGTTGAGCTCTTTTTTTTCAGTTGCTCCTTGCCACACCGTCTTTGGCTTGGTTCTGTTGCCTACGTCAGATTCCCTAGCTTAAGGCACTCTTGAAGTTGGGACAGAAGGATGCTTGAGCCTTGCATTGTTCCTGCAACAGTGAAGCAAACACTTTCTTGTTTAGCAGCTGCGGCCCTAGCCTGCTTCCATGATCATCAGCCAGACTTGTTTTGTTTTCAAAGACTGCACTCTAATTTCTAAGCTGGCACAGACAATTCTGACAGTGCAGCTCCCTGAAGCAACAATGGGCAAAGCTCTTGACATATTGATATAAATGCTCCACAACTCACTGTGTGGAATTCTGGGGCAGTGTAAATAAAAATCTCAGTACCAACTACACCAGTCGGCAATGCAGAATTTTAAATAAAACCAAATTATGATCTTTTTTGTTTCTTATTTCAGAGCTCACAGCTTGATTGTATTAAAAAACAGGGATATTGATTTAAACACCTGTTTCAGTCATTTAAAATCCATAGATGACCATTCCAGTGTATACAAATACACTGGTCTGCTTTATATCCTTCAGATTCCCACTTTCCTGAGATGCATTGATGTTGTTGGCCATTACTTGACCATTAAAAGTGGCAATTGAGAGGGATAAAATGTTCGTCATTACAGATGTTGTTGATTGATTAGCTTTCCCTTGGGTTTCTCCCAGTGAGGCTAATAAAGTCCTGTCATACCTAACCTACTTGGTGGAAAACTAATATGACTGCAGTTAAAAAAATGAGATTGACAACCAGTTTCCCAAAGTGGAAAACAGACCCAGTTTGGTCCAGTTACCTATTTTAACTCAAGAAGCCCGATTTCGAAAAAGCATTGTGTGATGTCTCCAGATATAAAGGCCAAGATATGCCTTCCACAGTCTTCCCAGTTGACACTAAAGTTCACAGGGTCAGAGAAGACTTCTTGACTTACTTGGCTTTAATGAACTGCAAAATTGGGTAATTTTTAGGTTTGCGTTTGTTACAAGTGGAGTAATACAGGGATCAGCGGTGGAACCGCGGCTGTTTACCATATATATATCAATCAATGATTTGGATGACATGCCCAAATGTATGGTTGCTAAATTTGTTGATGACACAAAAATAAGTAGGAGAGCAACTTGTGAGGAGGGCATAAAGGGCTAAGTGCAGTGGCAGACAGCTCCAGCAGCACCTTTCCCATTGATTTGATTGCATTTATTATTGTCACATCTATTGGTACACAGTGAAAAGCATTGTTTCTTGCACGGTATAGAGACAAAAACATACCATTCACAGAGGACATAGGGGAGAACGAAAAGAGAGGGTGCAGAAATGTAGTGTTACAGTCATAGCTAGGGTGTAGAGAAGTAGAGGGGATGCTGGGGACAGCTCACACGAAGCCGCCTCGTTTAGGATCCCAAGCCAGATTGTGAACTTGAACACTCATTAATTATGTACAGGCAAGTTCACTTCCAAATCTTCTGGCAGCCTGGCAATTAATTTGTTTGCCTTCTATTAGTTGCTCCGGTGTCCATCTCCATTTTTACTGGTTGTCCACCCAGTAAGGGAGTGGTCCTGTATCAGTTTGTTGCAATGGTCCGCAATGGTCAATACTTTCAACAGCAGTTCATCATCTGACTGTGACTCTGATCTTTTTTTGTGCTCTTTTTGTATCCCGTGGAGCCTTCTCTCTCTATTCAGTTTTCCCTTTAAGAACACTTGGTTCTTGCTTTTTATAAGTCTTGCTTGGAACTTGATGTTTCTTGATGCATGTTCTATGTGTCCCATTTTACCACAATTCCAGCATTTTGCTTCTTTGCAGCTGGAGTTAGTTGCTGTGTGCCCAGTCTTTGACATTGGTGGCAATTTCAAACCTGTGTCTGTGTTTGGGTTTCCCGGGAAACCAACAGCGGGGTATTGCCGTTGGGAGGACCAGAAGATCCTGCTGCTGAGAACGACCGGAAAATTCCAGCCATAATGTTATAGGCACAAATCACAACTGTTGCCTGGTATCAACAATCATGAGCAGATTGTATTTACATGTTGCACATACTCATTGAGAATAAAAACACAACCTAATGCATACAGCATTAATTGACAATTAAGAAAATTCTTTTCATTTCATTTGAATGGAATATCACCTATCCCAGTGCCAAAATCTGTTTTAAGTTTTTTGTTTACACATTCATTGGAGTGTTGCTGCATCCTTTCATTTCTCCTTTAAATCAAGGGAAATTATATCTCAATTCCAGAACTCTAGGTTCAAACTAAAGCTCTGATTATTCTTTATTATGCAATGGGATAGTTCCATGGTTGATTTGGGAATTATTTCCCATTCTTTCCCATGGGAGATATCTGTAAAGGGTATACTTTGAAATTGTACCCCAGCTTGATGTGCTTTTGGAAATTGGGGCAAGAGTAGGCCCCAGCTAGAAGTGTGGGTGTGAATATTGAGTGAGGAGCAATTTAGTCTAATTTGTTATTTATTCACGGCGGAATAGCTTTGCAGCACTCGATCTCAGGTTCCCACCTGGAGAATGGTCATAATAGCTGAATAATAACTGTAAGGTCATGGAAGACAACCTATGGCCATGTAACTACATTTTGACAAGGAGCTGACCTTTGAGACATGAAGGGAAGAAATAAATTGGCATGAAAATATATGGAAAAGGATGTATTATGCTGCAGTGCAATACTGAAGCCAGAGCACCATTTAAATAACATGAATAACTCATAGTGTATTATGTTGTTAATATAAATGCAGGGCTCTGAAAATAACTTGTCCTTTGATCCTGCAAATACCAAATTAAATGCCTCAGTTGGCCACAGATCTACTGTGGAAACCAGGGATTAACATGGGTGGCTCTTCATTAACTGGTAGGATATAATGGGCCAAATGGCCTATTCTGTGCCATAATTTCTCTATGGTTTCATTCTCAATGATTTCTAACTCTCTCTCAGTTCTGTAGATTAGTAGCAGTTTACAAACAAAAGGGTAAGAGTGTGTCTATATAATGGATTGATCACTGCATTTCCTCTTCAATATTTATCGGGACATTGCAAGCACCGCTTTTTAAATGTTTTTATGGTTGCATTTGACATGTCAAATCTTTGCAAATGCATTTGCAAGTAGCAAGCAAACTAATTCTTACTCCATAGTGTTGCAAAGTACTGATAAGGCAAAGATAAAAGGTAAATAAAGAGCCCTTCATATGCCCCACAACATAAATAATATTTTTCCAGAAATGAGAATTGTATACGGAAGGGCAGGGATCTTGCCTGTGGTGATTTGTTGGTAGCAGTACTCCCTATAAGATCTCGTTCTTCTGCATGGCCAATTTTAAAAAATATGCCAGTATCGTTTTTTTTAGCACAGCCACACACTTGCGATATTTCACACCGAATAAGACCTATGGGAAACCTTCCAGTCGCTATGTAACCATTCACATGAACAGCTTCGTGGGGACATTGGAGGATGGCACAATTTTCCTGCAATTTTTCTGGTACTGTTTGCACTTAATTCCATTTTCAGAAAATATAACACACCAAAGCAAATATTCACCAACCACAATCAATGGAAGTTCTCACCAGAGTCTGTAAGTACTTGCTTGTTACGTTTGTCCAATACAAGTAAGCACTAAGCAAGGACCTAATTAAAATGCAACCTTACCGAGATCTTGAGAAAAGCAGAATTAGGAAGGAAGAAAGATTAGAAATAAGGAAAAGTCGTACTTAGTAGTTTGTCTCAAGTTCTGTGGAGAAATACCTGACATTAACTCTAGTTATCACGATGACGCCACAGTTGAGATGGTAAATCCATAGGAGGATGTCATGCCCACCAGTTGCAGCTCACTTCTATGACAGAGGGAATGCCATTGATGAAGCAGCTGAAGATAGTTGGGCCTAGGAAACTACCCTGAGGAACACCCGCAGTGATGATCCGGGACTGAGATGATTGACCTCCAACAACCACAGCCATCTTCAGGTATGACTCCAAGCCAGTGGAGAACCCTGATTCCCATTTATTCCAGTTTTGCTGTCACATTCAGTCAAAAGCTGTCTTTCTATCAAGGGCATTCACTCTCACCTCACCTCTCGAGTGCAGCTCTTTTGCCCATTTAGAACCAGGGCTATAATGAGGACTAGAGCTGAGTGGCTCTGGTAGAAAATAATTCCCACTCACCTGACGAAGGAGCAGCGCTCCGAAAGCTAGTGGTGTTTGCTACCAAATAAACCTGTTGGACTTTAACCTGGTGTTGTTAGGCTCCTTACAGAAAATATTGGAAATAGGGCACACAACTATTAGAAGTAAAAGCTCATGGTACAATGGAGAGTTGAGTTAATGCGCCAATGATATGTTACTTGTTCTCTGGTTGCCATATATCAGGATTCATTCCAAGACAGTTTAGCAAAAGCTGTCTTTCGTGCACCCAATGTAATTAGTATGTTGAGAGCCTTTGTGATATACAATGTGAAAGGCTGAAAGGAATTGCCAAAAGGACTTCACAGTTTTAATATTTTTTTGCTTTTCTTTCTTGTATAATTGTCAATAATGCTATCCTGCTGACCTTCATAGAGTTACAATCACAGATTTTCAAAAGAAGTATTACAGAAATAGAGCCAGAGGGTGGTTGAGTTTTGCAGAGTGCATTGGCAGGGAGGAAAAATGTCCTTTAGCCCACTGGTGGCAAGGTTGGTTTTCACGCTGTATTTCTAGTCACTTTGAAAAAATTATTTTCCCCATGGGATTTGCTCGGCTCCACTGCGAATGGCTTTTGATTCGCCACCCTGCTGTCAGTTGAGTGCATTATTCATCAGGGAGCTCCATTTAAAGGCTGCCCCAGGGCTCACCAGTCACTTCCTCTTAGTTCGCTCATTGCTGTAAAGAGGACTGCCCCAAGGTTCTCAGAAGCCCCCTGATACAGACTACTGGATGCAGTGAAGATGTGTCGGGACATCCTCTACCAACGCCCAAGGAGGAGACCAGCTAGCAGGGACACCAACCCAGCATGGGAGGCGGTGGTCAGTGCCAATTCCCTGCAGAGGAGGACAGGCATCCATTGCCACGAAAGGATGAATGATCTTCTCCGTTCTGCCAGGGTAAGTCACTCCTCCCATCACATTCAACTCATACACTCACACATCCACAAGGAGCTCACTCACTGACATGTGAAGGGACACCACCACTCGCTCGCCCACACACATCTTCATCTCCCCTGCTGGTCATCTCCTCATCACCTCACTGCTCCCATTCACCATCCACACATGCCAGGCGTTCTTAGCATCTGCCCTGCCATTCATCCTGCTCACACTCTGTTAGGTTCAAGAATTAGCCGACATCTTGTGGTCTGGTACAAGGGTACGCATTTATTAGGAGTTCCTTCTCTGTCTTACATGATGTTACCAGTCTCCTTCTTCTCACTCTTACAGTCATTATTATACATTATTTCAGAGAACGCCCATTCACATTCATTGGCTAATTAAACACATTTGCAGAGGTGGCCGACACTAATCGGTTCTGACCTCTGATCATGCATTGCACATGAGTTAGTGGTCTCTGCTGAAGTTAGCTGATCACGAGCTGTGAATGTACGTGCTGGTCTCAGCATGTTGTAACATTGCAACATGTCCCAGCACAAGTAAAGCCTGAGGCCTCAGCATGATTTATCCTGTGGAAAATGTTATAAAAATAATGAAGAAAAAATAAAACAAAACAGTGAGCTTCTCACGACTCTCTTCATCTGTTCTCATGCAGAAGAAGTTGGCTTGAAATAAGAAGGAGAGATCCCAGATGGGCAGAGGAATGCCCGAGTTGAAAGTCCTCTTGGAATTAGAGGAGAGAGCCCTCCAGCTGACCAGGGAGGAACTCAACCTCTCCTGTAGCAAAGGTGAGGTGGGTGACGATAAACAAAGTACGGACCAAGTACAGCATCATCCATCATACAAAACCAATGTGAGTCATGTCTCCTGTATCAGGAGGCCTCTGTCAGGCACTAATGAAATCTCCCTTCTCTCATTGGCACATCAGGGGCGCAGCCCACAGAGTCCCCAGCCTGGTCATAGAATGCTCAGACACCAATGAAGATGATTTCACTGAGGTGGGGATTGAAGAACCATCACAGCTTTCACCCACACCCTCCATCAGATGGTGGGATTTAGTAGTGAGAAGCTTTGGGGTCACAAACTGGTGAGCATCTCACTCTCTCTCTGATCTACAGCAGACAGTGTTAGGGATACCTCAAGAACCTGACACTTGGACGATTGCTGGAGCCAGGAATTTGCTGACGCCCAGTCAGATGGCGTGCCTCTGGACTCGGTCATGCCTCAGTTGCTGAAGCTACAAAGGCAAAGTTGGGAACATCAGGAAGGGATGTCAGCAACACTCCTTGGATTGAAAGGCAGAATGGAGGAGTCCCAAGGCCTCCTGTCAAAGAGGATCGTACCAATACTTCGAGGCAGCCAGATCAACACAGCAAAAGTTACGGCCACAGTGGAGACCTTGGTACAAGGCTTCTGTCCTGCACTGATGAAGGACATGCACTCCATGGTGCAGGCACAACTTTCATTGCCAAAGGATGGCAGGGCAGCTTGAACTTACTCCAATTGTCTCTCTATCCCAAGGAGGAAGCCAGGGGCCCTCAGGCACCCATAGGCAGAAGAAGCAGCTGCTGCACAGCCTGAGGCTATCCACCCAGGTGACTCCAAGACCATGCAGCCCAACAGAATCCCCTCTTCCTGTGGTTGCTTCAGCTCCAGCTCCACATGCCAAGAAGAGTGGCATTGCCACAGAGCAAGACCGCAAAAGCAGGCCAGGGTCCTCCAAGTCTCAGCCCTTCAGAGAACGCCTGCCAAGGTCATCACAGACAACAGGGCATGCCAGAGAGTGGCAGGATTAGAAAGGTTAAGAAGGTTTAGTTCCGCAGCATGGGCATGGGTGTTAGGCACTTGTAGATAGCAACCACCTCTGTAAATAAACTTTCATCTATTGCACCCTCTCTACGGCTCCTTGTTTTGATGAGATGTATTTCTGTAGTGTCGGCAAGACAGTTGGATTCCTGTTCCACAGAAAGACTGGGTGCTCAGTCCAGAGCTTCTTCCATGTGCTTTCTGCAAGGTTGTCAGCACAATGGTGATGTCCCCTGACAGTGACTGGACACATCGATCATGCTTGTTTCCCATAGAGAATGAGGATGTCTCTCACAAAGTTCAGGGCTACTGGAACTCATCCTAGTCATTGTCAATGTCTGCTCTCTGCTCATGTTGCCCTGCTGCTTGTCCCCATTTCCCATTAGCCTCAGCCTCCGGTCACACTGAACTTCAAGAGCACAGATCATTAGGGAGGACTTTGATCAGGAGAGATGAAACTTTTTGCACGACATTGCCATGATATGACCCAGGTCACTGAAAGCAAACAAACTGCCCTCAGCCAGACAGGAGTCAGACATTCACAGAAGCTCTGTGAGAACAAAGAACAAAGAACAAAGAACAGTACAGCACAGGAAACAGGCCCTTCGGCCCTCCAAGCCTGTGCCGCTCCTTGGTCCAACTAGACCAATCGTTTGTATCCCTCCATTCCCAGGCTGCTCATGTGACTATCCAGGTAAGTCTTAAACAATGTCAGCGTGCCTGCCTCCACCACCCTACTTGGCAGCGCATTCCAGGCCCCCACCACCCTCTGTGTAAAAAACGTCCCTCTGATGTCTGAGTTATACTTCGCCCCTCTCAGCTTGAGCCCGTGACCCCTCGTGATCGTCACCTCCGACCTGGGAAAAAGCTTCCCACTGTTCACCCTATCTATACCCTTCATAATCTTGTATACCTCTATTAGATCTCCCCTCATTCTCCGTCTTTCCAAGGAGAACAACCCCAGTCTACCCAATCTCTCCTCATAGCTAAGACCCTCCATACCAGGCAACATCCTGGTAAACCTTCTCTGCACTCTCTCCAATGCCTCCACGTCCTTCTGGTAGTGCGGCGACCAGAACTGGACGCAGTACTCCAAATGTGGCCTAACCAGCGTTCTATACAGCTGCATCATCAGACTCCAGCTTTTATACTCTATACCCCATCCTATAAAGGCAAGCATACCATATGCCTTCTTCACCACCTTCTCCACCTGTGTTGCCACCTTCAAGGATTTGTGGACTTGCACACCTAGGTCCCTCTGTGTTTCTATACTCCTGATGACTCTGCCATTTATTGTATAACTCCTCCCTACATTATTTCTTCCAAAATGCATCACTTCGCATTTATCCGGATTAAACTCCATCTGCCACCTCTCCGCCCAATTTTCCAGCCTATCTATATCCTGCTGTATTGCCCGACAATGCTCTTCGCTATCCGCAATTCCAGCCATCTTCGTGTCATCCGCAAACTTGCTGATTACACCAGTTACACCTTCTTCCAAATCATTTATATATATCACAAATAGCAGAGGTCCCAGTACAGAGCCCTGCGGAACACCACTGGTCACAGACCTCCAGCCGGAAAAAGACCCTTCGACCACTACCCTCTGTCTCCTATGGCCAAGCCAGTTCTCCACCCATCTAGCCACTTCTCCTTGTATCCCATGAGCCTTAACCTTCTTAACCAACTTGCCATGTGGGACTTTGTCAAATGCCTTACTGAAATCCATACAGACGACATCCACGGCCCTTCCTTCATCAACCGTTTTTGTCACTTCCTCAAAAAACTCCACCAAATTTGTAAGGCACGACCTCCCTCTTACAAAACCATGCTGTCTGTCACTAATGAGTGAGGATCTATGCACAGTCCCCACTGCCTTCAAACATGGCGAGGATCTGAGAGCAACTCAGGATGTATGAGTTGTGCACACTCCCTGGGAACTAAGCACACATCTAGAGGATGCACTTTGTGTAGCCACAGGCCAGGTGAACGTTGAAGGAGTGAAAGTCCTTGAGCTTGATGAAATGCATGTCTTGATGCCATGGGAGTTGGAGAGCCAGGTTAGTGCAGTTGATGGCACTCTGAACCTATGAATGTCAGAAATCTAGGCAAATCCCATGGCTTTTGTGTCTTGGCTCGCCTGATCCCAGTCGAAATGGTTGTGATCCCTAGCGAAGCATGGGTCTGTCACCTCCTTGACGCATTTATGTGTGATGATTGCAAGATGCTGCAAAGATCACCTGTGGAGCCCAGAAAAGAGCCAGTTGTGTAAAGGTTGAGGGTGGCTGTGACTTTCAAAGCCACTGGTAATGGATATCCTCTGGTCTATATTTAAGTGGTTGGATGATTGCTTTAAGAGCTGGCCACATGATTTGATGATGATGTCATGGGGTGTTTCACAGGCTCCTGCTTAGTTTCATTTGTACTCTGGACAGGCACAGCTTCTTCTGTTGTTAGTTTGAATCTACGTGTGCAAACCACATCTTTTTCTTTTGTTGTAAAACCCACAGCCCATAACATAGTTAGGACATCACAAAAAGAAAATGAATGACAAGTTGGGAACTTGTTTCATCGAGAACATTGAGAAAAGATCCTAAGCAGAGAAAAAAATATATTGTGTGTCCTCACACTTTGAATATTAAAAGGAGGAAATCAATAACAGGATTAAAGATTGAAGAAAGACCAAGTTATAAAAAAAGCTCCACGTGTGGTTTTAAAAGATGGGGACATTCTGATCAGAGAAGGGTGAAATTCCAGGCAGCATCTGGTATATTTAAAAAGAAGGGACACTTTGCTATACAGCTGGGGCCATCTGCAAATAATACATAAAGTCAATGGTCTCCAGGATATAAAGGGGTGTTCTGGAAAGATAGTAATGACAAATACACTAAGCAGTCTTGAGCTGCTAGTGCCTGGATGAGAAATGGTGAGTCAGGAGGAGACGTGAGTCTTTTCAATTAAGAAAATAAATCATGAAGTTCCTATGCTGAGCATTTTCGGTATTTTGTACAAACAGATAAAATTGCAAACGAGTTACTCATACCAGATTTTCCCAACAAAATAGGAACCTTCAACTTGCGCCAGAGCTTGGTTCATCCAGCAAAGATGTGGAGATGCCGGCGTTGGACTGGGGTAAACACAGTAAGAAGTCTAACAACACCAGGTTAAAGTCCAACAGGTTTATTTGGTAGCAAACACCACTAGCTTTCGGAGTCGAGCACGCTCTGAAAGCTAGTGGCGTTTGCTACCAAATAAACCTGTTGGACTTTAGCCTGGTGTTGTTAGACTTCTTACTGTGTTCATCCAGCAAAGCCAGGAACCAAAACTTATGATGACTTGACAAAGATTCTGGAAGAACATAACTCTCCAAAGCCACTGATCATCATGGACTGGTTCAAATTCCACCAAAGGAACCAAGTGGAAGATGAAAACATTGCACAGTTTGTAGCAACCTTAAAAAGGCTGGTACAACATTGTGAGGTTGTCTAGTCTGTGGTCTCAAAAATGAGGTTACCTCAAGAAGATTGCTTACTGAACATGCTTTGATTTTACAGACAGCAGTAGAAATCACATTATTGATGGAACTGGATTCCATGGCAGTCACTAAATGTGGAGGAGGTCAGCATTCCAAGGATTCATTGCTGTGCAACAATCAGTGATATAAATCAATGGTAATTTAGTGGGCATGATTGGGTGAGCAGTCAGACGACAGGCATGTTAATTGATTTGTAGCTGAAAAATCTCAGCTGCAATGAAATGTTCATTACAGACATGCCTCACCATTGGACCTTCTCTTGTCAGCAATGAGTTCACAGACCCCCTCACCATATGAGTGGATTTGTCAGTCCACGATGACTGGCCACCCACCCAAAGCACTAGCCCAGACTTCCCTTCCCAGTGTCAGGGATTTCCAAGAAGGCAGTGGCCCAACAGCAGAAGAATGCAACCTCAGGAATGGTCATTTTAAAACTTGGCAATCTTCCCTTTCTGGTGCTGAGTCTTCCCCTCTTCTGGGCTCAAATATTACACCTTCTGGCCACTGAAGTCTTTGCCTCTTTTCCCTGGTTCTATTGCCCTTGTAGCCCTGGTGCCTTCAGCCTTCAACCCCTGCGCATTCAACCCCGGTGCCTTTGGACCCGATCCCTTCATTCTTCAGACCATATGTATTACCCCTTCTGGTGCTGAAGCTTGTAACAGAATTCCCCTCCTCTTTGCTGGTTCCTTCAAGGTCTCTGCCATTACCCTCCAAGGCTTTTGCAAGTATCCCCTTGCTTTTGCCAGTATTCCCTCACCTTTACCAGTATCCCCTTGCCATTGCCAGGACCCCTTCGCCTTTGCCAGTACCCCCTCATCTTTACCAATATCCCCTTGCCTTTGATAGTACCCCCTTGTCTTTGCCAGTACCCTCTTTCCTTTGCCAGTACCCTCTTACCTTTGGCAATACCCCCTCGCTTTTGCCAGGCCTCTGTTGAAGGCGTCTTGTCTTTTCCGCTACCCACTCTAACCGCAGTGTCAGATAGTGAGCTGTACACTCACGTCCATACTCCCCTCGGAATTGGACTCACCAGGTTCACACCTTTTGAAAGCAGTCGTGACTTGCGCTTTTATGACATCATGCTGCAGTATGGGGGTAGGGGGATGATTGCTGCATCAATAATGAGATGAAAATGAATATGGTTCCCAACATTGCATGGTGGGAAATCCATTAAGTTACTGGCAGGCATGGGAATGATCGCCTGTTTTCCACTTCTGGTAAGATTCTCCTCTCCCATTGCCAAACCTACCAGAAAAGAAGGAGAGCAGAAAACCCGAGCCATAAAGTAATTTACTCATTCAGAGCTAATTGGTTCCTTTCAACCTTTATTCATGAATTGAGCAGCAACATGCCCATTTAATTTGTGAAAATTACTTATATAAAATATTATGCAATGATTTTCTCTCTTTCAAGAAAGACTTAAATGATTTTTGATCACCTTAGGTCAAATACGTTGGTGCATAACTTGACAAAGTGTATTTAAATATAAATATATTGTTATCTATTAAATAGGCCAGCCATACCAATCCTTCTTGATCTTGGAGACAGTGGGGTACTTTAATTAACTTCCAATTAAAGATGTCCTTGGGATGTGTCAAGTGGAGGGAGGGCATGTTGCACATTAAGATGCTAAACCATTACAACCTCTGCCGCTTGCTTATCATTTCTGTACAGGAAGATGTTTGAACCTGACAGTGTAGAGACGGAATCTTGTCAATAAACCTATAAGCAGATTGTAACAATTTTATAAAATACTCATAGTTATCCTATGACATTGCTTATGAAAAATCAGGGCAAGCCAACAGCAATACTTATCCCAAAAGAGACAATATTGCAGCCAGCTAAGGTTTGTCTCCCTCTCTCTTTCCTCTCCTCTATTCCACAGGGTCTGTTTCACCCCCTTTTAATGGGGTCTCTACCTCCATTAGGCCATAAAACCATAAGAAATAGGAACAGGAAAGGCCATTCAGCCCTTTAAGCTTGCTTGCCATTTAGTAAGATCATGGCTGATCTAACACTCTCCAAGCACACTTTCCAGCCTTCTTTCCTTAACCCTTAATTCCCCTACTGATTAAAATCCTATCGGTTTCAGTCTTAAAAATGTTCAAGGACTCGGCCTTTACAGTTTCCGAGGGCAAAGAATTCCAAAGATTCCCTACTCTTTGAGAGAAGGAAATCTTCCTCAAAACCATCTTAAATGAGCACCCCTTTATTCTGCGACTATACCTTCTGATCCTACGCTCTCCCATGAGTGGAAACATCCTCCCAACTTTTACCCTGACCAACCTCTTCACCTCCCACATTGTGCTACATGCTGCTGAGTCCTAAAAATATCAGAGAAAGTGGCTCAGCTCTCTCTCTCCTGATAAACACTCCATTGCTGCACTTTATCATTCATTCTCACATATCTGCACAAATTGTTGCTGATGAGTTTTAAAGATTTCAGTTGCTGAGGTTAAGCTCGCTTTCACCAATTCCTGCTGCTTCACAATCTACTCAAGCGGTTATTGGTGCCCTTTGAGATTCACCCTTTGCCCTTCATCATGTGCTGTTGGGACACAGATAGGTATTTATTCTTGCGACAACTCAGCGGGAACTTTCTCTAGCTGTTTCACCATTGTGGAGGAGTCTACCATGCTGGACACTATTGTAAATCTAACCCAGAATGTATGCTCTACCAGCGATCAGCACTATGTCCTTATATGTCCAACCCCTGAACCACTCTTTTCTCAACATATCTAAGTAGTGCCTGGTGTTAATGCACGTTGTTTGAGCAACATTCTGCACAACCATGATGTGTAGATGTATGTACTAGAGCTGAATTTCAACCATTATCCAGGAAACCCACCACCACTCTAGAACATCTCGGAACGGAGGAGCTGCCTGAATCAATGCAGGCAGCACTTTCTGTTAAACATTCAGCCTCCATTCACAGACCAAACGGGACAGAAAATATGGATTTGAGATGCAATCTGTGGATATTTCAAGCCCCAAGGTGTCACTTGACATTGTAGTCACTTGGAATGTCAACATATATTCACAATCACCTTTTATTAAACCTACTGCTAAAATGGTGCTAAACATTAAACAGGAGATAATGAACACATTGAGAAGCTGGTCAAGTAATTCAAGGTTATGCTGAATTATGGTTTATATGGTATTTCACAACTGGGATCTGCTTCCATTGAATGTTGTTTAGAATGCAGTTGGATGAAGTCATTCTGTTAAATTTTGATTATATGGGAAGCAAAAACAAGGAGGAAGCTGCAGATGAATAGAATGACCACAATGACAGTAAAAAATGACCAATTTGTGGGAGTAAAACACTTCAACTATGGCTTGGTAGCCTTGGCAATGGTATATTGCACACAGATATCTGTATAAATATTGCACAATAGAAACAGAAATGTATCTGAAGCTACACTTGTGGATTATTTCTTAAAGAGATAACCTATCCTCTGCTGATATTTTACTTTTATCCTTGTGTCTAAACACCCTCCAGAAACAGTGAATGGTAATAAATCAAGCTATACTGGATATTCAGAACATAATTAATCACAGCATGAAATCAAGCAAAAAAACATGCCAATCTAGGATTTATATGGAACAGCGTGCCTTACTCAAATTACAATGCAGCTAATTCTGTTAACCCAGAAGTTCCTGTTGACGAATTTATATGGTTAAGATATCAGTTTTCACACTGCAGAATCACAGCAATGCCAAATGGAATAAAGAATGCCTGCCCTTTTGTCATTTGTCATTTAATCTCTCCTGCCTTTTACCCCATCACAAATCATCCTTTGTTCTCCGCCACCCACCCCGCACTTTCCCTGTCTCTGTGCTTGCTTAAATTGATGTGGAGATGCCGGCGTTGGACTGGGGTAAGCACAGTAAGAAGTCTCACAACACCAGGTTAAAGTCCAACAGGTTTATTTGGTAGCAAATACCATAAGCTTTCGGAGCTTGCTGCTCCTTCGTCAGATGGACCACTCCATCTGACGAAGGAGCAGCAAGCTCCGAAAGCTTATGGTATTTGCTACCAAATAAACCTGTTGGACTTTAACCTGGTGTTGTGAGACTTCTTACCTTGCTTAAATTGTCAGGTATTGTCACATTCCAGTTTTGACAAAAGGTCATAGAGGTGAAGGGTTAACCTTATTTCTCGATATGGATCCTGGAAAACATGCTGACTACATTCAGCATTTTCTGTCTGTATTTCAGATTTCCAGCATCCTCAGTGTTTTCTTTTAGCAAGGAATGACTGTACTTGATTGGTGAATCTTCTTCCTGAGATCTTACGCTATAGAAAATGACCTAAGCAGTGCAGGGTAGATTTTACAAAGTTGCATTTCCAGCTTAGAATTTCATCCATCTACTGGGCATTCAGGTGTGGAGGCCAGAGGGCACTGCTGGGGTTGCCATCCTCCCACTTGCTAATCCCATTCAATGGGCAAAATTCTGCCCAGAGAGCACAAAGGTGTAAAATTATCCCCACAATGTGACCATCAGCAAGGCAAAATTTGGTGAAGTATATGTAGCAGCAAGACTGATTGTATCCACGTGCAAAACAAATTGTGAACAAATTGAATGTATAAGTAATTTAAAGGGAAAGTTTATTTTCAAATTATAAAGTGTGAAGATTTATCAGAGACACTTAATACGCTGCAAGGGCAGCTTGCATTTCTTCATGGAGAAGAAGAGCCCATGGCACTTGTATGGAATTCCTTTGTCAATGACTTTAGTTACTTATTTTAAATGCTCCTATAGTATTAGGGTGTTCTGGGTTGAAAATGTTAATGTGTGGGACTGGATAAACATTATCACCCACATAATGATGCTAGGGGATTTTTACAGTAACTTCATTGCAGTGTTAATGTAAGCCTACTTGTGACATTAATAAATAAACTTAAACTTAAAGTAAGAGAGAGACACATGATCGAGAGTTGAGAAGGAGAAAGCTCATGGCTTAGACTGAGTAACACCTGTAGTCTTGTATCTGTGTTAGTTATGTTCATTTGATAAACGAGTTATTGTTCAGATGTATCTATATGTCTACAATCGTCTCTTAACCAGTCACAACTAATATACAACAGCCTCCATTAAAGTAAAGAACAAAGGAATTTCGTATGAATGCTTCGGTGACACCACTGTACAACGTTGAATGAAGAAAATAGGGATGGATTTTTAACTGCGGGCCATTTGAAAGATGGAAAGTTACGAGTTTAGAATTAGAGGTGAGACTTTTGGATCCAGACCTGATTCTGAATGGGCAACAAGCGCATCCTCTTTCAGATATCTTACATTGACATCTTCAGGCCCTTCAGCAGTGTAGGGTAAATTCTGCAAAGTTGCATTTCCAACTCAGAATTTCATCCACCTATTGGGAATTCAAGTGTGGAGTCATGGGGAGGTCAAAGGGCGCAACAATTCTTATTCAATGTCGAACGAGGGGGCCCATGTCATACTAGGAACTAAATGCGATTTCAACCACTGACTTATGCCAATTGGCGAGTGGACTAACCAGAAGGAATCATTTGTGGCCCCTCAAGTAAAGGCCCTGAATTTTACAAGGCAGAGGAGAGAATTTTCGACGACAAGCAGCAGCAGGAGTAAGACCATAAGATCATTAGATGCAGGAACAGAATTAGGCCATTCAGTCCATCACATCTGCTCAGTCATTCAATAAGATCATGACTGATCTGATTTGATAGTCCTCAACTCCACTTTCCTGCCTTATCTTCATAACCCTTGATTCTGTTACTGATCAAAAATCTGCCTATGTCACTCTTGAACATATTGAAGAACTCAGTCTCTACAGCCCTCTGCAGTAAAGAATTCCATACATTCACTGCCCTCTGCAAGAAGAAATTCCTCTCCATCTCTGTCTTGAATGAATGGTTCCTTATTCTGAGATTATGCCTTCTACTCCAAGACTCTCCCACAAAGGGAGCATCCTCTCAGCATCTACCCTGTCAAGCCCCCTGAGAAATCTATATATCATATAAGGTCACTTCTTATTCTTCTAAACTTCGATATGTCTGACGTTAACCTACTCAATCTTTCCTAATAAGAAAATCCCTCCATATCCAGGGTCACTTCTTTGAAGTGCCTCTCATGCCAGTATATCTTTTCTTAGATAAGGGGACCAAAACTGTTCATAGTATTCCAGGTGTGGTCTAACTATTGCCTTGTGTAGCTTCAGCAAGACTTCCCTACCTTTATATTCCATTCCCTTTGAAATAAAGGCCAACATTCCATCTGCCTTCCTGATTACCTGCTGAACTAGCATGCTAGCTTTTTGTGATTGAAACATGAGGACCCCAAATCCTTCTGTGTTACAGCTTTCTGCAGTCTTTTTCCATTTAAGTAAGATTCAACTCCTTTATTCTTCCTACAAAGTGCGTAACTTCACATTTTCCTACATTACATTCCATTGTCAAGCTTTTGCCCACTCAGTTAGCTGTGTCTACCTGTCTATATCCCTCTGTAAACTATTTGTGTCATCCTCACCACTTGCCTTCCCACCTATTTTTGTGGCATCTGCAAACTTGGTAGTAGCGCATTCACTTTCCTTGTCCAAGTCATTAATATTTATTGTAAACAATTGTGGCCCCATCACCCTCTATTCTACTAGTTATAGGTTGCCATCCTGAAAATGTCCCTCTTATCTCAACTCTCAGTCTTCTATTATTTAGCCAATCCTCTAACGATACAAATATACTATCTCCAACACCATGGGCTCTTATTTATTAAATAGCCTATTGTGCGGCACCTTATCGAACACATTTTGGAAATCCAAATATTTTACATCTATTGGTTCCCCTTTATCTATCCTTCTCATCACTATCTCAAAGAATTATAATAAATTTGTCAGGCATGATTTCCCCTTCTTGAAGCCATGCTGACTCTGCTTGATAATAATAATTATTATTTACTGACTTGGAAATATATCACTGTTCCTTTGCAGTCACTGGGTCAAAATCCTGGAATTCCCTCCCTAATGGCATTGTGGGTTAACCCCCAACATGTGGACTGCAGCGTTTCAAGAAGGCAGCTCACCACCACATTTTCAAGGGCAACTTGGGATGGACAATGAATGCTGGCCAGCCAGCGATGCCCATGTCCCCCAAATGAATAAATAAAATTATATTATGAATTTCTGAATGCTCTGCTGTTACATCCTTTATAATGGACGCTAACATTTTCCCAATGACAGAGCGTCGATGGCTCCACAAAACCACAATCCACTGCGAGCTATGTTGTGTTTCTTCCTGGATCTGCTCCATTGCCCCCCTCCCCAGGCCTTACCTGCTGGCTCGCTTAGCATAAGTTCCAGATGATTTCCCACTCTCCCACAATTGGCAAGCAGTTGTGTGGTGCCAGTTTAAAGCCAGCAGTTCGATAAGGTGCTTTTAATTGTAGTCAGAGCCTGAAAATAGCTTATGTTGGCTTTGGGTTATAGAATAGAACCATAGAATCCTACAGTGCAGAAGGAGGCCATTTGGCCCATCGAGTCGACACCGACCGCAATCCCACCCAAGCCCTATCCTCACAACCTCATACATTTACCTTAGCTAGACCCATGACACTAAGGGGCAATTTAGCATGGCCAATCAACCTAACTCGCACATCTTTGGACTGTAGGAGGAAACCGGAGCACCCGGCGGAAACCCACGCAGACATGGGGAGAAGATGCAAACTCCACAAGTTGGGAATTGAACCCGGGTCCCTGGCGCTATGAGGCAGCAGGGACTGTGCCACGGTGTCACCCCAGACTAAGATGAATTCTCAACACCCACCTTTACTTCGGTGTCCCCTTGACCCCCATACCCTCCCCAACAACATATTTTCTAAAAATTGGTAGATAACTGTCAAATTTTAGGCCTTTTATTTCTGTTCATTCTTTGAATAGTTCTGTTTAATCAGTATACCTTTGTGAAATAATATCAGGAATGGACGATGAAAATTTACTGTACCCAACATTGCAAAAGAACTGAATTAGCATAACTAGATACGGTTACTAAATTAGTGCATCAACGGACTTGTCATCTCAACAGTGTGTGTTAATTGAGCTCCTTCACATTGTCAGGAACAGAAAACTCTCCAAACCTATTCCCCATCGTGTTTCAATGAAAATATTCACAATGTTATCAGAAAAAAAATAGAAAGGATTGTGTTTTTTTAAAGATAGGTTGATAATGAGATTCTCTCTTTAAACTGTAATTATAATTTCCCATAAAACATCTGAAAACTGGAATTAAAATTCAAAGCAGTACATTCCCTGGTCTTCTTACACTCTTAATAGCACTGTTCAGCTCAAAACACAAGTATAATTATCAAAATGGAGTTTGGACATCAATAATCTAAATGTAAATAAGCAAACAGTTGCAGTTACAGATAGGATAGTATTTAGTCAACGAACTAATTTTGCTGTAGTCTTGAACCCCTTCAGACTCTCTGTAACTTACATATTTACAGCAGCACAGTCGTTTGCACCACTGCCTCACAGTGCCAGGGACCCGGTTCGATTCCCGGCTAGGGTCACTGTGCAGAGTCTGAACTTCTCTCCGTGTCTGCATGGGTTTTCTCCGGGTGCTCCAGCTTTCTCCCACAATCTGAATGATGTGCTGGTTAGGTGCATTGGCCATACTAAATTCTCCCTCAGTGTACCCGAACAGGTGCTGGAGTGTGACGACTAGGGGATTTTCACATTAACTTCATTGTAGTGTTAATGTAAGCCTACTCATGACACTAATAAATGAACACTAAACCTTTGTTACTATGCTGGAAAAGTGGCAGGAATCCCATTTACTTGATTTGTCAATTAAGAACATTCATTTCTCCCTTGCAAGGTATTTCGAATTGCTCCGATTGTGGCTCAGATTGTGTACATCTAAGTCCATGAAAGGTAACATTTCCCTATTTGACAACTTAACTAGCATTTCTGCAGGCTGCAGTTGTCAGGTGCAGTTTTGGCAGGAGCATATTAATGTCTGAATGTGGATACATTTCTGAAATTGAATCAATTTCTGGAACTGCGAAAGCCCAGGCCAAATGGAATAGTGCGGCCTCACTTCCTCTTTGTATCCTTCCTGTTGCATTTCCCTCTCCTCTTCCAGCACTTTTTCCTTCTGTGCTTCCTCCTCGTCCTTTCCCCATGCTCCTGCTCCTAAACTCCCCATTTAATCGGTTGTGGCAAGGGCTCTTACCTCATAATGGCTAGGTTTGCAGCATGCAGTTCAGTCAGTGGAAATGTTGTCTGAGGAAATCAATGGTGTGCTCTATAATGTTCCTGTGGCTGCATGGCTCGTATTGCGGGCCTGCTGTGCATATAGGGTTCCTGATGGGAGTTGTGAGCTATAGCACGAGACGATAATCTAGACTTCTAGTGGCCAGCTTTTGACTTGTCATACAAGTTCAAATAGCAGCGGAATAAAGGACTGCTGTAAAATGATAGAATTTCGGCTCCCGCTAGGATAACAGGCATTTACCTGCATGACACACTTGCCGCTTGTAGCTGCGCTGTATGCGCACATTGATGGAGCAAAATTCCTTTCTGCTAATAATTACAACCAAATTCAGGTGAGGAGCATGTGAAGCAATGTGCATGCTGTCAAAGGCAACAAATACCTAATTACGGGGAAGTCTGTAATTCATGCATAATCTTGTGCTTACTCCTCTTGCCTGTCTTCAGTAAGAAGTGTAAGGTTTAGAGTTCTGATTAGAGTTCCAATTAAAACAAACTCTCGAGTCTGAATTTTTAATTTGTAACACTATGGTCCTCAGCTGTGCTTGACCTACTAAGTACAAATAACTAGTATTTATGACTCAAGTAGAATTTATTAAGCAAGATTCCACATATACTTACCCACAAGCAGTGAAGACAGCATAGAAGTTTCTCATCTCTCGCGATCCCTGGAAATCCTGATGTTGTCAACACAGACAATGTCCCTCTTCTTTCTCTTTGTTGTTATGGACCAGATCAGAAACTCCAAGGTATTTTATGAAGTTATCTTAGACCCTAACTTTTACATTTGATTTTGGTATTAGGGTGAGCATAAGGTGTTTCACTCCAGGTGTGATTCCAGTGAACCCCTCGGAAGCTTTTCTCAAAACAAACTTTATTTCCGAACACAGTTAAAATATAACAGAATGAATTAGCATAACTTTTACCAATTAAAATACTTAAGCATGACACGATATAATTCTTAATAGCTAGCATTCTCTATTGTTCCAATTTAGCAGTATCCTCCATAGACATAAATCGTCTTTCGAACCAGTTAGCACAGAAAACCAAATATGCTTATGTGGCTACTCAATTTCTGGCCTTTTAACACCCCTGGTGAGGGATCCAGACAAACCTGTCTTCTAATTCTCATGCAACAACTTGCAGAGAAAGCTCCACCCCCAAACAGTAGAATTTCAGAGAAAGAGACTTAATTTTTTGGCAGATTCCAGTCTCTACTTCAAACAGAGCAAGAAATACAGAGAAAGCAACATCTCTTTAAAGATCCCAAAAAGCAGACTGTCTTGAGTTCGCTGTGACAGCCTAACTTAACCCAGTCATATGACCTTACCTGTCAATCAACCTAATCAAGCCCTACTCTGCAATATCCCTGGGGAAAAAACACAAAATAACTGAATTCTGAATGAGTTCAGATTAAACAAAACACTGTAGCAATTAAGATCAATTATGCTGCTTCAGTAACAACACAGTGCTGCTGTACAGACAGAATGGTCCTGATAATAAAAAACAAACTGCTACAACAGATTCTGCACTAAAAATATGACAAATACATTTCTTAAAACCATCGTATTGTCACATTGTCTTTGAAGCAATGTTGATCTATGTCTAGAAGAGTCATACTCCAGAAACCATGGTATCACTGTGCCAATGAGAATTATGATTTCTCAACTTTTATCCCCCAGTCTCCCAATTCCTCTTTCCTTTTTTGGAGTTGGTCCAAGTTCACTTCGCTTTTGGCTATAGGACCCAGTTGATCTCATGTGATCTCATCTTTGGAACAGCCCCCACTTTAAGGGTCATAAACTCCAGAAGATTACAATCCATCACAAAGAAATGCACATTTCCTTCCAGACCATAGAATTTTAGAATCCCTACAGTACAGAAAGAGACCATTCAGCCCATCAACCCTGCACTGATTTTCCAAAAGAACATCTTACCCAGGCTCATCCACTACCTTATCTCCATAACCTCACACATTCACCATGGCTAATCCATCTAATCTACACATCTTGGGACACTAAGGGGCAATTTAACATGGCCAATCCACCTAACCTGCACGTCTTTGGACTGAGGGAGGAAACTAAAGCACTTGCAGGAAACCCACACAGACTCGAGAAGAATGTGCAATCTCCACACAGTCACCCAAGGCTAGAATCAAACCCGTGTCCCTGGTGCTGTGAGGCAGCAACGCTAACCACTGTGCCACCATGCCACAGAGAAGCCATAACTAAAGTTACATTCTCTTGTCAACATATCTTAACCCAAGCCCCACACTAAAGCTATTAAAATCAACAACTAAGACCACTTCTTATCATAATATCAGAGAAGAAAAGTTTCCTCGCTGGTACCGATGTATTAAAACAATACATGGTTTGTTTAAACAGTGTCATTCTAAGTTCAGGCTGCTTTAGTTATTCTGTCAAATTGATTGAAAAGCAAACACCCAATTGGCTGTTAAGACAGCTTCAGCTCCAGACTCAAACCAGCTCTATCATAAAACACATTTGTTTCTTCACAAACATCTGCTTTTCCTATTCCCCAAAATACCTTGACGTTTAATTGCCCAACAGAAAGTCAAAACTGAACCAGTTCATTTTATTGTGCTTACAGAATACAATCCATAGATAGTATCGATTCTAAAAATTGGTAGAATTATCAAAATCTTACAGGGGGAATTAGATGCCCATGTTTCTCTGACCATAGTGAGTAACACTGATCTCTCACTATTGAGCGGCTGTGCACCACAAAAGGTGTTGCTTAAATATCCAACAGTAGCCTGAAAAGAGTTAAAGTCATGATGAGTTACAGTTACACTGACAGTCAAATGTCCCCTTCCTGCTTGGAGGTTGCAGAAGTGACTTCAGCTGTTGACAGATTTCAGATGTTGACCTCATTTGTGAACTAAAAACACCTCTGATAATTATTGCTGAAGTTGAGGCTCTTTGAAGACATTCTGTGGAGATACCGACATTGGACTGGGTAGGCACAGTAAGAAGTCTCACAACACCAAGTTAAATTCCAACAGGTTTATTTGGTAGCACAAGCTTCGGAGCGCTGCCCCTTCATCAGGTGAGTGGAGGATTGGGTTCACAAACAGGGCATATATAGACACAGACTCAACCAATAACAGGTAATCAAGTCTTTACAGGTGCAGACAATGTGAGTGGAGAGAGGGTTAAGTACAGGTTAAAGAGGTGTGAATTGTTTCAAGCCAGGACAGTTAGTGAGATTTTGCTAGCCCAGGCAAGTCGTGGGAGTTACAGATAGTGTGACATAAACCCAAGATCCCGGTTGAAGCTGTCTTCATGTGTGCAGATCAGTTTTTGGCTATCAGTTTTTGCTTGGTGATTCTGCGTTGTCGTGTGCCATGAAGGCCGCCTTGGAGAATGCTTAACCGAAGATCAGAGGCTGAATGCCCTTGAATGCTAAAGTGTTCCCCGACAGGAAGGGAACACTCCTGCCAGGTGATTGTTGAGCAGTGCCCATTCATCCGTTGTTGTAGTGTCTGCATGGTCTCGCAATGTATTTGAAGACGTTTGGCAGATAAGGCCTCTGGCTGAGTGTCCTTCCCCCCTCCATCTCCTCCTCCTCCTTCCAGCAGCTTGTCCTGTTTTGCATGCTTTTTCATTTTCCCAGTCATTGTCAATTCCCAGAAGAAGCTCTACCTGATCACTTATGCCTGGAAGTACTCTCTTTCAACACAATATTGTATAGGACGAAAATGTACAGCAAGACCAGCCAAATCACTCCTTATCAAATATTCAAACATTATCCATATATAGAAAATTTCCATAAATGTATACAATTGCATCAGGTGCCAAAAGAAATCCAGCAACTAAGCTGATAAATAGCACTTTAAATGCAGTTTACGTCATGTTCAACATTGTAAAGTCAGGAAATTGCAAAATGGCAGTGGTGGTTTCAAATCACCGTAGTACACTGATTCACGTCATTCACTGGCACCAGCAGTGATTGGATGCATTTGTACAAACTCTTTACTGACAAAAGGCTTTATGCATTCCCTGTCAATAGTAAAAAAAACATTAACTTCACAGCCAAATTTTAACCCCTAAAGGAAAAAGCATGTTTTCTCTGTAGCAATAAATGTGTTTTAATGGTAAAATTATGCATGCTTGGCTGAGAGCCCAGACTGTTATTATAATATGAGAATACCTGATCCCGAGAGAAAACACTGTTTGATTGACAACTCAGGCTCTCTGATTTCTATGGCCAGCAACACAATGTTTGTTGACATAAGTTAAATGGTTTCAAGCATTTGTGTTTTTTGCAACTTCAAAGGGCTTGGATGATTGACACTTTTTTAGCTTATAGTCCAGAAATTTTGTTCAAGCACAGGAGAGCATTATCAATGGATCATGTTTTGTCAAAGCTGCTTTGTTTATGCATTCCATTTTACACTGTGGTGTTCATTGGTTCTAGAAAGCATACAGTGGATCAATGGGCATGGAAGTGCTTTGATATAAGGGGCATAAGGAACCTGAGGGGTGTGTGGAAGGTCAGGGATTGGTATAGGAGACATAAAAGGACTTAAGGGGTGGGTGGGGTTATGAGCTGGGATGGATGAGGCATGTGGAGTGTTTGGAGTGGGAAGGGAGTGTGAGGGGTGAGAGCTGGTGAGCCATTGTGTGTTTTTTTATTGGGATAAACTCAGGCGCTCCTACATCACTGAAGTGGAACTTTTAAACAGCCTACCTCTGCACTGGGCTGCCTCTGCACTTCTTCCTAGGTCAGCAGGCCTGACGCCAGCTAGCACCTAGCTCTCAGTAATAAAAATCCCATCTTAGTGGGTACTTTCTCCCGATGCAGGTGGGCCAAGCTTTCCTCAATCTGCCCACCTGGCGATGAAAATCCAGGCCAATGTTCTCAGTCTCAAATCTTTTCAGTTCTTGCTTGGTTTCCCCTGCTTAGAGCATAAGGTACTGAACAAGGCCTGTAATGAACTGTTCTTACATTCCTCTGAAGCCAGATGTTAGCCTTAATCCTTGAACTGGTTTGCCAGTTTGATGAAACACCTGAGGGTACTTAGTGATTGCATGATCTTGTGTTGTGAATTTCACTTCTACACTAAAGAACTTGTGCCAGTTTAACCTAAGTGCAGTTAAACAATTTATTTCACCCTCCATCACAATGATGGACAATCCTGCAAATCAATCCATGTATGTCACTGATACCAACACACTTCCCATTATGGGGATTTTCTCTCCTCTATAACTTTGTAATTCTATGTGCGATCTCACTAGCCGATGTTGACTCACAATTTCACAGCATAGCGATTTAGGAATCACACTAACCGACGCCCCCATGTTGACGTCCACGTTTACCAATGCTACTTGGATGACAATGACCTGTGAACCTCCATTGAACATTTTTGTGCTTCAGATCATGAGGTTCACAACTGATCCCTCATCGACCCGGTGCTGTTCCACAACGTTGTGCAGTGATGCTGTTTTGCCCAGCCAGCATTTTCTCCATTTACATTCTTTTGACTTGATTTGGCAAGATAACACTTCTTCAAAAGACGGCTAGATATAGCACTTGGGGCGTTATGGGGAAAAAGCAGGATTAGTCTATTTAGTTGAATAGTCAGCCATGATCGTAATCAATGGCAGAGCAGACTCGAAGTGCCAAATGGCCTCCTCCTGCTCCTATTTTCTATGTTTCTATGTTTCTTGTACTTCTCTGGCTTCAGAAATGGACAATTCTGTGCCCAATATTGACATAAGTGCCAGTAACAGGCATTTTAGAATCTCTGCTGCTACTTACCTCTGTCCTTAGGGCCTTTTGCTTACTCAGTTGCAGTTTATATACTTCAGCATACAACTGGCATTTGTTAACTCTGACTTCTTTCAAGTCAAGTGCTGTTATGTCTATAGATAATGCTATTTGGCACATTATGTCAAAAGTTAACAATGGCAATGTCAGGATCTTACTGAGAATGCCTTCAGTTTTTAAACCGCACGCAAACATGTACTGCAATGCTGTCGATTGAAACTCTCCAAAATTATAATGACCAAACAGATTTTTCAAAGCCATGGTAAAGTCTCCAATGTCCTCCATGGGCAATTAATTCCTGCTTCCAAAATTGATAGCTCTCTGCAATCTCCAATCCTCTCTGGGGATTGTACTGCTGCTTAAACTTATACAAACTATCCAAGGGTGGCGCATCTTTTGGCTTAACAGGGGCAAACAAATTGCTGAGCACCTGGGCCAGCTTCAGTCAGAAATATTATCCTTTTCCCTTTACTTATTGCCCGATGAACACCCAGATTATCAGAACATCAAGGATATTATTAGCGGCAAAAAAAACAACTCCATCGGCACTAAAACACTCCAGGTCATGACTATACTCTCTCAGTCACCCAAAAAATACCTATTGATGCAGGCATCTTTGAAGGTTAGTCCACCCACGTGTACAAACATCCTTTCATGAAGACTGCATTTTAAAACTATTTCTGAACAAAGAAATTGGATGACGCCGATACAGGTTTTATGAAAGCTTTTCAATCAAATCTGTTCAGCAAGGAACATCCACAACCCCATATTCATTACCAGACTGTAATATTTTTGCTGGTTGGAAAAGTGATTGTATGCAACATGGAAAGTCAAGTACTAACTGAAACTAGTTTATTCCAGTTTGACTAGATATATGTACATACACAAAATACCACAATAGGATGCTATCACACTACTATAGTGACATGAAACAATTGGCTTTATGCAGTTGTGACTGTGGTCAACAGTTTTCTTGGTTGAACTTTATGACGCATGGGGTGAGAGCTAGAGGATGACAACTAGCATGGAGTTTCAAACTGGCAAGGGCAAGTCAGGGGTTAATATTTGGGAGGGGTGGGGGGATGTGGAGTGGTGTCAGGAACATGAAGGAGAGGTTGCAACAATCAAAGACTTTTGCCAGTAAATAATAGAGGCCACAACAACAGCAGCAGCAGGCAGCATTAGAGACAGAGGCAGGTTAGGATGCAGCCCTCCTGGGAAGGCATTGTAAAAGATAGGCACAACAAGAAGCCAGGCATTACCACATCCTCAGGACAAGAACTAACTAGCTGCAGATATCAGCGAGACAAAACCACAAATGGCTGAGGCTATCCTGGGAAGTAGTCACTGAAATGTGTGGGTTGTGCAGCAAGACTTGCTGCTATGTTGATTTGGCAGGAACCCATGTGAATGGCCCTCAAGGTGAATGTGGCACTCAATATTTTCACCCTCAATTCTTTTCAAGACTCCAGGGTACCATATGTGGCATATCTAAGGCAGCCATACACAGGTCCATAAAGGAATTGATGAATGCCCCCTCCTATCATGTGAATGAATTCATCAATTACTCCACAAATGAGGACCACTAGGCAGCAAACATATTGGTCAGAATTCTCCAGCCATTCATGCCAGTGGGATTCTCCGGTCCCGCCAGTAGCGTACCCCGGTCTGAGAGTTTTCAGCTGGCGTGGGTTGATGTCAATGGGAATTCCCATTGGGACCAGAGAATCCCGCCACTAGCAAATGACATGTCACCTCCCGCCAGTGGGAAATACGTGGTTGGGAGGTCGGAGAATTTCGCCAATTGGGTTTTGATTCCGTTGTTCATTTTCCTAGAGTGTAAGGGGTCATCGACTGCTCTCATGTGGCCATTAGAGCTCCCTGGGACAAGCCAGTTCCATCTGTAAATTGCAAGGGTTTCCATTATTTAAACATGCAACTGGTCTGTGACCACAGGCGAAGAATTATGTAGGTCTGTGCTTGTTCTTCAGGGAGCTCTCATGACTCATACATGTTGCATAACTCAGCTCCCAGAGTCTTTTCAGGCCCAGTCCAAAGTGACAGCGGAATCCACCAATGAATACCCACCCTGCCTCATGATCAGGTGACTCTCATGCACGCCACTGGTACTTTAAATTTTAATTAGAATCGTGTGGGAACCACACAGCAATACAGTCCACTTTCTGTTCCAGCATCAGGCGCAGCACACCACAAAACAAATACTGCCCTATGTATCAAAAAGTATTATTGATGGCCATTCAACATTGATTTTACAGACAGCAAAATAAATAGGAAAGTGACCTGAAAAGATAACAAAACTAACATCGGGGATAGAGGCAAAACAGAGACAAATGAGAGAAGTAGCACTGGGAGTGAAGGAAACCCAAAGCTATCCTGATGGGAAAAGTTTTCCGCATGCCACAAACATCTCCATCCAGAAGTATATATCACCCATGGTGCTAAGGTTGCTATGATACTGCATATCTGCATATCAGAAGGCTGTGAAAAGCATTTAACATGAAAATCTCAAAACAGATGCATGAATATTGAGTGCTGTGATCTGGGCACAGAATTTGTGTAGCTTCTTTAACTCGAACATTGAGTGCTTCTCAAAACTCCATCACTTGCAATGCAAAATAGCGATCAGTTTACAAATAAAATGACTATGCAGTCACTTAACCTCCGCTCCCTCTCTCAATCCAGTAGTATTTGAACTTATGAAAATATGGGGCAGAGAGACTGGCAGTTTTACCAAGCTTGTCCCACATGTCTGGTGCCTGAAGCAGCACGAAGAGTCACATCTCCTCCCACCACCTTCCGTTTCCGTACATAGCCTTGCCACCTCCTGGGAGGTGCAAGAAACCAGAAGAAAATAGGGCTAATAAAAGGGAAAAAAATACACAGAATTCCTGTGTGCCCACTGGGGGTGATCGATACCAATGCAAAAGCTGACAGTAATTATTTAATTATGTTGGAAATGAGTGCAGAAAATGCCAGGAGGATATAGTTGGTCTGATGACATCTGAAAAAGAAAAACATATTTTGGATAGACACTCTGGGGATGATTTTCACCTTTAAATATAAATTAATATGCATTAACATGGTTTGCTTTGCTTTGCGCCTGAATGAATCCCAAGTGCTAAATCACTTACATTTCTGTTTTAATCTCATTTGTTTAATTCGGAACTCAAAGAGGGAAAAATTCATTCCCCTGGGACAGGCAACATCAACAAACGTGATGACAATACTCTCAATGATGAATGCCGCGTGGGCAGTTCCTGGTACTGCCCTTCCTGGGAAATCGACAGACATTGGGGCCGATTTTACCACAGCACTGCTGTCTGTGCTGCCTTTGACTTTCCCTGGTGAGGGTGGGGGGGGGGGGGGGGGGGGAGTGGGATGTGGCGCCTCTTCCCTGGGGGAGGGGATGGGGGGGTGATGGGACATCTCTTCCCTGAGGGGAGGGGGGTATGGGGGGGGGATGGGACATCTCTTCCCTGAGGCGGGGGGTAGGGGGGGGAATCTGATGTCTCTTCCCTGAGGGGGGTGGTGGGGGGGGGGTGTGATGTCTCTTCCCTGAGGTGGGGGGGGGGTGGGGGGGATGTGACATCTCCGCCCCCCCCCCCCCCCAGGGGCAGAGACGTCACATCCCCCCCTCCCCCCCACCCCATCCCATCCCACTGGAGGCTGGCGTGAAACAAATTTACATCCTGCTAATGGGATGTAAACAAACGTCTGACCTAAACCACACCTGAATCTCTGCTACAGATAATACAGTGACAGTGCTCAGCCGTGCAACCACTTGTGATCAACATTTCTTGTATTTACATTGACAGCCTCTTATTATAGTTACTGCCCCGATATCCACAGCAGGAGTGGAGGCAACCTACGGAGCTGTTTGCCCTTCGTTCGCTTTTGATGACTTTGGCAGTCATCCCCCAGGCCTGGCTTACCCCAGCTGTGGCCCTTGTGGGCCAGTGCTCCCTCTGTGATGACAGAGGGCAGGGTTGAAGGGCTCACAGTCCGAGGGCATTCGGAGGGAACAGGCGCCGCTGGGACTCCTGAGTGAATGATCCAGGGGTGAGCAGCTGCTGTTCCTCCTCCTGTCGAGTGTCTGAGGACCCTGGCGTGACTCACTGATGGGCACCTGGAGGGAGGCTGAGGTTCCCCTCTCGCATGGCCACACCCATGGCAAGTCTGCATGCATCTCCAGCGGAAACTGGGCATTCTGCAAGACAAAGGTCTTTATGAAGTCTGCCATCCTCCCCATGGAGGCCTCAATGCATGCACGTGTTGGCACCACTTTATTGTAGAGCAGCTGGGCAGACACCTCTAACTCACATGCCACTCTGTTGAGGGCTTCCAACATCTTTGTCTGATGTTCCCCCGCCTCTTGCTGACGCTCCACCATAAGTTGGAAGGTCAATTCCAAAGACTCGTAATCGGATTGGAACTTCACAGATACTTCTTCCCCAGCTGCCTTCCAAAAGCCAAGGAACTTGGCTCAACCTGCCTCCTGCTATTGTGGATGTGTGTCTGTGTGGTGACCACCAGATTGTGAGACCTTCCTGAATTTGTACATATAGCTCCCAAGGTGTGTCCTCCTGAGCTGGAGGAGGGTGCAGATGACTGCAGTGAAGCTTCTGCAAGGATGGAGCACTGCGTAGAATCTATAGAACCCCAACAATGCAGAAGGAAGCCATTCAATCCATCAAGTCTGCACAAAACTTCCAAAAGAGCTCTCCAACTCGGCCCACTTCCCCACCCTATCCCCGTAACACTGCGTATTGATCATGGCCAATCCACCTAACCTGCATCTCTTTTGAGTGTGGGAGGAAATGGGGGCACCCAGCGGAAACCCACAAAGACAGGGGGAGAACATGCAAACTCCACACAGACAGTCACCCGAGGCTGGAATCAAACCCCCATCCCTGGCGCTGTGAGGCAGCAGTGCCAACCACTGTGCCACCATGCTGCTCTCCTCTTCCACTCCCTCTTGGCTCATCACTAGGCTGGGCTGAGACCTGATAGGGAGTCCTCCTGGTTGGGCCTTGGTCTCTCCCTGGAGGCACCTGTATGTGAAAGAGAAGAGGGCAAGTGATAGCATTAGCTGCCTCCAACATGGAGGTACATTCAACCCTCAGGTTTGCATTCATTGGATGAATAATAACTAGACAGATACTCAATTTGAGCTCCCCTTTGTCAATAGGTCTGTCCCATTCCACTCCTGTGAACTTCGATGCCCTCTCTTCAAACTCTATGAGATACTGTGAGTGCACTGAAGCAGGACTGTGAGGCACAGCGTGCTGTTGCCACTGGGTCTTGGACACATATTGGAGTCTTTGTGATTTATGTGACTATCTCATAGAGTATCAGAATCGTAGAGTCCCTACAGTACAGAAGGAGGCCATTTGGCCCATCAAGTCTGCACCGACCACGATCCCACCCAGGTCCTATTCCCGTATGCCTGTGCATTTACCCTGCTAACCTCCTGACACTGGAGTCAAATTAGCATGGCCAATCATCCTAACCTGCACATCTTTGGACCGTGGGAGGAAACCAGAGCACCCGGAGGAAACCCACGCAGACACGGGAAGAACGTGCAAACTCCACACAGATAGTGACCCGAGGCCAGAATTGAACCTGGGACCCTGGCACTGTGAGGCAGCAGCGCTAACCACTGTGCCCCCGTGCCATCCCACCATGCCGACGATCTGATGAGATTTAACTTAGTGGAATGAATAAGGTCATTCATCCTCTTCCTGCACTGTGTTGCTGATCTCTTGTGCATCCCTGGGCACTGATGGCATTGCCACCTGTGCACAAGCAGCATTGGCATCTCTGCTTGACCTTCTCCTCCCATCAAGTGGGTAGAACAGTTCCTGTGCACTGAAGGTGGTCCAGGAGAATGTGTAGGGAAGTATCGTTGAATTTCAGAGATGGGCCGGTGGGTGGCCTTGCAGACATATCTCTGGTTTTGGTCTGATATTGTGGATGCCTGGGTTCCTTGAAAATTTGGCACCCGGATATGTTGACAGGATGGACACCACTGAGCCCACCCCACTACCAAACCTGCCATAACACATCCAGTTATGTCATTATTTAAATCGAGGCTCGAAGCTGTAATGTGGTTTCCCATCAGCCTCTGTAGCAGAAAACACTCCCCATCTCCGCCCCTTGGTCCTGAATGGGAGAATTCTGCATTTGGAATCCTGAATGCAATGTGTTGGATAATGATGCTTCTGCTTTGGTTATGTCAGCATCACAGACTGGCATATGTATTCCATTAACATTTCTGCGTTTAATACTAACTAAACAGACATGATCTGCTGATGTGGTAATCCAATCAATGAAAACTTCAAAATGGAATTAATCTAAAGATAGATTTTAAAGATTTTAAGTGAGGGGACTGTGACTATTTCCTTTGGCAGTCTGTTCCACCGTTGGATTGTCCCTTGGGAAGAAAGATTGTTGATTCACTGCCTTGGAAACAAACGGTCTTTGTAGTTGTGTGGTTGGCTTCTTTGTGCTGTTTTCTCTGCCAGAGGGCAACAGGTACTTATTTGTGTCAGTTCTCTCTTGTCCATTCCACATTTAGTGGAACATGATCAGTCTATTTTTCTCCCCTCCTTTGCTGTTGTGATTCCCATTCTGATTCTTTGATTGGGGATATGACACTGGTGTATTTCCCATACTGATTCAAGCAGAATCATGCAGCAGGTCCTTGGATCACTTCAATATTATTTATATTGGTGTCCATACGAGACTCCCATACACAACTTATGCCTTCCAGGATTGGGCAAACAAGCTTGGTAAGCTATAATTCTGAAATTTCTGTTTCCATATCAAAGATTTTTCCTCAGAAATCTGAGAATCCTGTTTGCTTTGGGTGTTATCTGCTGAACATGGAATCCCCATTGAAGATAGCTTTTAAGATGAGCCTCCAGGTATTGTTAAGTGTTGACTTGTCGAAGAATAGAACTCAATGCTTTCTGTCAGTGGATCCTTTATGTGGACAATAAACATGACATTGCAATTTTTGGCATGGAATACCATCTCCCATTGATGCTGCTGATTTTGCAAATCCGGAAGATTGTCTCGCTATGAATTGATATGATTCTCACTGAGGCGCTGGGAAGACAATAATCATGCCACATTTTTGAGAACTAAGAAAGGTGTCCAAATGAAAAGTTAATTGACTGTTCTTTGCTTTGCAGTTGTCAATGGAACTAGGGTAGCCAACCCTCCTGGATTGACCTGGTGTCTCCAGGAATTGAAGATCAATCTCCAAGGTACTGATGTGTGTAATCCTGGAGAAGAATCATAGGGACATTAAATAAGATATCTATTCTTTAAGCTTTCTTTGGATATTTCTGTTTACCAGATATAAAAATATTGAAAATGGGCAAGATGGCTGTTTGGCTGACAGTCAAGCGTCATCCAATTAGGCAATGAGACCCTTTGCTTTCCAACTGGTGCAGGGAGACAGTGCATGACAAGAATGGATGTGTTGCTGCTAAATGGCTGGAGTTTGGGGGCAAGTCATGTGATGAAACCTCCAGAAATACATTTAATCACAGTTGGCAACATAAATGTTGTATTTTCAACCTTCCAGCTTTTCTTTCAGACTTCCAACATTTGCAGTGACTTTTCTGCCAGCACATTATTGAATTTCCTGTCTATGAAACAGTAATCTTTTTTCCGGCCACAGCATGTACTTCCTGTTGAGACAATAATACATGATTTAATTCTCATTGTTTTGAAACATTCCTGACCTTTTCCATGGGCTGAGGTTTGCATCCCTGACCACCGCCCCCCCCCCCCCAACAGAATGGGATGGCAGACAGCGGGACACACATTTCAGCATAATTACACCGACGGCATCCCCCAGCACCTCCCCTCCCCTGCTCGCCTCTGTGGGTATCTTTCCTGCGGGTGAGGGCAACCCATGCCAAATATCCAGACCACTGAGTCGGTACTCGGGCCGCAACTGTTTACCATTTATATAGATGATCTGGAGGAGGGGACGGAGTGTAGGGTAACGAAGTTTGCAGACGACACAAAGATAAGTGGAAAAGTGAATCGTGTGGAGGACGGAGAAGATCTGCAGAGAGATTTGGACAGGCTGAGTGAGTGGGCGAGGATATGGCAAATGGAGTATAACGTTGAGAAATGCGAGGTTATACACTTTGGAGGAAATAATAACAAATGGGATTACTATCTCAATGGAAACAAATTAAAACATGCTACCGTGCAAAGGGACCTGGGGGTCCTTGTGCATGAGACGCAAAAGCCCAGTCTGCAGGTACAACAGGTGATCAAGAAGGCAAATGGGATGTTGGCCTATATTGCGAAGGGCATAGAATATAAAAGCAGGGATGTCTTGATGCACCTGTACAGGGCATTGGTGAGGCCGCAGCTGGAATACTGTGTGCAGTATTGGTCCCCTTATATGAGGAAGGATATATTGGCATTGGAGGGAGTGCAGAGAAGGTTCACCAGGTTGATACCGGAGATGAGGGGTTTGGATTATGAGGAGAGGCTGAGGAGATTGGGTTTGTACTCGTTGGAGTTTAGAAGGATGAGGGGGGATCTTATGGAGACTTATAAGATAATGCGGGGGCTGGATAGGGTGGAGGCGGAGAGATTCTTTCCACTTAGTAAGGAAGTTAAAACTAGAGGACACAGCCTCAAAATAAAGGGGGGTCGGTTTAAGACAGAGTTGAGGAGGAACTTCTTCTCCCAGAGGGTGGTGAATCTCTGGAATTCTCTGCCCACTGAGGTGGTGGAGGCTACCTCGCTGAATATGTTTAAAGCGCGGATGGATGGATTCCTGATCGGTAAGGGAATTAAGGGTTATGGGGATCAGGCGGGTAAGTGGTACTGATCCACGTCAGATCAGCCATGATCTTATTGAATGGCGGGGCAGGCTCGAGGGGCTAGATGGCCTACTCCTGCTCCTATTTCTTATGTTATGTAAATGTTGGCAGCTTCATACTTCGGGCACCTTGTGCCTATCAATAAGCTTCCCAAGTTATTAAGAACAAAGAACAAAGAAAATTACAGCACAGGAACAGGCCCTCCGGCCCTCCAAGCCTGCACCGACCATACTGCCCGACTGAACTAAAACTCTCTACCCTTCTGGGGACCAAATCTCTCTATTCCCCCCAGAAAATTTCTCATCCCTCCCTGCCCTGTCAATCCTAATCCTGAACCAACCCAAACAAGGCCTGACCCTGGCAACATTCGAGACACGCCTTGTTCAAGAATTATTTTCTTCATGGAACTCACTGTCGTCATTTCTGGTGACACTCCTGGGTAGAAGTTCCACCTCAATGCAATTAAAGACTCAACAGTCATTAAAGTGACTGTGGGGTGAGCTTGTTAAATGCAAGCTGGCTTGCTCCTGGCTTATATTTTAAGGGGGAGTGAGTGGGGGCAAATATCCTGGTTCTCTGCATAAAATGCAGCCCCATGATTCATGTATTGTTGGTAACAAGCTGATTGAAAAGGACAACTAGAAGCACTCCTGAAACCGGTATTTCAGAATAAGCATCCATAATTTTACAGGTTAAAAGTAGAATGGCTGCACTGGGGGCCTAAGCTTATGTGAGTACTTCAAAACAAATGTGTCCCAATTAGAACCTAAAACTCTAAAGACACAGTCACTGTACCAGAGAGATGGGCAACTTTTGGAGGGCTAAGCTCCTTAAATTCACAGTTTACCAATTGGCTCAGTCACATTATCACTGGTCTATTTTAACCAGTTGCATATTTATTTTAATGGGAAGGTATTAGTTACTGGGCCTGCCTGAATGAAAACAATAGAAGTACAAAGAGTAATGGGGAACATATTTGCAATCTTTGCCCACAATGTGTGCAAGAGTATCCGTGGCACTCACAGAATGACACACAAATTCTGCACAAGTTACCCTTATATGTACAGTTCAGAAATCACCCCTACTGCCCCCACATTTTAGAGGATCAGTTCAAAGGGTTTGCATTGGAAGATTCACAGAACAAATGGGAACAGCAATAACCAAGCAACAGAAACTGTTTGCCATAAGTTGAGCTCATCTTCTAACCTTGATGTCGAGGGCACATACGACGGCTTCCATCCAGGACCCAGAGTATAAAGGAAGAACAGTGGTTTGCACCACCAATGCAATACAATAGTTCAATGCATTGGACTATCTGCTGGAGAGGTTGTCAAACAGTTTCAATCAGTAAGATGAGTCCATCTCAAACATCTGCAGTGTCATCAAACAGAACGTCAAATTAACGTTGAATCATGGGCTGTGTGTATGTGTGATCACCTCAGTGCACGTTAAAACTGGGCTCTCAGTTAGGGAGCCTCTGTTATTAGCTCTGACAGCTTTAATGGAAGTTTAGACTGTGGCCATTCGTGAAAACTGCCAGAAAATTGGACACAGATCTGCAGGTGTCTGATGACCATTTTCACACGTGATCTGTGTGTTCAGCAAATTGAACCCCTTCTCTGTTCATGTACAGTTCATGTACAGGGCAGCACGGTAGCACAGTGGTTAGCACTGCTGCTTCACAGCTCCAGGGACCTGGGTTCGATTCCCGGCTTGGGTCACTGTCTATGTGAAGTTTGCACATTCTCCTCGTGTCTGCATGGGTTTCCTCCGGGTGCTCCGGTTTCCTCCCACAGTTCAAAGATGTGCGTGTTAGGTTGATTGGCCATGCTAAAATTGCCTCTTAGTGTCCTGAGATGCGTAGGTTAGAGGGATTAGCAGGTAAAATATGTAGGGATGAGAGGGTAGGGCCTGGGTGGGATTGTGGTCGGTGCAGACTCGATGGGCCAAATGGCCTCTTTCTGCACTGTAGGGTTTCTATGATTCTATGATTCTACAGTAATGAATCTCGATATGGAGCACACAAAGCAATATTGATGCTGTAAAATGTGCACAATACCCGAGTGGAGCCTGAGAATCTGGTAAAGCTCAGATCGTTGCCTTCTTCCTTTGCTGGCTCTGTAAAGAAGGAGATCTTATTGGGAATGTGCAAAGCATCCTTGATTCTGTGCCTGCCTGATGCAAGGATACACTTTAAATTATGAATGCTCCTGTGATTTGTTCTCGTCTTGAATGAAGCTGAAGAGCAGAAATTCGGGGCAATCACTCCAATTTGGGAAGGAAAGTCAAAGAGGCTGTACAATAGGTGACCAGTCCAACAGGTTCCACATTGCCCAGAGTTACAATTGCTCCCCATAGTCAAGCAAATCCCTTTCAAAAACCTGTCTATGAAAAGTGGTCAAAAAATCCCAAGATTTGGAAAGACTCAATGGGCACTCTTCCTGACTTCTGTCCTTGAAACCACTTTTGATAGTTTAGCGATATTAAATATTTCCTCTTTGCTTTGAATCGACTTTGCACCATTTTTAACTTACAAGGAATTTTATCGCACATCTGGCAGAAATTTATCTGTTCCTGTTATTAAAGATTTATCATGATTAAATTCAATTCAACTAATTCAATTTTGCTTTATTGTCCCAATGGAAATTCATTTTGGGTAAATTGCTCATTCGCTAAAAAAGTTACATATAAATGAAGAATAACAATGAAAGAAAGAAAATTGCCCGATCGCAGTGATCTCAACTTTAATTAAAATAAGTATTAAAAACTATTCCAATGCATTCAAATTGTCAGTCAGTGAGTCTCCACCCTGAGTGCACACCATACTTCAAACTCTTGTTGAATGTTCTCTACAGAGAAGGCAGAAATGAGTCCAGGAAGTGATTTGTCCTGCATCTGAGGGATTGTAGCATTTTCCCTGAACCCATCCAATAGTCAGGGGATGATTCTCATTGTTCATGACACTCTTTGATCAAAATTCTTTGAGAGCAGATTTTCTAAAGAAAGATCTGCTCATCAAAAACTTGCCTGGTTCAATAATCTCTGCACCCTTAAAGTGTTTTCCCGAGATATCCACAAGGGTCAGCACTGTCAATAAAAGCTGCATGGAAACGTTTCATGATTGTAGGATCTACTCAAAAGAATTAATTTTTTTGATTCAATGTAATTGTGTATGTCTCTTAGCCACCACGTCTGTACACGGTTCCCTCCAGTTCAACTTATCATCGACTTTGACATCTAGGTATGTGTCGTAGTAACTATTTCAATGTCCGCATCATGGATCTTCACTGGGAGAATATTGTTAATTAGCTTTTTCTGAACTAGTTCTTTTGTCTTGTTTTCATTCAGTTTAAGAAAATTGTTATTGCACCATTTTACAAACTTCTTCAAAATGTGTGTGCTTCAAGTCTCCACGGGGAGGATGGCGGATGTCATGAGAACCTGTCCAGCAGAAAGTCTAATTTCTGTTAAAGAAATGTGCAGACATGCACTCCATCACTGTAACCATTTCCAGCGGTTATAAAGGACGAGGGTTGGACACCTTTCCCTCCCACTAGGTGCCCCTTCCGCTCAAGACATCGGGCTGGGGGCCAAAAGGGCACCCAAAGGGTGGAGGAGCAGTTGTCAAACACCCCTGGAACCTCCATTCAGGAATCTCTGGGGGTACCTGGCCCTTCGCAATCGCCCTTGCCTGTGATCCCTTCAGCTTCATCCTCTGTGATTACAGAGAAAACAGCTGCCCAGCAGCAGGACAGCAAAGTAAGCCGGGGTCTTCCAGGCCTGGGCTCTCCAGAGGATGATTGTCAAGGTCATTCAAGACAACACTCTGTTGCAGATGTTGCAGAGGCACCTAGAAGAAATGGTAGGGAATGCAAAAATCGAGGTGACAGTACAGAAACCTGAGGAGATCCTGTCTTCATCAGCATGGGCTCTGAGTAATACCCATTGGATTCTGTTGTTGAAGGAAATCACAAATGCAAAGTAGAAGAGTAGGATTAACATCAAGGTTTCTCAATTGTTCAATAAGCTTGAATGAATGCTTGGTGATCATGGCAAATATAACTAATCAAATCAGATTTGAAAGGCCTGAGCTCCATATAAATGACTATGTAGGTACATTGATAACAGAACAAATTGGAAGAAGACTTCCTTCATTAAGGAAGCACTGGGTTAGTACCTAAGCCCATCTCCCTCCACTGTCTGGTTGTTAAGGTCATCCAGTGCTAATCTCTTCCTCTATTGCATTTGCAAGACCTTTATATTTATTGCACCTTTAATTCTCGACTGGGTTATGTGACTGTCTGCTTCCATTGAAACTTGTAACTTCAGCAGGATCTCACACAAGGAGTTAACCTACTGCTGTTCTTCAAAGCTAATAAAATGGATGCAGGAAGGCCAACCTTCTGTCTGCCCACAGTTGCCTGAAAGACCTCTGAATTGAAGTTGGGTCAAACAATTTTCAGGCACCCTTGGTGACCATCTGAAATAAGTGTTAGACCCTTTACATATGTAACAGGGGATTAATGCTTGTTTTGGGAACCGTCTGTCAATTGTACCGTGTGAAGGGGATAGGAGCTGGGATAATCCTACTGTCAATTCTTCAGTGATCACTGTGGCCAAAGCAGATACTACCACCTAAAATTCAGTTGATAAAAATGTTCCTGTGAAGCCAGGAGGATTGCCAATCCCTGTGTCATCCTAGCATTTCAATTTCACAAATCCTTTTTGAATGTTAATTCCTCCTCCAGTAATTCTGCAATAGAAGAGGATTATGAAGAATAGAGTCAGAAATACATACCCACTCAAGACAACAAATTTTTTTTAAAAATTGAGTAAATTGCAAGTATCTCCAGCACCTTTATATTATGCACTCTGAACATAATTTAGTTTGTAATTACCCTAACATTTTAGTTTTGTTCATTCATATGTAATTTCATATGAATTTTTAATGAGCAGAGGGCAGAAATAGTATTTTGATGAAAGCAAGGATAACAATGAAATGGCCATATTGTAGGGTGACGTATAAAATAAGATGGACAATGAAAAGGCATTGTCAGGTTTGAGAAGTTACATTGATAAAAGTCTCCTATAATTTAAAATGTTGATCAATAAGATTCTCCTGTTTCTCACTGGCCAAAATGAACACATTCCACGGAGCTGGCTGTTCGAATTCCTCATTATCATTTGATGGAGTATGAGTTTTCAGTGTTGGCTAGGTGTTGCGCATGCGTGTAGTTCACAATGACAAAATCACAGACTACATATGCCATAAAGAAATAGGAGCCCTTACACTCAGTGGATTGACTGAAGGCACCTATACTTCCATGTGTACAAGCTGCCACAAGCAGGTTATTAAGAAAACGATGTCAATGGCAGGAAACCTATTAATGTCTAGACAGCTGTGTCTCGAGATTCCTGGGATAGTGCATGAAGCAATCAGTTTCTTGGAACAGTGCATCAGTTACCTGCTGAATGTTGGTAGATAATATACTTTGACTAAAACCAACACACTCATGTTCTTGTGGCTGAATCATCCCCAACTCAAGGAAATATATTGTCGGTGTCAGTTCTCTGGGCACAAAAACCTCTCAGATCACACGGAATCAATCAACATCACTCACCTAACAATCAACATCTACTGCACCGAATTGACAACACAATAGTTATAGGTAGTTTTATCTGGGTCTACGGGCTGTTTTCCTGGTATAAGGTTGAGTACCAGTTTCCCTCTTCCTATGTGAGTGCATTGTCTTTTCTTTAATCTCCTTTGACAGGACAATTCAGAATTTAAAAAAAGATACATGGCCATTCATAGTAACAGGGCCAATGAATAGTTTCCCAAATGTTGGAAAATAAATGTCGAAAAAATTCCCTCCCCATTTTTGCCTCAATTTAGAATGAAGTTGCCTTTGCTCACAAACAGTGTGGTAATGGTGAGTTCGGTTCAGAAAACACAATCTACCTAAAAAAATGTGTCGTCAAAATTGACATGATGAGAACAAAGAAATAGTACAGGGAAGAACCCCACTCTAGGATGTTGATGGACAGTAACCTTAAGCCATGTAAGGGGTGTGAGCTGAAGGCAGCAGTTTAATATTTAACCCCTTTTCTCAGTACCATATTCAAGAATGGGGTTGGAATGAAACTTCCAAGTTAGCTCACTTGTGCTGTTTCACACCAATTAGCACAATTGTATTTCAACAGGTACACAGTCAAACCAGTTACAGCAAGAATCCCGAATTTTACGAAATTGGTTAACTCCCACTCATCAACTTTATTGAAAACAAAGTTGAATATAGAAACAAATGAACTAAAATAATGCCATCAACATATTATAAGAATAGCACTGAAAAGCACAGAAAGTACTTGGATTGATATTCTGAACTGAAAGAACTCCAGTTGTTAAAAGTTTTAATTTAAATACCATTACACTTATCTTCCAGGGTTGAAAAGTTTGGCTATTTTACATTTAGATCCCTTATGTATAGCTTGCAGGTTAAAAGCTTTGGATAACAGGTTTACCGAAGTACATTTGGAGTTCCATAGAATCCATAGAATCCCAACAGTGCAGGAGGCCATTCGGCTCATCGAGTCTGCACCAACTCTCCGAAAGAGCATCTTAACCAGGCCCTCCGTGCCACCCTATCCTCATAACCCTGTGCATTTACCATGACTAATCCCCTAACCGACACATCTTTGGACACCAAGGGGCAATTTAGCATGACCAATCTTCCTACCCTGCACATTTTGGATGTTCATTTCAGATCATTTCAAAAAGAATACTAACTTTGGCAATATCATTCCTGAGTTTTATAAAACTTCCTGTTACATCATTGAATCCCGACTGTATTTTTACCTAAGCCTAGGTGAAAGAAATACTTTCTTTCCCATTTATTTCGACGACCAATTAACCAAAATGATTCAGTTGAGTACAGGGGTGAACTTTAAAATTCTGATCACCTTAACCAGATAGATGTTAAACACTTATAACAAGCAAGCTTTAACTATTCTTTGGACATGGACCTACTCAATAATTGACCAGTTTATTTTATTTTCAAAAGCAAATGATAATAAAACAGAAAAAAACAATGTAAAATTTTCTTTCATTTGGGTCATTCCCAAGTATTGCTTACATGGCCATATCGGTCACCTAAACCCTGCAAAAAGGTTAATGATGATCACCAAGATTGACAATCTTGGCCCATCCTGCTCTCATCATGATTTGGAGCCAACCACGAGTTGTCAGACCCCTTTGTTCTAGGATTATTGCCTTTCCTTTCCATGATGCTTAGAATTCAATCTTTTGGTTTTGTGTAATAAAGGGGGGAAGGTGGGTTCAGGATATTGAATTTGATAATCAGCCAGGATCATAATGAATGGCGGAGCAGACTCGAAGGCCGAATGGCCTACATCTGCTTTTTTTTCATGTTTCTATGTTCTAAGGCATGATTTAAAGAAACATTCTAAAGGCCATGGCTTCTGCCCAAATAAGGCCACAGCGCCTACACATTGATAGCCAGCAACCTCACCATGAACACTCATGATCTTCTGAAAACTGCTTGTGGCATATAAAAGTAACTTATTAAGAGCTATCTTTTCTGTACCTTCGTGTTGTGTCTGTGCCGCACTTCTGTCTCTCTTACTGTCCCTTTCCCTTTGGTTTGCTGTCTCCTATTTACCCTTATAACCATGGGTGGGGAAATGAAGCAACATTTGTGATTCAAGCAAATATATGGGTTAGTATTAGTAAGGCTGTGCTAAGGCTTGGTAGGGAAGGGCTACTAGGGTGCGGTTGGGTGGATGGATTTACTTGATAAACAGGGGAAGATGAAAAATACCCTTGGCTGGCGTAAGAGTAATGAGTGACCCAACCTGACCATTGACAGAAGGTACAACACCAACCTGACTGCATCTGGAATCCAGCAGAAATCATCAGCATATTCCCAAAATTCAGCATGTTACAATTACAAACACTAATGGCCACGGTAGTGTTTTGAAACAGATGCCACATCAGAACAATACAACATCCAGAAAATCAAGTAAGCCTATTGCAACTAGACACAGTTTAAGATGCAACACAATGTAACCTGAGCCAGCATTCTGGAAGCAGAGAGCAGCCTCCCACATAGATCTGGGAGCAATAAGTGATAACTCTGTAGTGTTGTCTGCTGAAGAGCAATTCCATCTTGGTTCCACAGTGTGAAATTCACAGGTTCAGAATGGGTATCTGTGTTCGGTTCAGTGTTGTGTAGCTTGTTAGCTGATGATTTGTGCTGCAGATGTAAGCACAGGGTTTCCGATGCTGCTTTTGATGGTCTCTGGTCCTCATCAAGACCTTGAAGGTGTCATAAATAGTGTCCAAAGACAGGTCCTTGCACGCTGGTAGGCCTGCAATCACTGGACCTGTGGAGTACACAACATATCTGAGGTGACCAGGATGAGTTTTTGTCGTGATACTTAAGTGTAATGGGTCACAAAGACTTGCGTCCACTTTGTAGTGGTGCCCTAACTGATGTTAACTTTGGATTGGTCCATGATGCCTTTGTAAAACGCTTCCATTGGGGTAGATGCTATCACAAGCTCAATTATTCTGTCAACTTTCTCCGTTGCTGTGAAGTTACAATCACGCCCTTTTTTTCTCCATCTGCTTATGAATTGATTAATCGCCTCTATCGGTTGTTGTCTGAAGATTGTGAATTCCAGACAGCTTATTCTGAAGCTCAGCTTCACCCATAATTGATCTTGAGTGTTGACTATATTTTGTCTAGATTTTTCAGATGGTCGTCAGATAGACTTCACCTTCTCAGCCTTTGTATCCTATAGCAATTTTACATTTCATAGCTTATTTATCTGGTTCAGAAATAGTAAAGGCCAGAAAACATAACTCAGCATGTTGTTGCAAAAAGTGCATTCAGAAAGGTGATCTGTTGTTTTACAATTGAGTGTTGAAAATTTTGCGATCATCATTAACCTTTTTGCAGGGTTTTAATGCTACCTGGAGCTTTCAACAGCTTGGTAAGTTGCCTCCAGCTCTTTTAAAGTTAATTTAGCTCTGAGTTACAGCACCTTTACTGGTCACTGCCTTTGCTGGCCATAGGTTACTGTTGACTGCAATGGTAGCATTGTTGAGCTTTTTCTGAATTTTTCTGGTTTCAGCTCTCAGCTCCACCCATGAAGCTGTGATTTGGGTGGGAAAATAGCTGCAGACTTCAAAAATGAAAGCAGTCAAAACGGTTCTTTGCTGGCTTCTTTCAGTTATTAGGGAGATAGATTCATTTTTTTCCAGCGTAGGAGTCTGTAGCAGTTTGGGTCACTGTCTGTGTGGAGTTTGCACATTCTCCCATGTCTGCGTGGGTTTCCTCCGGGTGTTCTGGTTTCCTCCCACAGTCCAATGATGAGTGCGGGTTAGATTGATTGGCTATGCTAAATTGACCCTAGTGTCAGGGGGATTAGCAGGGTAAATATGTGGGGTTACGGGGATAGGGCCTGGGTGGGATTGTGCTTGGTGCAGACTCAATGGGCCAAACGGCCTCCTTCTGCACTGTAGGTATTCTATGGGGGGAACTTTACCATTTTGAGTCTAAGTGCCGGATCTGGGCGTCAAACAGATCCGCGCCTGGAATCCTCTTTGCAGCGTGCCCATATGCGTTTTGCCGGCTCTGGCCTGAACCGCGCTGTGGGCGGGGCTTAATGCTGGCGGACCGATCGGAGCTCTGAACAGCGCATGCGCAGTTCGAAAAAAATCTGACAGAGCGCGCCCGGGCGCGAAAGGAAAAGCAGAAAGCGGAGAGAGCGGCTCTCTGACGGTCATCCTCTGGTCAGGGGTGCAGGGGGGGAGGGGGGGGTGGGGGGGGGGGGGTGGGGGGAGGGTGGGAGGGGGGGGGTGTGACCGATCATCCCCTGGGGGGGCGGGGGGGGAGGTGGAGAGGGGGTGTGACGTCTCATCCCTGGGGGGGGGGGGGGGGGGGGGGGTAGGAGGGGAGGGGGTGTGACTGATCATCCCTGGAGGGGGGAGGAGAGGGGGTGTGATGTCTCATCCTCTGGGGGGTGGGGTAGGAGGGGAGGGGGTGTGACCGATCATCCCCTGGGGGGTGGAGAGGGGGTGTGACGTAACATCCTCTGGTCGGGGGGGTTCCGTTGCCCATCTGCGGCCGATCCCTCCTGGCACCATCACTGGTACACTACCAACCACAGCCATCTCTCCCGCTCTCTCACACCTGCAGGGAAGAATAATCTGTGGCTGGTAGTGTACCAGTGATGGTGCCAGGAGGGATCGGCTGCAGACACGCAGCGGAACCCCCTTGACCAGAGGATGAGACGTCACACCCCCTCTCCTCCTCCCACCCTCCTCCCGCCCCGACCAGAGGATGACCTGGGTCAGGGAGCCGTTGCAGTCTCTGACCCCGCTCTTCGGAGGCTGCAGCGGCGACTTCAGACTTTTATTTTGCAGGTCGGTAACACCGCGGACGCGGATCAGGCCAGAAGACAGTAAAGTGGGATTTGGTGGTAGAGTTGGACGCGCGGTTCATTAAGTCGATTTAAATGCATGTAAATGCATTTAAATCGTCGGGCCGCCTGATTCGGGCACGTCCGAATTGCGTGTCAGTAAAGCCGCGATCTGTCTGTAAGTTTTTCTTGCAATCAGACCCTCCATATTCTGCAATTTATTTCTGTTCCTGTTTAAATTTTGCAGCAAATCGACTTTACTATTTAAGCTCACCTAAATTCCAACAAATTTGCCAGGACTCGATGCGGATTGGCTAGAGTGAGCTGTGATCACAGGTGGAGGTACTGTTTGGAGAATGCCGACAAAGCTCCCAAATCCTAACACATGGGAAGTCTTGAGGGTTATTTCACTTTCACATGATCTATTTTACTCTGCTCAATATGAAGGTTTGAGACTTGCATTCTGCTCAGTCAAATTTTCGAACCATGCTGCAATTCCACAACCATATTATGATCTTCTCCTTCTTTGAGGTAAACGTACCAAACACACATGAAGAGAGGTGAGACATTAATATATATTCTTAATTTTAAATTGATTGTATACAGAAAATGTTCACTTGGAGATTGTGAGGCACATGTCTGAACTCAATGACTGCTGCTTGTAGACAGCCTAGTGGTCATGCAATTAATACATCACATCCTATGTAATGATTGACAGTATTTAAGATATGCCCCGTAATGCAGTTAATGACACTATATAAGCGGCATGGTGGCACAGTGGTTAGCACTGCTGCCTCACAGCGCCAAGGACTGGGGTTCAATTCTGGCCTTGGGTGACTGTCTGCGTGGAGTTTGTACATTCTCCTCGTGTCTGCATGTGTTTCCTCCGGGTGCTCCGGTTTCCTCACACAGTCCAAAGATGTGCAGGTTAGGTGGATTGGCCATGTTGCCCCTTAGTGTCCCAAGACGTGTAGGTTAGGGGGATTAGCAGGATAAATACATGGAATTACAGAAATTGGGTACTCCATTGGAAAGTCTTTGCAGATTCGATGGGCCAAATGGCCTGCTTCTGCACTGTAGGGTTTCCATGATTCTATAATTTATATGATGCTATATCACAACATTATTGACCTGAGATTCTGAACTGAGCCACAGAAGTTCAAGTTCTTTCTGTCTTCTCTTTCCTTATAATGCTCCCGCTGCTTTCCAGTGCCAAAAATCCATGTTCCGGCAGGTGCTGAGTGAACTGATACTGCTGCGCTGCTGGGAGTGGGAGGCAGGTTGTACTACCCGACAATGAGATCCAGCAGTGTTAGCCACGCAATTCTTCTATCCATAGAATCATAGAATCCCTTCAATGCAGAAGGAGGCCATTTGACCACAAACCCAACCAGGCCCTATCCCCCTAACTCCACGTATTCACCCTGCTCGCCTGCCTGACACTAATGGGCAAGTTAGCATGGCCAATCAACCTAACCCGCACATCTTTGGACTGTGAGAGGAAATCAGAGAACCAGGAGGAAACCCACACAGACACGGGAGAACGCGCAAACTCCACACAGACAGTCCTCATTGGAAATCAGCCACTTCTTCCGGTGGGCTTTTTGGGATAAATCTCATTCAGTTGGGACTTCTCCAGTGGAGCATCTGTGAGTCGGGGGTTAACATTCCCACCATAGCATATTTGACCTATGTTCATCTGGTAACCTGCTGTAATTGCAACACCAAGGAAAGTATTGAATATTTTTGAGAGCTAGCATAGCTGTATCATACAGAAAACCTAGAACCATGCGGCTGTGGAAGATTATTCTGAGTATGGGTTGACAGCAGGAAAATCAAATGGATAGAAAGCAAAATGTTCCACTTCTGCTGTGTGCAATCAATAGTCAAGTTCCCTGCTGCTGGCACACACTGGAAAAAGGGCCTCCTAGTCAATAACCACCACGCACTCAGTTAGCCTCCAAACATTTCTTTTCATTCTCTCATGTGATGTGGGTGTCTTTGGCAAGGCTAGCATTTGTTGTCCATTCCTAATTGCACCTTTGTAGTGCAGTTAAGTCAGATGTCCCCCATGACCAAGCTTTTGCCCATCTGACCTAAAATGTCTGATGTAACTTGGTGTGATAATTTACTTTCTAATTCTTTTGTAAAGTTCCTTTCGGCCAGACTGGGTAAGGAGAGCATTATTTCCTTCTCTAAAGTACAATAGTGAACCAGATGGGTTTTAACGCCAATCGATGATGGTTGTCATGGTCATCATTTTCTGAGAATTTACATTCTAGAATTTTTTATGAACTGCCATGGTGGGATTGGAACTTACATTCTCAGAGAAATAGCCTGAGCCTCTAGGTTACTAGACCACTACATTACCATTATCATTACCATTACATTACTGTCTCTCCTTGACATCCTGTCAAAGTTTCTGTGGATACAGCTTTTTGACTAAGATTTTACAATAAATTAAACTATGCAGCATTGCGCATAAATGCATTCATTTAACACATATTCATTCTCGTTTGTACAAAAACAGTAGCTTACCACCACTGACAGATGACTGGTCAGTGCCATCTCTATTGCACCTTAAACATGATGAAACATTGAAAGGAACTTCACAAATGCATTAGAAAATAAATTATCACACCAAGTTACATCAGATATTTTAGGTCAGATGGGCTCAAGCTTGGTCATAGGGGGAGGTTCAATAGAGGAAAGCGTAGTAGAGATGTGAAGAAGTGAAGGGAAGGAATTCCAGACTTGTTCCCTGGACCAGTGAAGGCATGGCCACCAATGCTGGTGCAATTATGATTGGAAATGCAAGGAAGGACAGAATTAGAAGAGCGCAGATAGAGGAGAATACAGAGAAATGGAGCAGTCATGCACGGTAGCACAGTGGTTAGCACTGTTGCTTCACAGCTCCAGGGTCCCGGGTTCGATTCCCGGCTCGGGTCACTGTCTGTGTGGAGTTTGCACATTCTCCTCGTGTCTGCGTGGGTTTCCTCCGGGTGCTCCGGTTTCCTCCCACAGTCCAAAGATGTGCGGGTTAGGTTGATTGGCCAGGTTAAAAATTGCCCCTTAGAGTCCTGGGATGCGTAGGTTAGAGGGATTAGCGGGTAAATATGTGGGGATAGGGCCTGGGTGGGATTGTGGTCGGTGCAGACTCGATGGGCTGAATGGCCTCCTTCTGCACTGTAGGGTTTCTATGAGTCATCGCACAGATATGAGATCAGAAGTTCATCTCAGGGTCAAATGTCAAACCGAGGTTGTGAACAGACTGGCTTAATCTATTGCCAGAGAAGATGGAGTCAGTAGCCAAGGAATGGAGTTTGGAGCAGGGACCAAAAATAATAGCTTCTGTCTTCCTGTTATTTAAATAGAAGAAATTTCTGCTCATCCTGGGTGTGAGACAAACCGTCTGATAACAATGGAGGAGTTGAGCGAGGTGGTGGTGAGGTAATGCTGCACGTCATTATTGTATGCGTGAAAAATAACACTGGTGCCTGTGGATCATGTCACTGACGGGGAGCAGGTATATGAGAAACAGGAGGGGGGAAATCCCTGTCAGATCAGACTCAGCACTGGGATAAATGGATATAAGTATCCAGGAGGAGAGAATGTACTCCAGATTTGTACAATTAAAATTGCAAACCTTACCTATACAAAAGATTTGACCAGACAATGCACCATAAATCAATATAAATGCCTACCCTGTGAGACCCAACACCAAGCACATGCTTTTTGAATATTAGTGTCATGACCTACAATTTAAATAAGTAACATGTATCCAAGGAACCTCATTTAACTTGCTTTCGCTCTGGAATAAATGAAGAACAGAGGATTCCCTGGAGAGATGGTGTTGTCGACATTCCTTGGAAATCAAGCAGCAGCATAAAGAATTCTTTGGCAATGGTCCCAGCTCTTTTGCATATTCATGGAGTGATATCATTTTGTATTGATGAATGATATGGGATGCAGTACCCTTGAAATGACTCAACTTTCAGAAAAAACCCTGCATATCTCTCCTGCTTTAGTTGCAGCCAGGAGCTGAATAAATGTAGCCACCAACATGTCAAAACTGAGAATCTATAAATGTATACATTAGTGAACTACAAACTAGTTGATTTGTGTTAAACCATAGTCTGGAGGAGCCTGTGTCAAAATACTTGCGTACCCTCTATTATGTTTCCTGCTACTGTTACAGGTCCTGCAATGCCAAGGTTGCTCAGTATTTGTCTGCTTTCAGGAAGCAGCACAATCCGTCCTGCTCACATATAAGGGGTGAAATTCAACTCCCTCAAAGGATAGGATGTTTATGTTATTTAATTAGCCACCAATCTGCCACTGTCCATTTTCGCAGTAGCACTGCTGTTGAACCCCTTAACCCCATTGCTCCTTGGTCAAGTTAAGATAACTCAGTGTCTGTGATAATTACACAGCTTAGCGAGTTACAGGAGGATAGTTACAGGAGAGTGGTTACAGGAGGGTAGTTACAGGGGGGTAGTTACAGGAGGGTAGTTACAGGAGGGTAGTTACAGGGGAGTGGTTACAGGTCTTCTGCTGCTCCACCTCCTCCAAAATGTCCAACAAAGTGAGACTTACACCTACCTGCCGTGTGAATTGAAACAACCGCAAAACTGAAATGTCAACCCCCCCCTCATTCCCTTTACCACCTCAAGACAGGCAGGAGAGCTAATTTTTTTGATGTTTTGTTGCAAAAACATTCAGCCCAACTAATCCATGCAGATGTTTAAGCTCCACATGATCCTATTTCCACTTAATTTCATCTAATTTTATCTTTGATTTGATTTATTATTGTCACATGTATTGGAATACAGTGACATTTTTTGTTTATTGCGCGCTATACAGACAAAAACATACCATTCATAGAGTACATAGGGGAGAAGAAAAGAAGAGGGTGCAGAATATAATTTTACAGACATAACTAGGGTGAGGACAAAGATTAATTTAATATATGGTAGGTCCATTCAAAGGTCTGATGGCAGCAGGGAAGAAGCTGTTCTTGAGTCAGTCAATACATTACCTTAGACTTTTGTATCTTTTTCCTGATGTAAGAAGGTGGCAGAGAGTATGATTGGGGTGGGTGGGGTCTTTGATTGTGCTTTTCTGAAGCAGCAGGAAGTGTAGACGGAGTCAAAGGATGGGAGGGTGGGAGGCTGGTTTGCGTGATGGACAGGTCTCTGTTCACAACACTTTATAGTTGTTTGCGGTCTTGCTCAGAGCAGTAGCCATACCAAGCTGTGATACATCCAGAAAGGATGCTTTCTATGATTCATCTGTAAAAATTGGCAATAGACTAGCAGACATGCCAAATTTCCTTAGCCTCCTGGGAAAGTAAAAACATTTCGAGGAACTCCATTTGTCCTTTATCCCTTCTCAGCTACACATTCCGATACTTTTTTTTAGGGGCCTGTGGATACCTCACATCAATCATTCATTTAACATATTCACCCAGTCAACTATCCAAGTACAGGTGAATAGATAGCCAGGGACAACCCTTACAAGTTCCAATACCATGAGATCATTCCTTCACTTACCACTTGTATGGTTGACTTGTTACATTCTCCCAGTTTGTTTAGCTATGTGGAACATGAGACTCCTTTCTGCCTTCTTATCAGGACAAAAGAGCTGAATTCCAGAGGTGAGGTGAGAGTGACAGCCCTTGATATCAAAGCCGCATTCGACCGAGTGTGGCATCAAGGAGCCTTAGTGAAACTGGAATCAATGGGTATCAGAGGACAAACTCTCCGCTGGTTGGAGTCATATCTGGTACCTGGGAAGATGGTTGTAGTTGTGGAGGGTCAGTCATCTCAGCTCCGGGTCATCCCTGCAGGAGTCCCTCAGGGTAGTGTCCCAGGCCCAACAATCAGTTGCTTCCTCACTGATCTTCCCTCCTTCTTAAGGTCAGAAGTAGGGATGTTTGCCGATGGTTGCGCAATGTTTTTTAAAGTTTAAAGTTTATTTTGTTAATGTCACAAGTAAGCGTACATTAACACTGCAATGAAGTTACTATGAAAATCCCCGAATCGCCACACTCCGGCGCCTGTTTGGGTACACTGAGGGAGAATTTAGCATGGTCAATGCACCTAACCAGCACATTTTTCGGACTGTGGGAGGAAACCGGAGCACCCAGAGGAAACCTACGCAGACATGGGGAGAACATGCAGACTCCACACAGACAGTGACCCAAGCTGGGAATTGAACCCAGGTTCCTGGTGCTGTGAGGCAGCAGTGCTAACCACTGTGTCACCATGCCACCCCAATGTTCAGCACCATTCGCGACTCCTCAGATACTGAAGCAGCACATGTTCAAATGAACAAGATTTGGATAATATCCAGGCTTTGGCAGACAAGTGGCAATTAACATTGGCACCATACAAATGCCAGGCAAAGGCCATCATTAATAAGAGACGCTCTAACCATCAGCCCTTGACATTCAATGGTGTAACCATCACTGAATTCTCCACAGTCAATATCCTTGGGGTTACCCTTGACCAGAAACTCACTGGACTCACCACATAAACATAGTGGCTACAAGAGCAGGTCAGAGGCTAGGAATACTGTGGCGAGTAACTCACCTCCTGACTCCCCAAAGCCTATCCACCATCTACAAGGCACAAGTCAGGAGTGTGATGGAATACTCCCCACTTGCCTGGATGGTGCAGCTCCAACAACACTCAAGAAGCTTGACACCATCCAGGACAAAGCAGCCTGCTTGATTGTCACCACATCTACAAACATCCACTCCCTCCACCACCAACACTCAGTAGCAGCAGTGTGCACTATCTACAAGATGCACCGCAGCAATTCACCAAAGATCCTTAGACAGCACCTTCCAAACCCACGACCATTTCCATCTAGAACAACAAGGGCAGCAGATACATGGGAACAACACCACCTGCAAGTTCCCCTCCAAGCCACCCACTATCCTGACTTGGAAATATATCACCATTCCTTCGCAGTCGCTGGGTCTTAATCCTGGAATTCCCTCCCTAACAGCATTGTGGGTCAAGCTACAGAACATGGACTGCAACGATTCAAGAAGGCAGCTCACTACCACCTTCTCAAGGGCAACTAGGGTTCGGCAATAAATGCTGGCCAGCCAGCGACACCCATGTCCCACGAATGAATGACAAAAAAGTTATGTCTTCCTAAAGGTTTATCTCTATGTTCTGTCTTAGTATATATAACGGCCCCTCGTGGAAAGCCGAGTATTTATTTTTATTTATACATTAATGGGATGTGGATATTGACTATTCCTAATTGTCCTTGAGAAGGTGATGATGAGCTGCCTTCTTGAATAGCAGCAGTCCATGTGGAGTAGTGCACAGTGCTATTGGGGAGAGTGTTCCAGAATTCTGACCCAGTGACAATGAAGGAACAGTGATAAAGTTTCAGAACAGAATGGTGTGTGATTTGGAGGGAAACTTGCAAATGGTGCTGTTCCCATGCATCTGCTGCCCTTGTCCTTTGAGATGGTAGCAGTCATGAGTTTGGAAGGTGCTGTCAAAAGAGCCTTGCTGAACTGTTGCAGTACCTCTGGTACATGATACATCGTGCTGCCACGTGTGTCAGTGGTGGAGGGAGAGCTTAATTGTGGATGGGGTGCCAAGCCAGCGGGCTGTTTTGCCCTGGATGGTGTCAAGCTTCTTTGGTGTTAGAATCATAGAATCATAGAAACCCTACAGTGCAGAAGGAGGCCATTCGGCCCATCGAGTCCGCACCGACCACAATCCCACCCAGGCCCCACCCCCACATATTTTACCCGCTAATTCCTCTAACCTACGTATCCCAGGACTCTAAGGGGCAATTTTTTTTTTTAACCTGGCCAATCAACCTAACCCGCACATCTTTGGACTGTGGGAGGAAACCGGAGCACCCGGAGGAAACCCACGCAGACACGAGGAGAATGTGCAAACTCCACACAGACAGTGACCCGAGCCGGGAATCGAACCCGGGACCCTGGCGCTGTGAAGCAGCAGTGCTAACCACTGTGCTACCGTGCCGCCCCGTGTTGGAGCTGCACTCACATGGACAGGTGGAGACTATTCCATCACACTCCTGCCTGGTACCTCGTAGATGGTGGACAGGCTTTTGGGAGTCAGGAGATGATTTACACTCCACAGAATTCCCAGCCTCTGACCTGCTCATTTTATCATGTCAGTTCTGTTCAGTTTCTGATGATTATGATTAACATTGTTTTGCACCAGGTCAGTCAGACTGCTGAGAAATTTTCCTTAACTATTTTATGATTCTATAATGCCATTATTTCTTACATGGAGCATTTTATTAGAGTTCAGAGAAAATTAGCATGTTTAAATTATATATACTCCTTCGCACATTCGCCGCAATAATTATTGCTGTGTCATCATTGATCCCATTCTTGTTAGACAGTTAACCAGTGACCATCACAACGAGCCATAAACACTGTTAAGTTCAGACTAAAATATTTGTGAGAGACAGGAATGTTTATGATATGATAATTACTTATTTAGTTAGCATCTGTAATTCTGTGTCTGAGGGAGGATCATTTTGCATTATATGTTAGTATGCATATGTCAGATACTTTAATTGCCTTTCAACAGATGACAAATTTAAACAGCTCTTATCTATCATCACACGTCAGTTTCTGCACAATATATTTACCTTGCTCCTACTGCCAAAAAATATTGGATTTTGAAATGACCTTTATCGCAATCCAATAATCTGACAGAAAATTTGGATTACATACACAGTACTGTTAATCAGAATTGACATGTAGGCTATAAAAGGTATATCATTCAGTTGAATAAGTGTCTTCTGCTGCTTAGTTGTGGAAAAAAATACTGCAGTTTATGGAGAGGGATAAAATTCCTTTAAAAGAATATTGAAAAATGCTTTTTTTTCCCCTCTGTAGTTAATGCTAAATCTATTTCGTGCTCAGAAATTTTGAGCTGCAGTGTTGGAAATTCCTGCAACTTAGGGTAGAATTTAAAGGATAGAGAGTGATCGGCACTCGTCATCCCAAGAGTCGGCATGCAACGTGCTAACACCAAATCTCGTAAGTCCACTACCATTTAATCACTCACTTCAGCAGTGATTGGCAGTGGGAGGGGCTTCCATCCACCCTTGAAGGGAAGTCCCGTTCGTGAGAGCAGCTGGCCGATCAGGTTGGCCGACAGCTCTCCATCCTGGCCAGGCACAGCACTTTGTTCTGTGGGGTGCAGTGTAGTGCCAGGAGTGGCCACTGGTGCTGGTGGCGTTGTTAGGGTTACACTGAGCCCCAGAACAATGTAAGGGAAGCCCAGATTGCAAGTAAGCCTCAGGGTCTCTCGGTGGAGCCAGGAGTGGGGGCCCTGGAGAGGGGAGTGGAGGGGGAGGGCTCTGAGAAGTGGGCGAGGGGTTGTGGTCTGGCTTGTAAACACTTGGGGGAGTGTACACCAGCGGGGAGGAGGGGCAGATGTAAGAGGGGAAGCCCCTGATCTAGAAATGAAGAGTTGACCACTTCCTGCATGAATCCCAGGCAGGTTAACCTGCTGGCCTTTCCCATACCCTGACCTCCTCGTTTTGGCATCAGAATTGTAGCCAGATGAGTAATGGCCCTTAAATGGCTGTTAATTGGCTACTTAATGGGTATGGGTTTCGGTTGGGATGGGTGTGGGTGGATCAGCCTGGGCCTCAACAATCCCAGTAAAATTAATGCCATGTAGCTTAGATCTCCATAATACATTTCAATGGGACTGTCTTAGTTAAGTTGGAGGAATTGGCAGTTCTTTAAATAACTGTGGTTCAGTTTGTTTACCATGTCTGATTCTAATCACTCTTCCGAAATAAATTTTTATATGTAGATATTGGACCACCGAATTAAAACACATGGAATACATAGAAGTTCCAGCACAATGATCTTTCATTCATCTTTCATAGCTTCAGACCTATAAGCACATTTGTGAAAAGCTTAACTTTAAGAAATTAGCATTTTACAATGGTTGGCCTTGGCCCAATGTTCCAGACACACAAAAAAACTATCGAGGGCTAAACTCTTGGTCTATAATCAGCCATTAGCAGGGTTGGTTTGGAACAGTGGGATCAGGGATGCCACGTTTCCAACAAAGCAATGGTTAATGATCACGACAAATAAACAAGTTGCAAGGTCCCTTTGCACTCCTGTTGCCATGTTAGCCAGATCACCTTCCCATCCAGGCCACAGAGGGAACTTTCCTTACCCTGGGATTTCTCAGAGTTGGTGTGGTTGAGTGGAAGGGCAGGGGGTGGGGGGAAGTGTCCAAATGGTCCTCTTTGGTCTCTAGTTGCACTATGCCTGCTCTAATTCCCTTCACCAGTTAGTTCTTCAAACACTGCAAACTGCTTTATCTATGACTGTTATTCCTATTACACTGCAGCCCATGATTCAAGACTTCCTGTTTCTTCTGTCAGCTGCTCTCTCTCTCCTCATGGCTCCCATTTCAGTCCATGCTCAGAGCTGGCCCTGCCTCTCCCTGAGGACACCTCTCTCCAATCACCACCTGTGTCAGAGGCACAGCCAACAAAACTCATTGGCACATGTGATGTTAAAAGAATATTATCAATGAGAATATGATTAACACCCTTTACCTTCTCAAAAGGCAAATTAAGATGTGCAAATAACATCTTAAAACTATGTCCAGCAGCTTGAATTAAATTATTTAAATGTTTCATTTCAGACTTCTTTGGCTTCTCTTTACGGTTGTGCAATGTTGTGATCAAGGACCGAGGATGTCATGGACTTGACTGTTGCTGCTCATGTTGCTGTGGTGTCCTGGGCTGGCATGGACAGGATGGACCGAATGGCCTCCTTACGTGCTGTAACTTTTCTGTGGTTCGATGGTGAGTACGTGGGCCAGGTTTTCATTGTCCCAATCAAGACCAAACAAAGGAGGGACTGATTAAAATCTTTGCCAAGCTGGGTGGCCAGAGGTTCCATTCTTGGTCATTTTTATCAGGGCAGTGGGGGGAGCAGACCCCGTAACCTATGAAAGAGACAACTGACAGCATTGTGGGCTTATTGGGAGCCAGCACTAGATACATTTTTAAAAATTTTCATGGAGGTGGCTGGACTTGAGCTGCTGTAGGATTTTACACCAGCTGCATGGATGGATGAATTATGGATTGGAGGCAGGAAGAGCTTACTAAAAAGTGGTTTTGCCTCGGTTACAGTTTATTATTTAAATGCTGCAGCGTGAGTTGTATCTGTGCTCAGTGAGATGAGTTATGACAGTGTTGTGGTTGTAATTTAGCCTTAAACCTTCTGTTTGCCAAGTTTATATGTCTGCCAACTGGCAAGCTGTCAATTAAAAGATCAACATTGTAAATGTTGTCCAATTAGTTAAAAAGTTCATCTAATGGATAATAAAGGTAGACTGTACATTTCATACTATAGAAAGGATAGACTGATGTGATAACCAGGTGTCAGTGTTTAACCTTTCCCGTTGTTGTTATGCATTCAGTCTAGATATCCATTGAGATAAAAGTTCTGAAGTCTGTTTTTTTTTACTCAGGGAGTTTTATGTGCACTTGGCTGTAATTAAACTTTCTAATCATTTGTAAGTGCATAGCATTGTTTATATAGCCACTTTGAAGAGTCTGGTTATTCAGGGAGCCTTATGGACCATTCAATGCTTCCAATTATTATAATAGGGTGTGTGATTTCTGTTCTGGTGATGATGAGGGGGCAAAATGAGTGAGTGGAAGGAGGGGGGGGGTTAAGGCAGTGACGGTGGAGTAGATATGGTATTGAGATTGATGATGGTGAGGGGGTGAGAATGAATAGTGTGAAGGGTGAAAATCAAGGTGAAAGTGGTGAGGGGGGAGTGAAGGGGTGAGAGCATGAGAGTGAAGGGGTGAGGGGGTCATGTGTTCTGAGATTAAGGTGGTCAGAAGGTTCACCTCTATACAGGTGAACTGCTGATTGCCTCAGAAACAATGGCCAAAGCTTTTTCGGGAATGGAGGGATGCCATGTGCAGGATGCATAGTTCTAGAGTGCAATCAATCCTCCTGAGTGTCACAGATGTTCTAAATCATGCAAAGAAAAGACCAGTGATTTGCAGTTTTCCGGCATGTCATGACCTCACACTAGGAACAATCCATGGAATCTGTAAGATACTACAAGGCAGAGTATCCTCAGAAAGTATTCATAACACTTGATGAGGGATTGGCATGTTGTGCCTTGTACAGTAAATAAACCAAGGGTTTCAATCAGTTTAATAACATGACACATGACAAAGAACAAAGAACAAAAAACAAAGAACAAGAACAAAGAACAAAGAAAATTACAGCACAGGAACAGGTCCTTCGGCCCTCCAAGCCTGCACTGACCATGCTGCCCGATTTAACTAAAAACCCCTGCCCTTTTGGGGACCATGTCCCTCTATTCCCAACCTATTCATGTATTTATGTATGACACAAAAGTTTTATACACTGTTACAACAAGTTCCCAGGTTAAGTTCCTCAAATTTTAATAATCAGTCAAAATCACTCAATTTGTTACTGTCTGGTTGGATATCCCCAAACTGTTGTGCCCCAGGTTTGGAGGGATGAACTAGCTCTATTTCTTTACTCAACCTCTGGTCAAAATAAGAAATCTAAAAATGACCCCTTCTTTTGCAGGTATCTAAATTCTGTCAAAATATTTATGTTTCAAAAAGAATCAATTTAACAAGGTTTTCTTGTGTTAAAGGTCAACTGAGTTTCTTAACTAATAAAGGCAAGAAAATGGTAAAAGAAAATCATGCATGTACGTTCGTATAGCTTAGAGATGAGAATTGAGTGCAAAGTAAGCAAGTAACAGAAAAACATATACAAAACAGTCCTTGATTTGTGTGGAGTTGATTATTGAGCATTATGTTCATTTTGATTTGAGATTCCTGACGTCAGCAGGCAAATATTTGGTTTTGTGGTTCCACTGGCGCTGACTTTTGTCAGCAAGTAGCTGGTTTTTTAATCCAGTTTTCTGCAGTTTGGTGGAGAAGCCTACCTGTTTTCATTTAACCTATCCTCTTTGCTGACTTGGCTTACTTCAACCATCAGAGATACATAGAGGTGTACCTGCAAAACGGTTTTGCAGCGGTGCTGTTGCTGGTTGGCTTCTTCTTCGTTATGAGACCCCAGCACTGGTACACACACACACAAACACACACACACACACACACATGTACACACACACACACATGTATATACACATACACACAAACACATACACACACATATGTATATATATATATATATACACACGCACACAATTTTCAGCTAGCTTTTATCCCAGTCTTTGTATATTCAAGACAAAATCCACAAATCCATCTGCACATTATGCACAGGATATCTCTGGATAAGATGATACTCATCTCCCATTATGTCCCATTGTCTCCACCAGAGATGGCAATTAGTTTCTGGATGCTTTAGTAGTCACTTCTCTGGAAACAGAGTGTGGTTCCACTGTTTCTTAGAGTTTCACCCATCAGCAATTCAGCCAGTGATTGACTTTACATCCTTAGCCATATTTGGTTTGTATGTCAATTAAAAAAAAACTCCCAGGTCTTACTTAAAGTTTAATATTTCCACACATAATTTGGTGTTTTTCCTTCATTATTATGACAATATATATTCAGAGATCTTCTGTGCCATCGTACATGATGAACCAGAGGTTATGCTTTTGTATGACGATGTGCGAGGGAGTAGAAATTATTTGGAAGAAGTTTGTAACAGAACAGTACAGGAGATGCAAAATTTATAATTTTTGATTGCTTTATGGATTACAAAGAACACTGTTGTTGCCCACCACAAATAGATAAATAACTAAACTCCACAGTTATATCAAGAAATAGATTTGGCAACACAAATAATTTTTTCAAGTTCTCAATAAAACAAAAGAAGCATATTTGCCAGTGTTTTCTTGAATCTATTGCAACATTTAAAGGTTTCATTTTAAGAGCTGGGTTTTCTGCACCCACCCTCCTTCTCGCAGGGCCAGAGACCACCCCCACCGCTCCGCCCCCCCCCCCCGCCCCCACTTGGTTGGTGGCAGCATCTTCCACTCCCCCTGCTGTCAACGCCATTTCCCATTGTATGCATCCCCGACTGCCAGGATACCCACAGTGGGTGCTCACCGTCAACAAAACCGGAAGATCCTGCCGGTGGGAACAGTGGGAGAATTCTGGCCAAAAACGTAACATTGTTGAAAGGTTCACACAAGTGATATGTTATATTTTCTTTAAAGTTGACGTGCTGCGTGTGGTCCTTTTTGTAAGCAAGGTCCATTTAAGCATCTTTGCATGGGCCACACAAACCTGTTATTTCTCCCACAACAAAGCTTGCTCATAGACTGTAATCCTACATCCACACAGCTCAGTGACAATACTGGGAATATGCTGTAAATAATCCCTTCCTTGTCTTCTTCGTCTTTTCCTTTCAGGGAAATTACCATGATAAAACTTTGCTATTTTTTCAAAATTTTATAGCAAAAATAATAGAGGTTATTTTCACTGTGTGCAATTTTATATAGATTCACCATCATATCTCAATGTTTACAGTCAATGCCACTTGTCAGAAAACCCAGTATTCCATTAGCTTGCTTTATGGCCCTTTTGGCTGTTGCTTTGAACTTCTTATGAACCTGAATCTCCAAATCCCTCTGTTCTTCCCTGTCACACAGCATTCCCCTATTCAGAGTATAATTAATACCTTTATCTCTGTTTTACCCAAAATGTACCATCTCATTTTTACTGCATTGAATCCATCTGCCACTTTTGAGCCCATTTCAACAACTGATCAATATTCCCTTAAAATTTCCTCTCAGATTTTCAATTCAGTTAAATAAATTGAGTTTGTAAAAACGTGGGCCAAGGTTTTCATTTCCAGTTCGGACCCAGTTCCCAATCTCACAAAGCACGTTCCGGATACGCCCGCCAGGATTTCCAAAGTGTAATGACTTCGACGAGGTCCACAAGGTGGACCTGTTAGAATATGAGCTCCCTGTTTGAGGCAATTAATGCTGTCCATTCCAGGAGACCTGCAGAGGTATATAATGTAGAGTGTCCGGGTCACCAACACTTGGGTGTATACTCTGTTCTGGGAAGTACTTGTCCAGAATCACTAGCTATTGTAAATAAATCTGGATTTGGTGAAGGGACACCGGCCTCGTGGGAGTTATTTCATAAAGGACCAGACTAAATATGCAACATGGAGGCATCTTTTGAAGAAGAGGGCAGTTCTTTTGTAATTTAAAACGAGTACAGCTGCCTACCCATGATCATGAAGAGATAGGCCTCTCACGGGATTGGCCAGCTCTGGCATGGCAGCTGTTAAGGGCCTGGGGGCTCTTGTTTCATATGATCCATTGACCACACCTTCCCCTTCTCATTTCCCTCCCTGAGCCCACAGCTTTGCCTGAATATGGTCCAGGCTAATGCGGGCAAACTGCATTGCCCTCTGAAAATTTTAGCTGGTGTAGGAATGGAGCTTTAATAAGTGCTATAATTATTATTAATTGTCCTGGATTGGCTGCCCGTTGCTTCCCAGCAGGCATATGATCTGACCCTAACCCACCCCCATTGAAAGGTGAGGGCCGGGCAAGTGGCAGGGTATTGGCACAGTGGTTGGCAGTGCCAAATTGAATGCCCTCCTGATTTCTGATCTCGGACCCAGTATCAGTAATAGAATCCAAGGATCTCTCGAAATGTTGTACAAGCCAAACTAGTTTACTAATGTCCTTCAGGGAAGGACATCTACTGGCCTTACCCAATCAGTCCAATATGTAACTCTTAACTGCCCTTGGAAATACCTAGCAAGCCACTCAGTTACTTAAAGAAGGTGATCCACCATCACTAGGATAATGGAAAATAAATGCTAGTCTTGTGAGCAACGCCCATATTCCCTGAATGAACATTAATGTTCAAGCGGTGCTACAAGTAGGTTAGGAATGTCTGAGAAATCACGTCAGTGAAGGAAGCAAAGTTCACTCATTCAATGCCCGAAGGGAGGAAAATGCTCATCAAGGAAACTCCATCCATGGCGAGAAACATTAAACCCACATTGGAAGGAGAGTCAAGAAACTGTCTCAGTAAGGGTCAGGAAGAAGCAAGATAAGGGGCAAGTAGAAAACTACTCATCTGGGGTGGGCTGCTATCAATTTACTCAGAGGGGGACAAAATAATGCCATCAGCTAGGGGGAATAGAAAGAAAGCTATGTCAGTGAGGTAAGGAAATTGTTTCAGTTGAGGGAGAGACAGGTTAGAGTCCCTGTGTTATTCAGCATCAGAGTTTTCCAGATTTTTAGTGGGTCAATTTTGGTGAACTTGTGCTGGGCTAGTTTTTTGAGTTTTGAGGAAACTCCGGGGGCAAATTGATAGGAATACAGAATAGGAAGGGAAGGGGGAGGAGGAAAATGGATTAAGGCAGTGGAGGGTAACTAACCTCTTGCCAGTGGCTTCCATATTTGGAGAAATAAGTAGAGGAAGTGGAAGAATAGTTGAAGGTAAGGTAAACTTTGACAGAGCAAGAGAAAATGGACAGGGAATTTTAAATTCATTTATGGAATGTGGGCATCGCTGGTTAGGCCAGCATCGATTGAGCAGGTACCATTTCAGAAAAATAATGAGTGAGGAAGGAAGAGCAATCAGCAATGGGAAGCTGATGGGATGTAGAATGCAATAAGAGCAATAACTTGGGATGGAAGATTGAGTAGTTGTAAATGGAGGGAGAAAGGGAGTTACTGGAGGCCACATTTTTCCAGTAAATGCCACCCTCCATTCAGCTGTTGCTTGATCCTTTCCAAGTAGCAACCCATCATACCACCCCTTACCATCCAACTGAAAGAAAAGAGAAAAGCAAGCAAAACTGATGTAAAGAAGACAGAACAGAGCAAAAAGTGTTGAGGGAGAGAAATAAAAAAAGAGAAATTGAGAAGTAGAAGATGAGAACAATAACATGAAGGCATTAAACAAAAGAGTAGCCATATTGTCCAACTGACAATAATTGACTACATTACAAATAGATAGATGTGGTAATATATATATAACTTCTTATAGATATGCAGTGTTTGAGAATGTAACAAGTGTTTATGTACTTAATTCCACTAAAGCTATTCTAACCCAGCTAAACTTCATTTTAGCTCTTCTGGGCATCCTGTTTCCATTACTTCCAGTCCTTATCTTTCACTTTTAAATGATTCTTAAATGGAAAATGGTATTGAACAGTACACACACAAAGAGAATGAAGTGCTCTGCAATTAGTGCAGTTGCGATAAGTTACATGCTGAACTTGATTCTCAGAATATTCCTTTAAAGTCCGTAATGGATGAAATTGACTCATGTAGCCATTTAAAACTTTAATATGAATTAATTTTGATTTGTAATTAATTATTTTTGACTAATGTCATACTTTGAACAGTAATTTTGGCAACTCTTGGTGTTAAATTTTCCCATATCGCAATAGTGTTTAATTATATATTCTAATGGTCTGCCTTAGTTATTTCCCAGTCAGAAGCTGGGGAAGGTTCCGTTGTTTCGTATTAAAATTCTCAAGTATTTTTGGTCCTTGGGTGGTAAAGGGATTATGAAATACATCACGCTTCTAATATTCTCCATTGCATTTGGTCATGCACAAGTTCACAACACAATTCATGCTGTCTCGTACCCAGTATCTTTCAGCCCAATTTAATCACATCTGTCCATCTTTTTCTATTCTCCTGTTGACCTGTACAGGAGGAGAAACTAAAATTGTTTCTCCAGGCAATATTCTTTTATTCTGAGCACAAACTCAAAATACTGTATTGTCACCGTGCTTATCAACACCATCAAAGGCAGCAGCCTCATTTATAGCATTACCATTTTATTTCTCATTCGACATTGCCGCTTAACGTAGCTCTGGGCAAATGCAACCTGCAGCTGGCAGACCACATTTGTGATTCATACATTGGTCAGGGGCACTACAAAGTTATATATTCTCAAGTTAATTCACAGTTTGACACCTTATCACTGTTAGATACTCATCAGTCAGCTGAAAAAAGCACCCACTTCTTTTCTGATATTAATCTTTTTGGCATATATTACCACCATATCCAAGGTAGCACACATTCAAAACTCTCTCTGACTCCTCTTTCTTTGATTAGTTTAGCCTGATTGCTTTTCTGCTCGCTCGCTTCTGCTGAATTTCTTCCTTTTTAATCACAAATGCTTTCCCGATTATCCCAATAATTGTCCAGAAAACATTGCACATAAGGTACACGCCTGTTAATCTACCATCATAATATGCAGGAGTAAATTTTCCGAGTTCTCTTTTGTGGTAAGGTCTCTGCCTCACTTTTGAACAAGGAGTAGAAAGTATAAGCTGTTTTAGATTTCTGATTGGAACCTGCAATAAGCCAAGTATCACGCCACAGAAGACTGAAAATCTACCCACCAAGTTGAAGCCGTGGTTTTCACATTCTTTCTAATTATTCGTTTTGGGGATGGGAAACAGGAACTGGTTTTGTTTTTGGTCCTGAACCTGGGAGAGAATAGTCATTTGGTGCCCAATTCACCAGGGCACCATTTAATTGGCATGGAAACCAGTTTTCTGTTTAATAATGATTGTAGAGCAGACTTTTTTTTGTTTATATATGATTCAATCCTATCAAAGTCCAATTCAAAGTCTCAGCAAGTGAGACATTCCAGATCCAAGCTGACAAGACTATTTCCTATCCTGGGCTTGATCCACATGATCCAAGCTGATTGGAGCAGGCATTGCATCTCCTTCAAGGCTTAATCTCATTTGCATCTTAGCTGCTTTAAAAAATTGCTTCAAATGAAGCCTCAGTGTAACCCCATGACTTCAACCAAGTGCAGGACAACAAAACTACATTTGATCTTAGCCAAAAGGCCGAGAAGACTCTCAAAGCTGCAGGGCTGGTCGGAGGTCTTTCAGCTTCAGAGAAGCATCCAGAGGACAAGGTAAGTGACTGAGAGGGCGCTTCAACATGAAGGTGTCCTCTTAGCAACTTGGAAAATACATTTAAAAGCAGAAAACGTAGCTACTGTATGGGACATAGGGTGGAGGGAGGCTCTCTAGAGGTTGCACTTTTGTTGCACGTCCTGCCCAGGCAGAGAGGAATTGCCTGTGTGCTTGCCTTGAGGTGTTGGCACTCAGTCATGCTGCTGGGTGCCCACCTCTAGGTAATTAAACTGCACCTCACCCCCTGTCACTTCAGGAAACTGAAGGCTAATGGTAATTTCTCTGTTATTTAGTCTTATTTCCACACATCATGGGAGCAAGAAGCCTTGGATCCTGAACCTTAGTTGACTAAATTGGCTGACATCAGAAATGAGGTCGGGAAAACCCAGAAACTTGTTGGCCAGGTAATATTTGGATTCCATCCCACTCCATTCCCAACTTTAGCTGGGAATGGAAACAATTAACCCTCTTGAGTGTCCTGAGATGGATGTGGGCAGGCCCATGTAGTTGCTTATCAGCTTTGTAAAGTTTGAAGGAGCATTTGATGCAGTGATTGTCTTCCACAGGATTGATCAGAATCTTACAGGACAGAAACAATCCATTCGGTTTGGCCCACAGATCCACGCCTGTGTATATGGTCCACAAAAGCCTTGTCCCACAGCTTATGTTATCTCACCCTGTCAACATAGGGTTGAATTCTCTGACCTCGCCTGTGGCTGGGATTCTGCTGTCCTGCTGAACGCCCAGTTCTCCGTTCTTGCTGGCAGCGTCAGCAGGACGTGCGAGAACAGAGAATTCCAGCCATAATCTTTTATTCCTTTCTTTCCTCATGTGTCCATCTAGCTTCCTCTCAAATGCATCTATGCTGATCGCCTCAGCCAGTCCATGTCATAATGTGTTGCACGTTCTCACTTCTTGTCAAGAAGAGGAACAGTCTCTGAGGCAAGTGTCTCAGCTCCACCACTGGCACTGAGAGCAGGATTCTCCTCACTATCAATCATCTGGTGAATGGACTTCATGGAATCAGAAAAACCTTTACATCCCTGAGAGGTATTTACGTGAACATTCGTTAGTCTGTCCAGGATGCTGACCTCTATATTTTACAATCCAGTTGACATGGAAATCTTTAATGATCTCTCCAGAGCTGCAGTCCTTCATTCAATGTCTCCATATTGAGTTGATTGATTTCCCTGGATCTCTCATGGGAAAATTCGCACAGAAGCAAGCTATTGAGTCCTTCAAGTCTATTCAGTTAGATCATGGCTGATCAGTATCTTTAAAAATGTGTTCAAGGCATCTGGGCATCCCAGAGAAGCTTAGCATTTATTTCCCAGCCCTAATTGCCCTTGAGAGGCTAGGCTTGTATCTTGAGCCACTGAAGTCCATGTGGTGTAGGTACGTCCATTTTTTGTGAGAATGGAGGTTCCAGACCAGAACCAGGCGAGCAGGAATGCTAGGACCATGGACTTCACCCACCCAGCAGGGTTGCCCCAGGTGCAAGGGCTGATAGACTGCAGCCATGTGGCTCTTAAGTCACCATGGCGACATGTGGCACCATTCAGGAACCACAAAGGATTCCAATCCCTCAACATCCAACTCGTCTGCGACCACACAATGTGCTTCATGCATAGTGATTAGCACTGCTGCCTCACAGTGCCAGGGACCTGGGTTCGATTCCCGGCTTGGGTCACTGTCTATGCAGAATCTGCACATCCTCCCTGTGTCTGCATGGGTTTACTCTGGGTGCCCCGGTTTCCTCCCACAATCTAAAAGACATACTGGTTATGTGCACTGGTCATGCTAAATTCTCCCTCAATGTACCCGAACAGGCACCAGAGTGTGGCGACTAGGGGATTTTCACAGTAACTTCACTGTAGTGTTAATGTAAGCCTACTTGTGACACTAATAAATAAATTTAAACTTAACTTAAAAATTTAAAACTTAAAAGGCCCATGCAGATGCAGGGGCGACTTGACACACTTCAGCGCACATGTTGGTTGAAGATACGGTTCAGGTGCCTGGACTGGTCAGGGGGTGCCATACATTCCAGTTCCCAGAAGGTGTCCTGCATTGTTGTGGTTTGCTGAGCTCTTCTTAATCTTATGCTGCAGAAAGGAGACAACATAGACCTGGAGGAGATGAGCCAGATCACCTTGGATGAGGAGGATGTTGAGGGCGACGATCGACTGGGAGGTTGATGAACAGGGACATGGGCAGCAATCAGCCAGTGGGGCGGGGGTGGGGGTGGTTACTGTGATCGGGAGGAGGTGCCGCAATCGGGAGAGGGGCAATTGGGCAGGAGGTGCGATTGGGGGATTAGGGGTGTGATTCTGAGGCAGATGGTGGTGTGAGTGAGACATCTCCCCGTACATTAACTGTGTACTCTTGTAAACAGTTAGTTCACTGGCAGATCGGCGCATGTGCAATGGCTGTCAGCAGCCGGCTTCCCAGTGTGAACAGAATCCATCTATTCCCCCTAATGACAAGAATCACGCTTTGCCTCTTTTTTTTGCACTACGTGGCATAATATCGTGTCTGAGGGCTTGCCCAAAAAATGGTCGCGATTCTATCCTGTTTCGACGCTCGTTTGGCACTTAGAATCTTTTTGGTAACATCGGCCCCGATGGATTTGAAAAATCCATCTGTCATAGTCCAGAAAACTTAAATTGACTCGATATCCAGAGCCTTTTTGAGGAGAGGGAATTTATACCTCCAGCATCCTTTGTGTGAAAGGATCCTCCCTAATTTCACTCCTGAATGGTACAACCCTAATTTTCAGATTCTGCTCCTTTGTTCTAGAATTCTCTTTTCAAGGGAAAGGGAAAGGTCTGCAACTGTCCTGATATCCGAGCAGTGAGTAGAGTTCCTGATGTTAGCACACTGCAGGACATTGGGTTCTACCACTATCCTATACATCTGGTCAAAGGCAGCACAATGCTTGCATCCCTGTCTCATTCTCTCCTAGCCACTCCTTTCTTCATGGCAGGACCCTTGTGATTATCATCAGTGTGCTCTGCCACCAGGGGCTAACACATATTATGACTCCACTCAGCTGTATCATGCTCCACTTCCACATCTGAGTACTTTAACTTTCTTGTGCCCTTTCCTTCCATGTGCCAATCACTCATCCATATGCTCTGCACGTCCAACTCTCTGAGTGAGTGACTCTGGCCACAAGGGAAATGGTGAATGACAGTGTAAGGTAAATGGTCACCAGTGTTTCCAAAGATAGAGTGAACTGGCAGACTTTAGCTTTTCCAAAATCCTCTCTGCTGTATCCTGGTTTGAAGCCTCTGGAGAAAAAATAGCATTGTCAGTTCTGATGGGCTCAAGCAGTGCTCTATCATAGCAAACTCATTTGTAGACTTCTGCAAAGGAAAGCAGAAAAATTGAAAAGTAGAAGCATTAAAAAAATAAAGTATTGATTGTCACAACCCAATTGAAGTCACAGATTGGTTGACTTCCTTTGCTGTTCATCAGCTGTTACAAGAGTGATAAGTTTTAAAATGGCCTTCCTACCCTGGTAACACTGGTGAAGCACTTTGAAAGGAGTCTATCATACGGTGTTTAAAGTGTCTGCATGTTTCTGGCATTAGTACTCTTAATATTAGCACTCTTAATATGGAAATCAACGTCCTATGACACAATTAGGACCCCAATGGATATTTTAGTTCAAAATGGAACCTGTGCAATGCAGACTCTGACTAGCTTTATTGGTGATGGAACCGAAGAAGCGAGATAAAGATATTTGCTGACCCATATCCCCAACCCCTCAAATCCCTGAGCCAAGAGGAGCCTCTTGAAATTTGTGACATCCTTCTGTTATACTGAGCCTGGAATAAGTTAGCTCATTTATTCACCAAGTGTTTGAAGAAGCAACGCTTTACCGTTCCCATTTAAACTTATGCCTTTTTCCATGAGCTTCAGTTAATATGATAAATCTCTTTGGGATCCAGTTCAGCTATTTACTTCAGGATCTGAGCTGCTTCAATAGTGTTACCTCCAAGGCATCTAGTTCCCAAAGTAAATTGTATTGTCTTTTCTTACAGCTCGGAAACCTAGTCTGATTTACTGATATAGTTCCCTTTCTATGTCTTCTTAAGGCCAATATGCACTCCCAGCTATGATTCTGTGTTCAGAATTGTACATAATACTGAAGATGAGAGCAAACCTTTCTTTTTTGCAGATGAATTATCATTTCTTTGAACTTGTGTTCCACCCTGGTGGAATAATATATATTTGGTGCTGTGTGAAAACATTGCATAATCTGCACGCTGTTCAGATATCATTTAATGCTGCTTCCCTTGATCTTTTACCTTTGTTATAAAATTAAAATTCCCATTAGATCGCAAGGATAACATTTGAACTGGTTTTGTAAACGATGAATAGGAAAATTCACATTTGCTACTTCTGTTAATTTTCCTACAGTGTCACATTCTGTTTCACCCAAACAATGCAGAGAGAAATGTTTGAATTTGGTTTGAGTAATGAACATCAACATAATGATCAGTATTGTAAATACACCAGACACTGTCTGACTTTGTGCTTGGTTCTGTCAAAGCTGCATCTTTCACTTTGATGTGTATTCGGAATCCAGAACAACCTAGCCTTAATCATGTATTTCCCCGTTTTGAACAGCGGTAGATGGAGAAAGAATGTTCATGTATCTGGATATTAATAATATATCCACCAATAAAGATAGTAAAAGAACAACATTTTATGTTGGCGAATTACAGAACCACTAAACCTGCCTGAAGAATATATCAGCAAATGTTGCAAGCTCAGTGGGTCCAGGTAACATTTTCTCAAGGGTTGAAGTATACATTTTGTATTTCTCAAAAGATGAGCTTTAGCATTCAGATTCTCTTCAATATTAACTACTTTGGTTCACTTAAAAAACAAAACTGGTCTCCACTTTGCATGTCACATTGTGGTTTTCCTTGGATGTAACAAACAAGTTATTTTAATTAGCATATGACTTACATATTCATTAGCTGCATTGCAGCCAATTGGCACGGCCGGAGCACAAAAAAAATATTTGCGTTTGGAGTTTGAACCTTGCAACAAACAAAAATAAATAAACTACATCCGAGATGGGTAAAAGGCAAATGCTTGAATAAGGCTCTCAATGAGTCATATATAATTGATCATTTTTCATAGATTATAGTCTGTAAAAAAATGTTTGAATGAAACTCCTTAAAGAAGCTTCTTGTAGATTGCTTACTTTGTGAGTCAAGTGATTCTATGGATTTTGATGTTGGCATCGCCACATGTCAAGCTCATAAAACAAGCTTCATGTTGACGTGACCTTGGCTTGGGTTTTTGGGTGTCAGTTTGATTGTTGCTGATGCAATGACACCTGAAAGTGGCAAAGCAATCTCCAGCACACATTCGCCTGTTGTGGATGGGGATTCTCCAGTTTCTGACTCTGGCCTGTGTGTTGAAAATGGTTTTCCAAAGTTGCTGAAACTACTGCAATTTTGATCTACTGATCCAATTAATTCAGGTCACTTTGAAGTTATCATCTACTGGAGAGACCTCGATATGTATCAGCTGTAAGTTAAACTCAGGGTTCATGCTTACAGAGGCATGCTTCAACCAATCTGGAAATCAGGAACATGTTTGTTGTATTTTTCAAGCAATGCAGGTGCCGAGAATATATCTGAGTGAGAGACATAATGCTAGGAATTTATATCAGGGATTTACAGGGAAGCAATGGCTGAAGCCTGAAGCTTTTAGAACATAGAACAGTACAGCACAGGCCCTTCGACCCACGTTGTTGTGCCGAAACATGACGCCAAATTAAGCTAATCCCTTCTGCCTGCCCTTGGTCCATATCCCGCTATTCCTTGGATATTCATGCACTTATCTAAAAGCCCCTTAAATGCCCCTATCGTATCTGCCTGCACCACCACCCTTGGCAGCGAGTTCCAGCCACCTACCTCTCTGTGTAAAAACTTGCCCCTCACATCTCCTTTGAACTTTCTCCCTCTCACCTTAAGTGCGTGCCCCCTAGTATTCAATTCTGGGAAAAAGATTCTGACTGTCAACTTTATCTATGCCTCTCATTTTCTACTTTTCAGGAGAGTCAGTTACTGAATGAATACCTAATAGTAGAACTGACCACAACTGATCTGCCTTTGGTTTTAATAGTCACATCTATTCTGAATGTTCTTTTATTTTTATTACATAATTTCAGACAACAGGGTGGCATGGTGGCACAGTGGTTAGCACTGCTGCCTCACAGCACCAGGAACCATGTTCGATTCCAGCCTTGGGTGACTGTCTGTGTGGAGTCTGCACGTTCTCCCCGTATCTGCGTGGGTTTACTCCGGGTGCTCCGGTTTCCTCCGCAGTCCAAAATGTGCACATTAGGTGGATTGGCCATGCTAAATTGCCCCTTAATGTCCAAAGATGTGTAGGTTAGTTGGATTAGCTATGGTAAATGCACGGGGTATGAAGATAGGGCAGAGGGTGGGCCTGGAAAAGATGCTCTTCAGAGAGTCATTGGAGACTCAATTGGTCAGATGGCCTCTTTCTGCATTGCAGGGGCTCTATGGCTCTATGGTTCTAACCGGTTGTGAATTGGGGCCATTAGCTAAAGCACTATAGTGATGCACTGTTCTGGAGGGGTCAGAAGTTTATTCCCTTTCAAAGCAACACCATGGGTAGCTTCCTCGTGGTCTTAGATATCCACAATGGCATTAGCGTGGAGATAAGGACAGACAGTCCTCATGAAATACCTCAACAGGATTCTAGGTGCAGTAACATTGTTATGTGTTTCAGGTCTTTCACGGGTTCAATGGTGTTGATTACTCAGAAAGCAGGTCCCATATCTCTGACATTCCTTAATGAACCCACACACATGGATCAATATTAAACACAGGAGAATTCCTTGTGACTTGACTTGGATTTTTGTGATGTTGCACATGTTGTTGATCATCAAAAGTGATGAAGGCTTTTGAGGATATTGACAAATGGAGAAATTAGTTTACTTTTTGTGGAATTCATGTGACTGAACAAAAGTAACAAATCCAACCCTTTTTTTAAAGAAGCTGTTCCAGCACAGACCCTATGAAACAACAAAAAACTCATTAATTCGACCTCCTGTTTTATTTCCTTTCAGGTCAAATACTGATCGCGTCTATCTTAATTCCCAGTCAGACCAGCCTTTCTGCAGTTTTTAATAGAGCTCACTTACTTACCTAAATCATGTTTTTTTTCTTCCGCTTTATTCCAATCTTAAGAAGTCATATCTTACCAAAATACTCCAGCAATTATTACACCAAGCTCAAATGTCATCTCAACGACTGTAAACTAATTCACATTATCTGAAGCACATCAACTTCAGCACAGCATCTAATTTTTTCACAAGATTCTTTGGATATGGGTATCGCTGAACGCCACCATTAATTACCCAGCCTGATTGCCCTGAGAAAGTGATGGCAAGCTTTTTAGTTGAAGTGCTGGGGTCAAATCTTCCTTTGGGCTTGGGAAGACTTGACTCTCGCACTTTTATAGCACAGAAACCGCACGCCTGACCCATACCTGACTTCACACATCGTTTCTGTCTTTTCACACCAGGGTCTCAGTCGCAGTGCACTTTGCGAGTCCTGCTAGGGTGTAGGTTAGGAGGCCTGTCTCAGTTCTCCAAGTAAGAAGTCTCACAACACCATGTTAAAGTCCAACAGGTTTATTTGGTAGCAAATACCATAAGCTTTCGGAGCAATGCTCCTTCGTCAGATGGAGTGGTCTCTGTTCTCAAACAGGGCACAGACACAGAAATCAAATTACAGAATACTGATTAGAATGCAAATCTCTACAGCCAGCCAGGTCTTAAATGCACAGACAATGTGGGTGGAGGGAGCATTCATGCACAGACAATGTGGGTGGAGGGATTTGCATTCTAATCAGTATTCTGTAATTTGATTTCTGTGTCTGTGCCCTGTTTGAGAACAGAGACCACTCCATCTGACGAAGGAGCATTGCTCCGAAAGCTTATGGTATTTGCTACCAAATAAACCTGTTGGACTTTAACCTGGTGTTGTGAGACTTCTTACTGTGCTTACCCCAGTCCAACGCCGGCATCTCCACATCAGTTCTCCAACACAGTATCCCAGCACCCCCCAAAGGTGCTTAAAGGCATTTACTTAAACGTCACCCCACACTTCCCCCCAAGCAAGCCCATGCCTTTCAGATCAGCCATCCCACCACATGCCACAACTATGCCCCCTGTATCCTTACACCACCTCTATGGTCCCCCATGTATCCTCCATCTCCTATCACCCAGTATGCAGTGTGTAGAGTCCTCAGGATTTCATGTAATGTCAATGAGAACCATTTTACATTTCTTGGGAGATAAAATAAGCCTGTTGACATTTAATAAAATACTTCATTTCATTGGTAATTAGAAAAAAATACATTCTTCCGTGTGGGTATAAGTGCTTTTGATACTTGTAATCCCATTGGCATGTGTCAACAAACCAGAAAACACATCGCAGGGACAAAATGTAATCACAATCTCTTGAATGGAACAGCTATCATGCTGAAAGCCATTACTACTTGAAACTCAGCAAAGCATTCAGAATGCCCACTGCTCTCTGGGAAGGAAGTGGCACCAGGCGATCATTTCAGTTTCAGAGCAGTGTGCCTGTCAATCAATGTAAGGGAGCAAATGGTTAGATTTTTTTTTAAATGCACAATTTCTTCAAGTGTGAAAACCAAGTTTATCTTATCAGGCAGAGTAATTTGAATCAGAGTAGAAAAAAAAACAACAGCAAAGGTTGTCAGGACATTTTGTCACATTTTCACTGCATTATCGTGCTTTCTCCATTGAAAAAGTATTGTAATACATGCGGACACGCTCACAAGGCTGGTCACTGTAAGGGTAAACTTATCTTTAATGGTCAGACCTCTATGATGAAGCATTGCATTAAAATACATCTACATTACAATAAAGCTCTAAATAGTGGCAGTTGAAGGTGCACAAACACTTTACTGTTACCTTTCCAAATGTCGTAGCCTCCTCAGCAGGCTTTCTATTTTCTTCATGAAGTCTCATACACCACCAGATGAAAATGATGTGCAGGAAGAAATCCGATTTTCCTCCCCCGTTTAAACTGGGGAATCTGGCCTCAGCGGGAGCAGTGTTCCTTTTGCATTATGAGCATTCCCAACTCCCAAAAAGGCCAGAGCAAAATGGTGCAGACTTGGGAATGTGGAGGAAAATTGGCTTTCCTCAAAAAAAAACTTAGGGCTGGCTTAAATGTGTAAGGCAAGGGAGGAAATAGCAAGAGCGCTGGCAATAATTTTCAATTCCTCTCTGGTTACGGGAGAGGTGCCAGAGGACTGGAAGACAGATAATGTGGTATCATTATACAAGAAGGGAGGAAGGGATCAACCAGAAAACTACAGGTCAGTTAGTCTAGCCTCAGTGGCAGGGAAACTATTGGAAGCAATTCTGAGAGACAAAATTAGTCTGCATTTGAAGAGACAGAGATTCATCAAAAACAGTCAGTATGGTTTTGTTAAGGGGAGGTCATAGAATCCTACAGCGCAGAAGGAGGCCATTCAGCCCATCAACTCTGCACCAACCACAATCCCACCCAGGCCCTATCCCCATAACCCCATGCATTTACTCTAGCTAGACCCCCTGACACTAAGGAGCAATTTAGCATGGCCAATCGATCCAACCCGCACAGCTTTGGAGTGTGGGAGGAAACCAGAACATCCGGAGGAAACCCACACAGACGCGGGGAGAATGTGCAAACTCCACACAGACAGTGACCCAGCCGGGAACTGAACCCGGGTCCCTGGCACTGTGAGGCAGCAGTGCTAACCACTGTGCCGCCCAACGTCTGACCAACTTGATTGAATTTTTTGAAGAGGTGACCAGGTGCATAGACAAAGGCAATGCATTTGACATAGTCTTCGTGGAGTTCAGCAAAGCTTTTGAAAAGGTGCCAAATGGGAAACTGATAGTGAAGGTAAGTGCCCCTAGGATCGAAAGAAATTTGGCAAATTGGATCCAGAATTTGCTGAGTGGCAGGAAGCAGAAGGTGATGGTCGAGGGGTGTTTTTCAGACCGGAAAACTGTGTCCAATGGGCCACATTGCAAACCCAACTGAGAAAGTTAAATTGGTTGTTAGTGTGATTCCTAGCATACTCAGGATTGTTCAGAAAGTGCAGTCTTATCACAGAGTCACATTTAATGTTAGACACTGGGCAGAATTTTCCAGTCCCACCTGCCACGGGATTCCTATTGGGTGGGACACAGGCCATGCAAAGGTCCATTGACCTCAGGCAGGATTTTCCGGTCTTGGAGCGAGCGTGGACAGAAAATTCCGCCCATTATGTTCTGGGTTTTGCAAGCATCGGCTGGTTGAGTATGGAGAGTACTCTGCCTATAATGAACAACTGAAGGGATGTGCTGTTTGACATGATCTGCCAGTCATTGGGTCTTACATCCTATGTACCTGACCTTACACAAGTGCTAAAATTGATTTTGCCAAATACGGGCTAGCCATTATCCCACAGGATTTTTAAAAAAATCATTCATAGGACATGGGCATCGCTGGCTGGCCAGCATTTATTGCCAATCCCTAGTTGCTCGTGTATAGCTGAATGATTTGCATTTATTGCCAATTCAGAGGGCAGTTGAAAGTCAACCACATTGCCGTGGCTCTGGAGTCACGTGTAGACCAGACCAGGTAAGGACATAGATTTCCTTCCCTAAAGAACATCAGTGAACCAGATGTGTTTTTCCAAGTATCGACAATGGTTTCATGGTCATCAGTAGATTCTTAATTCCAGATATTTTTTATTGATTCGAACCCAGATCCACAGAACAGTAGCTGAGTTTCTGGATTAATAGATTTCAATTAGCATGCTTTTCACGTGCAATATAAAAGATTGTTCTCTTTGCAATTTGGTATTCTTCTGTCAGTCCTGATGTAAGCTAGACAAACACTTCGAGATCATACCTGTATTTTCAGCAATATCCAAGTTTTGTATTATCAAGTGAATATTTGTTACCAGCTTCTTCTTCTTTGGAATTTTAAACTGTGTAAAAAATATTTTAAAAAACAGTGAGTATTGAACTCTCAGTCCTGATCTCTGGGTTATGAATCCAGTAATATAGCCACTAAACTACTGTACACTATCAATCCTATCTGCACAGGCCAGCTTCACTGTCCTGTTAATTCAAACCTGTGAGAGCCCAATTTCGCTTAACAGTAGCATTTTAACAGAAATTAGATCAAAGTGCCCTCATGACAATGCAGTTAGAAATCCCAAAACAGTGACAAATATATATGAACAAGATCAGGATTTAACGTTTTCAACTTCAGCTGCAGCATTGGAAAATAATGGCTGTTGTCTGAAATTATAGCTTTACTGCATAATCCCAGTCTCCAGCAGAATACAACTAGAAACAGCTATCCAACACAACATATTTTATAATTAAATGAATGTTTCCAATCTCCAGGCTGCAATTTTGCAGCCTTGATTGCTCAGGAGCAGAAAGGACTTTACCATAGGGGCCAGCTCAAAGGTGGATATGAAATTTGCATCCCTCCCCCCACTGGCCTATTGGAAAGTGGGGGTGGGGGGAGGGGGCAGGTAACATAAAATGGGTGGCTGCCCGCCATCTTCTCACCCATTCACAACCTGTCTCTCAAATTACTGTGGGCCAGTAGGGTTTCAGGCAACATATATGCCCTTTAGCTTATTGAGGCCCTTAAGTGGCTAATTAATAACCACTTCAGGACTTCATTTCACCCTCCACTGCTGTAAAATGTGTGACACAAAAAAATAAAATGTGTGGCAGAAGAAGCTACCCCCTTCAGCCACTTCCTCGCCTCTATAAGATAAACCCCCGACCCTCTCCCACCACCCCCAGCGTCTGGCAGCCAGGCCCATTTAAAATCCCCAGATTTTTCTGATGCCTGGGGTCAGTGACACTGCTACGCTGCTTGTACCATAGAATCCCTATGATGCAGGAGGAGGCCATTCAGCCCATCGAGGCTACACTGATTCCCTGAAAGATCACCTTATTCAAGCCCACCCTCCTCCCCTCCCCCCCCCCCCACCCCCACCCGCCGCCCTGCTCTAACCCTGTAATCCCCCAGCGCATTTACCATGGCTAATCCAACTAACCTACACATCTTTGGCATGTGGGAGGAAACCGGAACATCAGGAGAAAACCCACTCAGGCACAGAAAGAATGTGCAAACTCCACACAGTCACCCAAGGCTGGAATCGAACCTGGCCCTTGGCGCTGTGAGGCAGCAGTGCTAACCACTGTGTCACTGTATTGCCCTTACAGTCCCATTCTGTTCTGGTGCTGCTGGGACAATCGAGCTGCTGGTCAATCAGATTATCCATGCATTAGTCCACCACAGCACTGGTAGGAGTGATCACCACAAGGTGCTTGTGGAGACAAAGTTCCCTCTTTGCATTGAGGATATTTTCCATCATGTTGTATGGCACTAAGTGGGATAGATTTATCCAGCAAATCTGCCATTGTAACATTACCATCAAGCCAAGCGATCAATCCTGGTTCAATGAAGTTGTAGGAGGACACAATAGGAGCAGTGCCAGACATAGCTAAAAATGAGGAGTCAGTTTGGTGATGGTACAGGACAGGACTACTTGCATGCCAAACAGCGGAGGCAGCATGCAACAGACAGAGCTAAAAAAAATCCCACAACCAACAGATCAGATCAACACACTGCAATCCTCCCACATAACAGGCGATTTTAGCATAGTGGTAATTTCACAGGATTTCAGGGGCATGGGACTTGGGATATGGGTTCAAATTGCACCACAGCCAGTGGAATTTAAGTTCAATTCATGAAATCTAGAATTAAAAGCTGGTCTCAGTAATGGCCTTCTTGAAACCGTTGCTGATTATTGCAAAACAAATCTGGTTTATTAATTCCCCTAAGGTATGGAAATCTGTCGTCCTGACCTGCTCTGGCCTACATGTGACTCCAGACACACAGTAATGTGATTGCCTTTGAAATGGCCTAGTGAGCCATTTAATTCAAAGGGAATTAGGGATGGGCAAGTGATGATGGCCTTGCCAGTGGTGTTCCCATCACGTGACAGAATAAATATATATTTTATAAATTCAGTCATGAAGGATGGTGGCAATTAAACAACTGGTGGAGGAGGCTCCATAAATATCCCCATTCTCAATGATGGGAGAACCAGCATTTCAGTGCAAAAAGACAAGTCTGAAGTATTTGTAATCATTTTCGGCCTGAAGTGCTGAGTGGATAATCCATCTAAGCCTCTTCCTGAAGTCCCCAGTATCACAGATGCCAGTTTTCAGCCAATTCAATGGATTCCACATGATATCGCAAAACAGCTGAAGGCTCTGGATTCCGCAAAGGCTACAGGCCCTGACAAAATTCCAGCAATATTACTGAAGACATATGCTCCAGAATTAGCCATGCCTCTAACCAAGCTGTTCCAGTACAACTACGACATTGGCATCTGCCTGACAATGTGTCCAGGTGTGTCTTATCCACAAACATTTGGACACATCTAACCGGCCAATTACCGCCCCAACCATTTACTCTCGATCATCAGCAAAGTGATATATGGTATTGTCAATAACGCGATCATGCAGCGATCCCTCACTGATGCTCAGTTTTTGTTCCACCAGGACCACTCAGCTTCTGATTTCATTACAGCCTTGATCCATAAGTAGATAAAAGGGCTGAACTGAAGAGGTGGGACAAGAGTGGCTGCCCTTGGCATCAAGGCAGCATTTGACTGAACATGGCATCAAGGTGTTCTAGCAAAACTAAAGCCAATGGCAATCGGGGGCAAAATCCCTCCTCTTTGGGTCACACCTGTCACAAAGGAAGATATCTGTAGTTGTTGGAAGTGAATCATCTCAATCCCAGGACATCGCCGCAAGGGGTTTTCAATGTCGTGTCCTCAGCCCAAAAATCTTCAACTGCTTCCTCAATAATCTTCCCTCCATCATAGGATCAAGAGTAGGGATATTTGCTGATGATTGGACAGTGTTCAGAACCATTTGCGACCCCTAGGAAGCTGATACAATCTGTGTCTATATGTAAAAAGGACTGCACAACTTTCAAGCTTGGGCTGATCTACGGCAAGTAACACCCATGTCAGATGAGAGCCTGGTAATGGCCATATCCAACCAGAGAGAATCTAACCATCTCCTCTTGATATTCAGTGGCATTACCATCACTGAAACCATCACTGAAACCCCCATGGTCAATATCCTGGGGATTACTATTGACCAGAAGCTGAATGAACTAGTCATATATATATTATGAGTATAAGAACAGGTCAGAAGCTGGGAATTGTGCAGTGAGAAACTCACCTCAAGATGCCCCAAGGCTGTCCATAATCTGCAAGGCACCAGTCAGGAATTTGATGGGATACTCTCCACTTGTTTGGATGAGTCCAGCTCCAACAACACTGTCATCCAGCCCGCTTGATTGGCACCCCATCCACCACCTGAAACATTCACTCCCTTCATCACTAATGCACAGTGGCAGCAGTGTGCATAACACACAAGACACCCTGCAGCAACTCAGCAAGTCTCCTTCAACATCACCTTCTAAACCTGAACACTCGACCACCCAAAAAGAATAAGGGCAGGTGTGAAATACCGAATACTCAGGCATCATATACTGGCATCCAACTGAGCAGAAAAATGCCTCAACAGTAGGGTGCAGCTAGCAAAATGTCTCCTTATCCAGGAGGCTGAGGAAAACATGGTCAGGGAAGGGAAGGAGAGGGACTGAAAACCCTCCAACACCATCATAAATGGAAGGTAGGTTCAGAAGCTTCTAACTCCATGGGTGGAGCAACTATCAGAGATATTATTGCCTGTCCCATCAGGTACCGACACACTGCACTCTAGTGGGGTCAGTCGTGGAAGTCACTGCCAGCTGTGATTCTGGGTCAACTGTTGGGATTAACTGCAAAGGATCTTTGGGTCAATTGTCTCCATCCTTTGATCACACAGCAAACAGCTTCACAAAAAAAGAAGTTTGCTGTTAAATTTAGCCAAAACATTTGGGGTGAAGTTTAAATTGTCACTGTGCAGTTAGAGACTTTTTTACAAAAATACATAAAATGCCATTTTAATGACATCTACTTGTCTGAAAAGGAGGTAAAAACATTTCTAATAGACAAATATTTGGAGAAAAATATAATTCTTAGCTTAAAAAGGAAGGTTGAACTAATCCAGTGAGTGGCGGATCAGTTAATTTAATGTCAGTGTTTGGAAAGATACAAGAATTTATGTTAAAAGATCAGACAGAAAAACATCTAAAAATGGGGAATATTTTAAAAGTGGATTTCTGAGGGGAAGATCAACCTCACTGAATTTTTTGAAGAAATAACAAAAAGAGCAGACAAGGCCAATCCAATGGTCATGATAGAAATTGACCTTCAGAAGAACTTTGATAAGCTGTCACATAAATGATGCTTCTTTGTTTTTGTTTTAAGAACAACTGACCCTGAGTGGAGGCCCGCAGTCAATTCAATGTTGTGAAATGGAGATGAGAAAATATGCTGTGGGATAAGTGTCTCTGCTAAGCAACTTGAAACTGAGGATTTCCTTCCTGTGGTATGCAGAACAAAACAGCAAAATCCTTTCCTTTTGTTACACATGGTGTGCTCCTCCATTCTCCTCCACTGTCTCAAGCTGTTAGTCGGGTTTGCAACTTTTGCTCATGTTAAGTGCCCAACATTTTTGAACCCCCTACAAAGCTGTTTTCCCAATATGTTGGGGGCGCTGGTCAGCTAAATTGGTGAGACTTCTAGCATGTGGTTCAGAATAATGCCAACAGTTTGAGGTTTGATTCCCCCCACCGCCCGCCCCCCCCCCCCCCCCCCCGCCCCCCCCCCAACGCCTCCCCACCCTCCCCCAGCTAATACCTGCCCTGGTACAAGAAAACTACTTGGGCCAATGCTGCAATCTGTAGTTGGGCACTCACATGACTAAGCCCCTCGAGACCACCGAACACCCTCCTCTCAAAACCCACTGTTTAAGACACAGCAGTTTATTCCTCCCATGCCATTACAGCGGTACCTCTAGCCCTCAGTGGATAATAGATTACTTAATACAGACATAGTGAGCGCTCACTTGGATGGAAATTAGCGGACAGACACTTGTAACAGCCAATAAAATAATAAACCTCCATGTTGCTGTTGTGGTTGCTGACCATTTAATGTCAGCTATTTGAATATCAACACTGGCCTTTGGGCAGATCTATTGGAGGCCACAAGGACTGTGATTGATGTTGAACGAGAGTGGCACAGTGATGAGCATTGCTGTCTCACAGCACCAGAGACCCCCGTTCAATTCCAGCCTTGGGTGACTATCTGTGTGGAGTTTGTACATTCTCTCAATTTCTGCGTGGGTTTCCTCCGGGTGCCCCAGTTTCCTCCTACGGTCCAAAGATGTGCAGGTTAGGTGGATTGGCCAGGCTAAAATTGCCACTTAGGGCCCGATTTTACCATTTTGATTCTAAGTGCTGAATCTGGGAGTGATTCAGATCCGACTTGTAAACCTGTTCTCAGACGCCCCCATTCTGCCTGAAAAAAAATAGCAGTGATTCTGAATTGCGCTGCAGAAGCCTGTGGGCAGTGCTTAGTGCACCCGAAACGCTGCTGCCCTGATCGGAGCCTTCAACTGCACATGCACAGTAAAAAAAATTGAAAAACGCTCCCCTGCCATATCGCTCCCGGGCCGCATAAAGTGGCCCAGTAGTGACGGCCCCCACAGACATTGCCCCATCGCCACAACATAACTGTCCCCCTTATCCACCACCCACTACCCAGATCGATCGCAACCTCGTGCCCCACTTCCCCTCCACTGATTACACGCAGAGTGGCAGCAGACCACCCCCCCTTCCTCCCATCCACCAGAGAACGATCTGGCCCTCCTTCCTCCCTCCCACCAGAGATCCATCTGACCCGCCTCCCTCCGCCTCCACCCCCACCAGAGAGCAGTCTGGCCCTCCTGCCCCCACCAGAAAACAATCTGGCCCTTCTCCCTCCTCCCCCTCCCCCCCACCAGAGAATGATCTGACCCGTCTCCCTCCTCCCCCCCACCAGAGAACGATTTGACCCGCCTCCCTGCTCCTCCCCCCCCCCTCATCAGAGAATGATCTGGCCCACCTCTCTCCCTCCCCCCCCCACACCACCGATCTGAGTTAGAGAGCCGCTGGAAGCTCTGAACTTACCTCCTCAGAAGCTGGAGCGCCCAAAACAGACCTTTGTGGGACCACGCCTGTTTCGTGCCAAATCTGGACGGGCGAATGCGATGGTAAAGGGGGAAATGCGGGTAAACTTAGGCGTCCAGCCCATTAAGTCAATTGAAATACATGCAAATGTATTTAAATTGGCGGTGTGCCGATTTCAGGCATGGTGCCAATCACGGCCATTTTGGGCACTTGGTAAAGGGGCAATGGGCGTGGAGATGGTCACGGATTGCACTCACACCCGACTTTACCGACTTTTCGCACCTGAAAATGGGCGCAACGTGTTGGTAAAATTGGGCCCTTAGTGACCAAAGATGTATAGGTTAGGTGGATTAGCCATGGTAAATGTGCAGGGTTACGGGATAGGGCAGAGGGGAGGGCCTGGGTAAAATGCTCTTTTGGAGAGTCGGTGCAGACTCGATGAGCCGAATGGCCTTTTTGTGCACTGTAGGGATTCTATGATATAACTGTTGATACTGGGGAGCAAAGATTGTTTAGCTGAAGCATTCTTAAATGAGATACTGTTGAGGGCTTCTGGGTGTGTGCACATGTTGAGTCCTCCTGCTATTTCCCCATCTTATATGCGATCAATATCCTCTCCCTCACAATACGCAGGGTCTTTATTCAATGTTATCTCCACGTGTTTCATCAGAAGTAACTCTTCAAATGCAGACAATAAAAATAGAACAAAACTTACTCCAACTTATAAATCAAAGAAAGGGTTTAATAAAGAAACATCATTACTCCAAACTTAGGGCCTCATCCGGGCCACTCCAAGCTCCCCACAATTCTACACAGGTTCTAATTTATAGTGAATCAGCTGACTATTACATCACTCTGTAATTGGCCCTATGGTTTACTGGGTCAGCTGACCCTTACATCTTGTTCCCATTGGTCACATTATATCCAATACAAAGTAGTCACCTGTTACATCCTAACAACGCACTGTCCCAATTGCAAAGCAAAGCTCGGCAACCTACAGCAAATCACAATCATCCAGGATGTTGTTTTCAACTTGTAGCGAAGGATATAACCAGACCTACTAGGCAGCTGAGGACTCCAATGTTCTGCTGGATAAAGGCTCAAGTTGACCATGTATCTGACTGTAGCATAGTTCAACTGCCACAAGAGGAGCCATGAACCAAGAGTACTCAAGCAGCTAGCCTCTTAACATTATCCAGGGGCAAAGAGCAGGGGAATTGTCACAAACTATAATGCATCATGACAGCTGCCAGGAAAATAGGCACAAACCTGCATGATGTGCTGCTGGTGATCATACACCAGTTGTGCATTAATCACTGAATCATACATTAGTACAGTGCAGAAGAAAGCTATTTGGCTCAGCAAGTTAGCGCCGGCTCTTTCAAAGGGGTGCAGTCATCCCACTCTCCCGCTTTTTCTGCCTATCGAGGCAATTATTTTCTCTTATAATTCTTTACCTAATTGCCCTTTGAATTTTCCAGCCATTAAACCTTCAGATTATTAATCCAGGCCTCTGCATTACTAATCCAGTATTATAATCACATTAATGTGACAGCCGTATCTCAGTTGGTGGCATTCTTGCCTCTGAATCACATGGTTCTGGTTGCAAATTCTGCTCCAGGGTTTGAACACAAAAATCAAGGCTGACACAACAGTGCCATACCAAGGGAGTATTACATTGTTTGAAGTGCTGTCATTTGGGTGAGATGTTAAACTAAGGAGCCATCAGCTTTTCAAGTGGATGTAAAAGATCCCATGGCAGTATCTCAAAGAAGAGCAGGAAAGTTATCCCTGGTGTTTGGGCAATATTTATCCCTCAATCAACATCAGAAAAACTGATTATCTGTTTATGGGGGATTGCTACGCACAAAGTGGCTCATGTGTTTTCTTTATTATAACAATAACTATTACAGCAATTCATTGGCTGTAAAGAGCTTTGAAACCTCTGGTGGATGTGAAACGAGATACATAAATGCAACCTTTCTTTCTTTTTATGTCATTACATGCTGTCAAAATCTCCGTGAACATGGGGAAGTCGACATTTTGATCAACCATCAGGGCCTATCCTTTGATTTGATCTGATTTATTATTGTCACATGTATTTTCATACAGTGAAAAGTTTTGTTTCAGACGCGCTAAACAGATAAAGCATACCGTTCATAGAGAAGGAAAGGAGAGTGTGCAGAATTTAGTGTTACAGTCATTGCTCGGGTGTAGAGAAAGATCAACTTAATGCAAGGTAAGTCCAGCAGGGAAGAAGCTGTTCTTGAGTCGGTTGGTACGTGACCTCAGACTTTTGTATCTTTTTCCTGACAGAAGAAGGTGGAAGAGAGAATATCCGGGGTGCGAGGAGTCCTTAATTATGCTGGCTGCTTTGCCGAGGCAGCGGCAAGTGTTGACAGAGTCAATGGATGGGAGGCTGGTTTGCGTGATGGATTGGGCTACATTCACGACCTTTTGTGGTTCCAACTGTTCAAGATTTTACATGGATAAAATAGCAAAAGTGCTTGCTTTGATAAACGTAGCAACAGTCATCTGCTAAGTTAAAGGACAAAATGTAGAGGGACTCATTTTCCTGCTATCCCTGAACACAGCCTGGGAGAAACAAAGATGTTCAGTGCTGTAGTGGACATGCTTCCAACATACTGGGGATGGTAAGGATTCTCGCAAGCACATTTCCTTCTATCTGGTCTATCTTTGGCTGCGGATATGTTTTCTCTGTTCTCTTGATTCTGCTGCTCCTTTTCTCTATCAAAATGATTCTGCATAGAAAAGAACGGAGTGCCAATGGATCCCGAAGAGTTCAGATGCTTGTACAGGTAGGATACCCACTTTAAAAATCAACTAAGCAGCCAAGGGGTGGCATGGTGGCACAGTGGTTAACATTGCTGCCTCACAGCACCAGGAACCTGGGTTCAATTCCCGGGTTGGGTCTGTGTGGAGTTTGCACATTCGCCCGTGTCTGTGTGGGTTTCCTCCAAGTGCTCCCATTTCTTCCAACAGTCCAAAGATGTGAAGGTTAGATGCATTGGCCATGATAAATTCTTCCTCAGCATACCCGAACAGGTACCGAAGTGTGGCAACTAGAGGATTTTCACAGTAACTTTATTGTGATGGTAAGCTTGTGACTAATAAATAAACTTTAACAAGGCAGTATAATTTACCAGCAAAATATATTCAAAATAATTGCAGTATTTTAGGTGAGTATCCTCTTTAAAGACCACTGGAAGTTGTCACATGCTGACCTGCACCACACTTTGAGCAGCTTTGGAAAATAGAGGTGGCAATGCTGACTGACGTGAAAATGGCACTGAGAATGCTGAGAACATCCCTTGATCTTTATTTGACATATTTGAGCACCTTGCTTATTACCAGCAAGAGCAGCAAGATGTAAATCAAAGTCCAGCTAAAACGGACCTTAGGGCCAGTCAGTGCTCCTTTTTGAATCACCATCCTGCGACATTGATATAAACTGAGCATTGGGGAGATAAAAGTGGGCTTTCAGCAAGACACATCTATAATTATAAAGTGGCAATTTCCTATCTTAAAGCCACTTTTACACATAATGCTTAACTTGTTGTAGGTGTGGAGGTTAAAGAAGCTAAATTTAAACTTTATTACATATAGTGCATTCTATCTAACATTATTCAAATAGAAGATGTTTGCTGCCAAAGGGACATGGATTAGAAATTGGTTTATCTGCATCAAAGTAGAATTTTCACTTAAGGAAAATCAAGTACTCTCAGAGAATAAAAGTCATTTAGCAGAGTCTGGAACAACACTTGACTGATTGAATCTTAATCTTGATCCTGCCAATAGAATTGAACAGCAAATTAGGTGTTTATGAGAATTGAATTGTGTAAACATTGTGCTGCAGAAAACAAATCACAATGAATTTTGTAAGGTTTGCACAAGGTATATACAGGTATAGGGCGGGATTTTACACCTCGCTCATCTTGAAAGCGTAAAATCCTGCCAGAGGTCAACAGACCTTCCCATTGTCCACCCCTTGCCTGCTCCGATTCCCTTGGCGGGTGAGATGGTAAAATTCCTGCCTCAAATCAAGCTATCTAAAAACTGGAGCTCCAGAATTTTACTGTCCCACCTGCCACGGGAATCAGAGCAGGCGAGAGATGGACAAGGGGAAAGTCCGTTGACCTTGGGTGGGATTTTACGGTTTTGGGACAAGCAAGGCTGTGAAATCCCGCCCGAGATTTCTGAAAACCTGGCACTTTTATTAGTTGCCACACATGAATTTTAATTCTTGTTAAATGAGTAAAATTACTGGCTTGTTCAACTTGGTGCTGCATTGCCATGGTGGTGTGCTGGACTAATTATCAGCTTCATGTGCCTGTCTTTGCACGTGGTCCCAGTTACCATGAACCTACCTGATTCAGCTCAGCCCAATCTATCCGACCACACCCTGCCTGAAACATCGTCCCGAAAACCAGTAAGATCCAAAAATTGCCACAGATTCAGGCGCAAAATAATTGGGTTTGAGATACTGACTTCTAGTGAAATGATAACAGAAATTCCCACATATTTTGAGTATGCCCAGTTACACAATAGCACATAATTTCCTCAGCATGACAATCAGTGGTGGATTGCAACTCCGTAGCAACTTACCTTTGCTCAAAATCCAAAGCTCTTGTCTTGCCCGACCTTTTGGACTCAGGCGAAGCAGGTCAGGGGCTTCAGCAGTGAGGAGTTAAAGAAGTGGTGCGAAAGAGGACATGTCCCTTTTTAAAGCACTAGCTGGCGTAAAACAGGTGCGTTTAAAGGGACCATTGAAAGAGAGAAGGTAAGTAAATGAATGGGATGTGGGGGTTCAGACATGGTGAGGGGCTGATGGGTTGGTGGGGGTGTCAGGTTGGTGGGCGGGGAGTTTGGTCAGTGGAGGTGGCATCAGGTGTCAGGTCAGGCCTGGTGTCAGATGTCATTTTGGGGGCATTAGAGGTGTTGGGTCAGGCTGCGTTGGGTGGGGGGAGGGGATCTCGGGAGACTGACTAGACCAGGGATGGGGGGAGGAGGGGGAGGGAGGGGGGGCGGTCGGGGTGCAGTTTCATGTCAAGTTCACACATGGGGTGTCATGCCTTTTTGTAGGGGTGAGGGCACTTGGTGGGGAGATTGGGTTGGGTCTGAACATGGGGGGGAGGAGTGGGGGTCATTTGGGTTTGGGGGAGTTGAGCCCAGTTGGGTCAGGAGTCAGATTGAGGGCAGGGGATGCTTGCTTGTGGTTGGGGGTTTGAAGGGTCGCCTGGGGGTTGGAATGGACTCAGAGGGTCCTCTGCATGCGAGAATGGTGTGGGATGGTACCCTGGTGGGTTAGGGGTGGAATCCTGTGGAAGGGGGATCTGCTGAGGGGTTGGCTTGGGATGGTGTTGGGGGGAGAGGTTCCCTTGGGGAGGTCGGAGGTGTGGGGGTGGTACAATGCAGGATTTGGTCTGGGTGTTTAAAGTAGTTACTTTGAAGTTTGGAGTGCTTTTATTTTTTTCTCAAGCTTTCAAAGTAAACAATCAGGGTAAAACTGTCAGAATCATCCAAAGATGAAGATTTAAATCACTTCTGATAGTTCCCAGCCCAGCACAATTGTCCAGAGGAAGTTAGCACTTTGGGACAATTGCCAGGTAAAGCCTTACATGGAGCCTCCTAGAAAGATTCCCCAGCACATCATTGGGGTACCCCCCAAATATGATACTGGGGAGCCAAGAAGTTATGGGCCAGTGTGCTGGAGAAATATTGGGACAAATGAACAAATATAATTTGATCTGAAGCTGATGAGTTGCTGTACTCTTTAAGAGTATTTCCTTTGAAATGTTGTTTGTGGACTTGCATTGTGTGACAATGACATAGAAGAACTTAATAGATTGATGGAAATTCCTCTCTCTGTTATTTTGCTGGAGGCATTATTTTATTTATTTGAACGGTTTTATGTTTGCAGAAATAGCTGAGAGGTTTCAGATGAGCATTTATCATTCAATAATGTAATTTTCAGGCCTGTGTCTTATAAATAAATAAAACTGAATGGAGAGATTATCCAATAAGTTGCAAACAATTTCCTCATATGTTTTTTGTTTATACTCTTTAATATGTATATATGTACATATATTTCTTTAAAAATTTGTTCATCTGGGAAAAACAGGGTAAAACCAGTAATCGGGAAAAGGGATGCAAGATTAACCCATGCCCATTTGAAACAATGTAGACAGCACAGAAACTTTATGCTTCCTGTTAGTTTCAATGATAGTGACAGGCAACCTAGAGTTAAGCATGTTGCTGAGTGACCATACGCAGTAGCAAGGGGCCCAAGATCCAATGAAGCTGGTGTCATTTAACGCTATCCTCACTGCTTAAAGCTAGACCTCACCTCTTAAAAAAGGGTGGTGTAGTCTGGCCATAATTTGCAACGGAGTTGACTGGGGAAGAGGTTATAAGTGATAAAAGGAGTGGAAATGTTGCAACAGAGGCCTCATTCCAAGATGGTAGTTTGGTGGTAATGTTGCTGGACGAGTAATCCAGTGATCCAGGCTAGTGCACTGGGGACATAGGTTCAAATCCCAAGCAGTGTGTGAAATTTAAATTCAACTAATCCAATCTGGCATTAAACACTCGTCTCAGCAAACATGACCACTGGTTCACTGATGTCTAAGATGGAAGGAAATTTGCTATCTTTACCTGTTCTGGTCTACATGTGACTCCAGACCCACAGCAATGTCATTGACTCTTAACTGCCCTTTGAAATGACCCAGCAAGGTACTCAGTTCAAGGGCAATTAGGGATGGGCAATAAATGCTGGCCTTGCCAATGATGCCCACATCCCATGAAAGAATATAGTTTAAAAAAAATCTCTGATGCAGTACTGAAGGCCTTGGTGCAGAGATAAAAAATGAAGAGGGATCTTTTATACTCACGGGGCCAGTCCTCCACATAGACATTATAAAGCAGTGGGAGCAGATAGACATCCCAGTTTGAACACAATGCCAGTGGTCCAGCTCCAAGGATTAGTGTTGCAAAGTTGAGTTTGTGAAGTGTGGTCCTTTTCAAAGCTGGTTTTGTGTCAGTGCTTGGAGGTTTAAAATTCAGATGCACACAGATTGCAACATTTGTAGCAAAGACCAAGCATTAAGGTTGCCTTGGTAAAAGACTTTGCAGGCTTTTGAATTTTGAATTCAGCCTATCAGTTTAAAGAAGGCACTCAGCTAACAGGAACTTCTCAAATTTGAATTTGGTGTTGTTGACAACATCAGGCCAATCCTGTTGTAGGAAAATTGATAGGTCATTACAGTTAAAGAGAGGAGATCAACTGCCTAACTGCAGTTCAACTAAAGGGCTGCCATCTCTTAAAGCCTAGAGAGGGAAAGAGCAGCTCTCTGCCAGCTTCAAATATCTCTTAAGAGAACTCACCATCCATCTAACAAAGGCTACGAAATCAGAAAGAGTGTATGGACAACAGAATCAACAGAAGAACTCCAAAAGTTTTCCAATGCCACAAAATCTGATTGTATTTTTTGAGAGTGACTGAATTCTCTTATTAGATATATTTTTTGTTACTGAGTGGATATTGTATTTATTTGAACAGCATTCCAGTAGAATCTTATTTTTGTCAGTTACTTGTTCAGTTAAAGTTCCCTGTTAGTTAAATAACTGAATTGTTGGTTGTTCGCTTGAAGTGAGTGTCAGGTATTTCTGTTAATTAACCTCTAAACCTTAATGAAGAACGGTTCACACCTTCCCAAACACTTTTAACAGATTATGAAGCGAGGTATTCCTCTTTGGGGATTTGGTGTGACTTCTCAAAAGGGGATCAACCTCTGCATCATAGCAATTAGGAAGCAATGGCGCAAATAACTCAATGATCCTCACATATCATACCCAAGCAAATCAATCCCAAGTATCACACACTGCTCCATCCATCATCCTCCTTTAACTCACCCATCAACAATCTCAATCAAACACAACTAGTGCCCAACATTTAAAGCCTCACCTCACCCTCATGTGCTTAGCATTGCTGCAAACTCACAGATCCTGGCTTACGCACCATTCCAGCTATTTAACTCTGGGAGGCACATTACCCAAACACATTTCATCAAACTCATTCATCATATTGGAAATTATCTGTCGACTCCGCATTTTTCCAGCAGACACAAGCCTAACACCTGTGCTAATATCCTCACCAAGATAACGTTTGGTAATCAATGTTGCGCAAATGCCATTTTGGTAACAAAGCACAACCATAGCCCCAAAACTATGGATGCTAGAGATTCCAATTGTACGGCCAACGGAACTTCCTTTAACTTAAACATGAAGAATGCTTAAATTATTTGTTTTAAATCATATGAGCTCCCTCTCACCACTCTACAGAGTGAGTGGCTGCCTCCTCAACAATAAGGATGAAGATCAAAAATAATGGTCAAGAGCCTAAGTAGTGCTGAGGATTTGAGAATTGGAGGCAGAATGAGTTATTATCTTTAAGAAATAAAAATCAAAGTTTCAGCTGCTGCATAAAATTCAGATAGTAAGAAGTTTAACAACACCAGGTTAAAGTCCAACAGGTTTATTTGGTAGCAAAAGTGTGGCTTTTGCTACCAAATAAACCTGTTGGACTTTAACCTGGTGTTGTTAAACTTCTTACTGTGTTTACCCCAGTCCAACGCCGGCATCTCCACATCATAAAATTCAGATGACAAGCATGCACTTTGTATTTTTATATTGGACTGCATAGGACCTCTGAGTCACATCAATAAAACCTCATTACAGCTTCATGACCCAGGGAGGGAATCATTTTCTAAGTCGCAAGAATTAGTGAAAATTGGCTTAAAAATGCACATAAACATCAATAAACCAAATGCAAAATACTGTGAATGCAGGAAATCTGAAATGAGAAAAGAAAATGCTGAAAACACTCTGCAAGCCCGGCATCATCTGTGAAGGGAAAAACAGAGAACATTTTAGATTGATCATTTTTCATCAGAACTGAAAGGTATTAGAAATTAAATAAGTTTGGCATGAGTACAGAGGCAGGGAAAAGGGGTAGCAAATGAACAAAAGGGAAGCATGCGTAAGAGGAGGGCAAAAGGGTGAGTTGCAAGACAAAATGAGATGATATTGGGATGTGTAAAGAACCAAAAAACAGATCCTTCCCTTGACCTGCTATATCTTGAATATCTTCCACATCTGACAAAAAAGTTATTAACATGAAACGTTGGGTGGAATTTGCAATTCGATTGAGATGAGAATGGCAATGGGTGCTGTGATGACTGATATGCTGGGAAAAGCCTGCACTTGTTGTCATTTGTGCAATATCCCTTTAAGAACAAAGTAGGCGGGGGGGGGGGGGGGGGGTATTTTGGATGAGGGTTAATTGGTTTCCTGGTTATGACATTATTCGATTTCAAGGAAATCCCATGCGACCTGGGGTTGCCAAGTGGAAGAACGGCAAAGAAGCAAAGGGTAAGTTGAACACTAATTGCAGGGGGGTGGGGTCAGCCTGCTTTTTCTGTTAGGCAGTTCAGAACATTAGGAATTCATATGAAGAGAAATCAGGCAAAGCTCTCTAAATTGAACAATTATCTGTTTGGCTGTCTTCGAACAGATCCTGGTATTGAAGCAGGTCTCTGAAAATAGAGCAGGAACGGTTTTGCTGTTTGTGTTATACTATTGGAAAGGACAAAACACTGAAGGCAAGAAGAACAAGGGACTGTGAATTGGACAATATCTATTGTTGCTGTTGAAGTGGTGCCACTATCTACCAGACCATTTAGAGGGAATGGAGAAGGGAATCTCTGGGGATTCTATGCCATTAGGACTATGGTGACCTGAGTGAGAGAGGGCTTATAGATCTGTGTCTTGTCAGTGGTAACCATGTCAAATGAAATAAGGCTGCTGGTGAACGCAAATCAAGGGCAAAAATTATCACTCGGAATTGTTGAATTTTGTGTAATTACGCATGATTCCACATTAGTGCAGGAAGTGATGCAACTGCTTGTAACTACAGGAGGTATATCTTTGTTATATTGACTACTTAAAACCAAGCTTATATTTTCATTTGAAATAACATTCACTGTTAATTAATGTTTGAATTATGTTGATTTTAGGGTTTTTTTTACAGTAAAAGTTTTAAAAAGTTAAATACTGTCCAGTGGTTTTCTTTCCTTTGGCATCAATGTATCATTGCTTTCCCTTTAAAAAGTTATCAGTCTTCACAGACATCATTCCAGCACACTTTGAAATTACGGCTCCTGGATGGCATACCAGTGTATCGAAACTTCTGGGATGCACTGATATTTTCAAAGCGCGGGGGAGGTGCCAGGGGAGCCAGGAATCAATTTGCCTCCAATTTACAGCTTAGCAAATTGGGGAGGGTCTGAAGATGATTTTCAATTTGCAAATTGCCAAATCTGAACAGTCCGGTGCACGTCAGTCAATAGCTTTTGGGTTCGGTTCAAGAAACATAAGAAATAGGAGGGGTCGGTCATTCAGCCCCTCAAGCCTGTTCCACCATTCAATTAGATGTCAATGTCATTTTCCAGCATTATCCCTATATCCCTTGATATCTTTACTATCTAGAAATCCCACAATCTCTGTCTTAAACATTCTCAACAACTGAGCCTCCCCAGCCCTCTGGGGCAGTGAATTCCAAAGATTCGCCACCCTCCGAGTGAAGAAATTCCTCCTCAACTTAGTCTTAAATGATCTTATTTTGAGACAATGTCCCCTGGTTTCTCCCCGTCTCCTGGTTTCTCCCCTTCCCCCCACTCCCTCACACCCCCGGGCAGGGGAGACATTCTTCGTGCATTTGCTTTGTTGAACGCTGTAAGAATTTTGTATGTTTCAATTAGATCACCTCTCATTTTTTGAAACTTTCGATAATATAGGCCCAGTCTCCTCAATCTCTTCCATAGGACAATTCCACTATCCCAGTAATCAGTCTGGTGATCCTTCTTTGCACTTCCTCTCTGGCATGTATATCCTTCCTTAGGTAAGCAGACTAAAACTTCACACAATACTCCAGGTGCAGTCTCACCAAGGCCCTATACAATTATAGCAAGACATGTTTACTCCTGTACTCAAATCCACTTGCATTAAAGGCTGAAAACATACCATTTGCATTTGTAATTGCTTGCTACACCTGTAGACACCGTTGAAGTAATTATTTTATGAGGGAATATTTTTGCCACTAAGATTTTGGTATGACATCCTGCACAATGGCTAATTGGCAATTCTCTGCGCGGTGAAGCTGTTAGCCCTCCAATGTGCTCCCTGCTCTCCTCTGCAAGGCAGCAGCAGGCTCTGTCATGGCTGCCTTTAATAAGCACGTCAGAGCCACTGATTGGGTACCAAGCTTGCTGCTGACCTAATTAGGGCACTTAAATTTGAAGATTGTGCAGCATGCGGTCGGGACCCAGAAGTTATCCTTGCATTGGGTTCTTGAAGCTGGATTGAAAAATCAAGCTAATTAACTTTGTTTTTCTCTCTCTACAATTGCTGCTGAACATTTCCAGCACATTCTCTTTCTTTATTTCACTGTTAAATCAGATGATATTTTTTGGATATAAGCCTGAATTCAGACCCAACAGATGTAAGCCATTCAGTCATATTTAAGAACCTTAACAAATATCTCTTTCTTCATGTCAACATGAACAAATCATCCTGCAAGCGAATGCCAAATTTCCAGAATTAATACATTGACTCATTGGTCTGGATTTCAACAGCAGCATGTTAAGGGGATGGTAGGATTCGGGTATCTGAACTTTCAGTGAAATTTTAACTCTGCATCATGTGGCATTGACATGTTCCCTGCTTGTTGTCAGACTGCTTAACAGTTTTGGCCTCCATTCAAGTGGGCTGGACTTCAGGACAGGCTGTATCACCAGTTAAGTCTGATCCACCGCCCTGAGTGTGGGGGTGGGTGGAGTGTTCTGATGCCGGAACCAGGTATGGAACTGATCCCTAACTTCGGGGTCTTTATTTGGTGGAGTGCAGGAGGGGGGCAGGTCTGAAGGCTGAGATGGATTTTAGTCTGGGAGGAAGCACTTCTGCTCCTCCTGGCCCCCAAGAAATGGTGCAAAAGCACCACTGCCTTCATCCTGAAGCTGTCCTTATCTCACCTCTTTTCAGCTGTCAGATTTTCTGAGGCCTGAGAATCCCAACTGGTCACATTTTAACCTGTAAAACAGGATAAGTCCAGGATTACCCACCTTGTTAACACAGATAAATTGCCAAAAATGATTCCTGGGAGTGTGTTGGTGCCCATTCCACTTCCTCCAGGTTGGAGATGGGCTGGGTGACAAGTTTGTGATTTTTATTTTTATCATCTGTTCAATATCCATTTGTGTACGATAAAATCTACCATGAAATAGCCATATGCTATTTGGGCAGAATGGCTGACTCTGAGGTGGAATTTAATCCAGGTAATGGAGAACTGGCGAGATCCTCACATCATCAGCTTCGAGGAAGTGACCAGCTGCAATTCTCTCCAAGGACCCTGGGGGCGCAGACAGCAATCCCCTCCCCCACTCATAGAATCATAGAACCCTACAGTGCAGAAAGTGGCCATTTGGCCCATCGAGTCTGCACCGACCACAATCCCACCCAGGCCCTAACCCCATATCCCTTCATATTTTACCCGCTAATCCCTCTAAGCTACGCATCTCAGAACACTAAGGGGCAATTTTAGCATGGCCAATCAACCTAACCCGCACATCTTTGGACTGTGGAAGGAAACCGGAGCACCCTGAGGAAACCCACGCAGACATGAGGAGAATGTGCAAACTCCACACAGACAGTAACCCAAGCTGGGAATCGAACCCAGGTCTCTGGAGCTGTGAAGCAGCAGTGCTAACCACTGTGCTACCATGCCGCCCCAACCCCCCAACCATCCCCCCAACCCCTGAGCTGTCAACCAAGCAGAGGCTAACAACTCATCATTTCAGGCAGTGTCACAGGGAGTGGTAGTGGCTGTTAGCAATGGAGAGAACTACCAGCGGCCTAAGATCAGCCCAAGAGCAAGGCCACAGATGAGTGTGGGCAGGATGAGGGCCAGAGAAAGGATGCCACTGAATAGGGGGTGAAAGAGTGTTGAATGAAAGAGCAGGGTATGGTTTTCACTGGGCTTCCCCTCCTAAAGCAAGTGCCACGATCAAGAACTGACAAGGTCTGTTTCTCGGGATCCGTGTATGATGACTGAGCCTGCCTGTCACTGGTTGAGCACCAGTGGCAGCATATTGAGCGGGCATTGATTTCTCACTTAAGGCCCTCAATTGGCATTGGGGTGGGAAGGCCGTCGATGGGACTTAACCAAGGCAGAGGTAGGATGGTGGGGTGAGTCTCCATTCTGTACTTTATAGCCTGTTTAAATGTCCCCCACCTTCAAGTTCACCTCAGTGAGGGCAGTAAACTCCTCCTCAAAACTGGCCTTCAATATAATAATTATTAATGTAAATCCCATGATACCATTAGCCAGCCAACCCTTATGAGAGCAAGGTATAGACACAGGGTGCCAGGTGGGCACTGCCTAGCTAACTCCCTAACCACCCAGGGGGCTTCAATGGCCTCTCAGCCCCCCCAGCATAGCCATCACTCCTGGTCTCCACTAGTGGAGAGCAGCAGTGATTCTCGCCAGTCTCCCTAGGGCCAGAAGACCCCAGGAGCTGGCAGAATCCTGCGTCGAATGGGTTAAGCATATTTAAATGCTCCTTTAAATTTGCTTTGATTTGATTTGATTTATTATTGTAACAGGTATTAGTATACAGTGAAAAGTATTGTTTCTGGCGTGCTATACAGACAAAGCATACTGTACATAAAGAAGGAAAGGAGAGAGTGCAGAATGTAGTGTTAAAGTCATACTAGAGTGTAGAGAAAGATCAACTTAATACGACGTAGGTCTATTCAAAAGTTTGATGGCAGCAGGGAAGAAGCTGAGTTGGTTGGTACGTGCTCTCAGACTTTTGTATGTTTTTCCCGACGGAAGAAGGTGGAAGAGAGTATGTCTCTGGTGCGTGTGCGGTCCTTTATTATGCTGACAGCTTTTCTGAGGCAGTTGTAATTGTAAACAGAATCAATGGATGAGAGGTTGGTTTACATGATGGACGGAGCTACGTTCATGACCCTTTGTAGTTTCTTACGGTCTTAGACAGAGCAGGAGACAGACCAAGCTGTGATACAACCAGATAGAATGCCTTCTATGATGCATCTGTAAAAGTTGGTGAGAGTCGTAGCTGACATGCCAAATTTCCTTAGTCTTCTGAGAAAGTCGAGGCATTGGTGGGCTTTCTTAGCTATAGCACCGGAATGGAGGGACCAGAAGCATTTGTTTGTGATCTGGACACCTCGAAAATTGAAGCTCTCGACCATTTCCACTTGTCTCCATTGCTGTAGATACTACGCTTCCTGAAGTCGATGACTATCTTTCATTTTGTTGACATTGAGGGAGAGATTTATGTTGTCGCACCAGTTCACCAGATTCTCAATCTCTTTCCTGTACTTCATCTCATCATTGTTTGAGATCCGACCTACTATGGTGGTGACGTCAGCAATAGGTGTATAAGGAATATAGTAAGGGGCTGATGACACAGAATTGTGGGACACTGGTGTTAAGGACAGTCATGGAGGAGATGTTGTTGCCTATCCTTACTGATTGTGGTCTGTGGGTTAGGAAGTCCAGGATCCAGTCACAGAGGGAGGAGCCGAGCCCTAAGCCATGGAGTTTGGAGATGAGTTTTTGTCGGAATCATGGTGTTGAAGGCTGAGCTGTAGTCAATAAATAGGAGTGTGATATAGGTGCCTTTGTTATCTAGGTGTTCCAGTGTTGAGTGTAGGGCCAGGGAGATGACGTCTGCTGTGGACCGCTTGCAGTGATAGACAAACTGTAGTGGATCCAGGCAATCTCGGAGGCCAGAATTGATTTGTAACATGACTAACCTTTCGAAGCACTTCATAATGTCAACAAAACGAAGGAGATTGGTCATCGACTTCAGGAAGCGTAAGGGAGAACATGCCCCTACATCAATGGGGACGAAGTAGAAAGGGTCGAGAGTTTCAAGTTTTTAGGTGTCCAGATCACCAACAACCTGTCCTGGTCTCTTCATGCTGACACTATCGTTAAGAAAGCCCACCAACGCCTCTACTTTCTCAGAAGACTAAGGAAATTTGGCATGTCAGCTACGACTCTCACCAACTTTTACAGATGCACCATAGAAAGCATTCTTTCCGGTTGTATCACAGCTTGGTGTGGCTCCTGCTCTGCCCAAGACCGCAAGAAACTACAAAAGGTCGTGAATGTAGCCCAATCCATCACGCAAACCAGCCTCCCATCCCTTGACTCTGTCTACACTTCCCAATGCCTCAGCAAAGCAGCCAGCATAATTAAGGATCCCACGCACCCCGGATATTCTCTCTTCCATCTTCTTCCTTCGGGAAAAAGATACAAAAGTCTGAGGTCACGTACCAACCGACTCAAGAACAGCTTCGTCCCTACTGCCGTCAGACTTTTGAATGGACTTACCTTGCATCAAGTTGATCTTTCCCTACACCCTAGCTATGACTGTAACACTACATTCTGCATTCTCTCGTTTCCTTCTCTATGAACGGTATGTTTTGTCTGTAAAGCGCGCAAGAAACAATACTTTTCACTGTATGTTAGTACATGTGACAATAATAAATCAAATCAAATCAAATCAAATAATGATGGATATCAGAGCCACCGGACGTTAGTCATTAAGGCATGCTGCTTGGCCTTTCTTTGGTACCAGGATGATGGTCATCTTCTTGAAGCTGATAAGGACCTCTTTTGGTGTAACAAGAGGTTAAAGATGTCTGTGCAGGATCTAAGTGCTTGTCCGGGTACCCCATCTGGGCCAGTCGCTTTCTGTGGGTTGACTTTCAAGTAGGCTGTTCTGACATCTGCGTTGGTGACCTCGGATACAGGTTCATCTGAGGCTTCCGGGGTGGAGGGCGTGCTCTCGCTGACCTCTTGCTCAAAACGGGCATAGAATGCATTGAGCTCATCGGGGAGGGGTGCATTAGTACCAGTGATTTTACATGCCTTCATCTTATAGCCTGTTACCCTAATCGGCCTCGTGCCCTTTCTTGGACTGGGCTTGTTCCAGCAGTTGGGTTTTTGGGCCTGTGGAGTTAAGATCTTTCTCCTTGCTCTGTAATGTTTATAGATATTCTATTAATAAGCTTTGTTAGTTCACTAATCTGATTTCGAGCCTTACTTTGCTATACTACCAGCATGAAATTGGCACAGCTTTCAATGGGTATGGGTTAATTGTACATTGTAATCCTCATGTTTTCGGTACTGTTGGGTGTAGCCTCATAATGAAGGTAACCCCTGTGCATTTATTCATTCTGTATCGGATTGTGATTCCCCACTAGTCAAAGTATCACTGGAGAAAATAACAACACCTGGAGAATAAGGGAAGCTGCAGTAATCTCTGGTACCTGGGCATTGAGGCAATATTTAATATCATTGAGGAATCCCGAAATGAGTTAGCGCTCAGGCTCTTCAACATGATAAGCAGACTCTAAGTTTGACAGCCAGTCTCCCATCATCCATCATGTTACTTGATTCGGTGCATCATGGTTTTGCAGGAGAATATAGTTATTAATCTGACTGAGAGCATCTGGAATGACATCTCTCACCTCTTTGCTTATTAATGACTGTAATTTATGTCCAAGTTCAGAAAACCTCACCCTCAGTGTAATTTGTAGAGGTGACTCAAAGTCAGCTTCTGACAGAGTCAGAGCAAATTCCAATGATGTGGGTGCATCCATGGCTCAATGAAGGTGAACAAAATGTAATCATCATGACAGATCTTAATCCAACTATTCCGTTGTCAAACACAATCTTCTGCTGTTGAGCTTTGGAAGCCGTTCCATATCTGGTCAGAATAATGACGAGTGCACCAACTGGAAATGTGCTCCTTCTGCTACAACTTCATCAAGTCCAGTCCTGGAGACTTGTGGTGGATTAATGCACCATTTCCCACTCCATAGGAACCTCAGGTTTGGATACAAAACATCCAAGATGGGAAGTGCAATATGTTTGGTGTCAAGTGAGGTACAACAAATATGTTGGTGCTTGCTGGAGATATTTTGCACAATGTGAATTGTCTATGGACTAAATTTTCTATGGGCAGGGGGCCCTCTCCAAACTGTGGAATGAAAAACAAGCCCCTAATAAGATCTACATGGCTGGCAGGGTATATATTGTGTATTGAAATGTACAATAGTTACTATCTGAAGACAATTCTTGTTGTAATCTGTCTGGATGTCATCCAGGAGGAAGTTCTCTAAGTCAATGAGGAAGCATGCTGAGCACATTACTTTCATTGCTAAAAGTATGTTCCTGGATGACTAAGGCCAATTGGGGGCCAAAAAAAGGGATTCATACATGGAGGCAAAGAGCATAGATGAGGTACTGAGTGAATACTTTGCATCTGCCATTACCAAGGAAGAAGATGCTACCAAAGTCATGGTGAAAGTAAAGGTAGTTGAGACACCGGGTGAGCTAAAAATTGATAAAAAGGAGTAGAAAGGCTGACTATAGTTAAAGTTGATTCAGTCATTAGGCTGGATCAGATGTATCCAAAGATATTGAGGCAAATACAGATGGAAATTGTGGAGGCAAAAGTTATAAATTTCAAATCCTTCTTACACATAAGGCTTATGGTCTCAGAGGACTGGAAAATTGCAGATGTTGAAATCTTGTTAAAACCCACTAACTACCAGCCAGTCAATTTAATCTCATTGGCAGGTAAGCTTTTAGGAATCATAATCTGGAATGTGATTAACAATCATGTGGACAAGCGCGGATTACTTAAGAGCAAATTGTACTTCAACTAATGAGGAGAATGGATTTGATGTGGTATACACGATCTTCAAAAAGACATTTCACAAAGTGACCGAATAAAGGCTTGTCAGCAAAGTTGAAGCCCATGGAGTAAAAGGGACAGTGGCAGCATTGATATAAAGTTGGCTGAATGACAAGACCAGGTTAAAGTCCAACAGGTTTATTTGGTAGCAAAAGCCACACTTTTGCTTTTACTTTTGGCTTTTGCTACCAAATAAACCTGTTGGACTTTAACCTGGTGTTGTTAAACTTCTTACTGTGTTTACTCCAGTCCAACGCCGGCATCTCCACATCATGAATGACAAGAAACAGAGAGCAGTGCTGAAGGATTATTGTTTAGCACTGGTGCTCCCGAAGGATCAATCCTTGACCTTTTCTTAGTTCTCAGCTAGAGTATACCCTTTGGCAACATCACCCAAAGACAAAGCATTAGTTTGCACAGGTAGGATGACAAAATTCAGCTCTACCTCAGTACCACCTCTTTCAACTCTATCACTGTTGCTGAGTTATCAGATTGTTTATCCAAGATCAAGTACTGGGTGGGAAGATATTTTCTATAATTAGGTATGGGAAGACTCGACCAAACTCTGTTCCCCAACTACCTACCCCAGCATTTTCCCTGTCATGTTAGTATCATAATATAATCCTTGGGCTTATTTAATGTGTAACACACAAGGTAGCAATTGCTCATAAAGGATTTGCTAAACACACTGTGGGTTAATTTATTAAGACTAGGCACATCAGAACAGTTACACATGGGTATGGAGCTGGAAGGCTTCAGAAATCTGTTTGTACTCTACTCAAAGCAAAAGTTAAACTAAGACTGGATCACATGATACATTTTCCTTCCATTGATGTCATGCTGATTTCCCTTAAAATCATGTTACAACGTCCCCCTTTCTTTTTCAAGATACTTTACCCCTTTCCAATACATTTACAATACATGTTCATTTTTAATTGCCATTATGTAAGTGCATAGAACTGATGAATCTATGAGTCTTTAAAGGATAGAAGTAATCTGCTGGTATAACCAGATCTGGTAATGGTAACCTTGTCTTTCACTTCTCACAGTAATCTGTGGGATTGTCATTCTTGAATGTTGTTCCTGGTTGCATTTGGGATCTTGTCCTAGATGCAATACAACTGTTTGGTGTTTGAGGAGCTGCAACGGAACTGCTTTGTCCTCAGTTATGTCTCGCCATTGCACCATTGTGTGTAATGACTTCATAGGACCTTGGTTCTCAACCACATCTTGTCACCTTGGCTGTTTGCCACATAATTTATTTGGGATACTGGATGCAAACTTGTCGCAGTTGTTAACTTGGCAACACTGTGGGCCCGATTTTACTAATCGGAGTCTAAGAGCGGGATCCGGGTGTAATACGGATCCGAGCCCGGAATCCTCTTTGCAGCGCGCCCATATGCGTTTTGCCGACTCCAGCCCGATGCTCGCTGTCGGCGGTGCTTAGCACTGGCGGACCGATCTGAGTTGTGAACTGCGCATGCGCAGTTCAAAAAAAATCCGAAGCAGCGCACGAAGTACAAAACAGCAGAGAGAGCAGAGAAGGGGGGATGGATGGACTTGGGAGAATATTGCAAACTCCAAATAATGTAGCATCCTCTTTGTGCTGCCTAATTATCTATGAGAAAGGTAATTAAACTACAGTGTCCTAGTGAGCAAATAGTGACCTGTATAATATATTTGTGATCTGTAACTGGATTGTTGATGCTCAAATGTTCAGAGTCCTGTGGTGAACTTGGCAGAATTGTCCCCGTGGTGGAACTTGGTTGGAAATAAGATTCAAGGAGATTACTACATCTGGGAAACCAACCATAGTGAAAAGAAGCTTGTATTGGCAACTCTTCTCTCACATTCCATGGCAGATGTGCGCCTACTTATGAATGTGACTTGCATGGGCAACGTTGGTGCAGCTAATCTGCCTCTGGAGCAGCCTTGGATCCTTTGTCATCTTGTTTTCATCTGAACATTGCACAGAATTAGTGGAATCCCCTTTGGAAGATAATGTCAAAGTTATAATCGCAGGGACTAAAAACCTGACAGTCAAAAATCTGGGATAATATTTCAAAATGTATGTCCCCCCCATCCATGTTCTGGAATATTATCCCAGATTTTTGACTGTCAGGTTTTTAGTCCCTGCGATTATAATTTTGACATTATCTTCCAAAGGGGATTCCACTAATTCTGTGCAATGTTCAGATGAAAACAAGATGACAAAGGATCCGGGTGTTGGTAAAGCCGCGCTCTGCTAGGAATCGGGTGCGCACCGCGTTAAAGGCCCAATGCCCAACTTTACAGGCGCGAAGTTTTGGTAAAATCGGGCCCTTAGGGTGTGCATGACAGTCGTGTTAGGCAATTATTGAACAATGGTGCAATTGGCAAAATAGTTGATGATATAGTAAGTCCTATGGACATGAAAGAGGTTAAATGTGATTTTGGACCAAGGATGGGCAGAAACTTCATGTGGAACCAATGGTGTTTTGTGCTGACTTCGCATATCATAGAATAGAAACCCTACAGTGCAGAAGGAGGCCATTCGGCCCATCGAGTCTGCACCGACCACAATCCCACCCAGGCCCTACCCCCACATATTTTACCCGCTAATCCCTCTAACCTACGCATCCCAGGACTCTAAGGGGCAATTTTTTTTTTTTAGCCTGGCCAATCAACCTAACCCGCACATCTTTGGACTGTGGGAGGAAACCGGAGCACCCGGAGGAAACCCACGCAGACACGAGGAGAATATGCAAACTCCACACAGACAGTGACCCGAGCCGGGAATCGAACCCGGGACCCTGGAGCTGTGAAGCAGCCGTGCTAACCACTGTGCTACCGTGCCGCCCTTGTACTTGTGACATGCTTCTCACTTCTTCACAATGACTTCAATGTCAACCATACCTGGCCAATAGTCTGTCTTGAGAGTCACCTTGTCTGAACTATGCCCACGTGTGAGTGATCAAGTTATTGAAGAATATCAGTTTGCAAACATACCAGCCTGCCTTTAAAATTGACTTCGGGGAGAGGCCTAATTCATCCCAGTAAGGCCAAAACTATCTCCCATATTCATTAGCATGCTGAACTGAATCAGGCTATCTTTTAATAATGGTTTTTTACAGTTTCTGTGCATAGAATCTTTCATCATATCTTCTTGTAGCTGCTGGCATTTGCATTGCACAAAATGTACCAGATCAATTTAGAGAACATCTCAAAGTTTGATTTTTATATCTAAGGACATATATGCTGTTATCATAGTGTTAGGCAATCTGTTAAGTGTATCTAATGTGACCATCAAGTTAGTTGACTTGTACCTAATCCCACAGTCACAGCCCTGAACCTTTATCAAGAGATGTTGCATTCTTGGTGGTGCACTGACCAATAGTTTTTACCAAATAATCTCCAGTGACTTGTGATCAGTTCCTACCACAATCTTTTACCAAATAGGTAGATATGTAAACATATAGTTCCAAACACTAAAGCTTATATATCTCACTCAATATTGAGTAGTTGGATTGTGTATTGAAGCAAATGTAATCAGTTTGCCTTTTTGTAGCATGCATGCTCCCAGACCTTTCTGTGAGGCATCTATCCCCAGGATTATTGTCTCCCAACGATCATAAAATTGCAAAGTTGATGCTTCTGATAATGACTGTTTCACTGCTTTGAAGAGGGATTGATGGTTCTCGTGGCACAGGAAAGGCATATATTTTCTCGACAATTCTCTGAGCGATGAAGATTTGTGAGCAAAATTTGGAATGTACAGAGACAAGAAATTAGAGAGATCGAGACATCCTTGAAGATCACCTTTACCTTGAGGAGTTGGCATGGTTTTATTATCCTCCACTTTACCTGAATTAGGATATATGTCAGCACTAGAATAAATAGAACTGAAGAAATTGATGCACACTTATATGGCATTTCAGACTGTTGAACACTAATCCTTAATTATATGGATCAGTAAATGCAGATTATGGTCATGTCCTCACTTTGTTCTTTTGACCACAGCAATGTGATCTGCAATAAAGATGTATCCTGGTACAATGCATATAATGCAGTATAATAAGTTTGAAAGAGATCCTGGTTAATAGATAGGCTGAAAAAAAAGTTGAAATCAGTTTTGTCCGAATGGGGTAAAAAATGTAGTAAACTCTTGGGACTTCTCTGTGAGATGTCATGACCAGTAACCATGCATGACGTTAAGTTTCCAGAAGAATTCTGCACCTGCAAATCTCAGATTTAACTCTTTGAATGTGGGTACTTTATAAGGACACCAATTCAAAGCTGCGTTTAAAAGTCATGTAGCAAGGCAGACTCTCAATAACCCATCCTCCTTTATGATACGTGATTGAGCTGCCCCTGCACCAATCTTGCACTCTTACAATTATTTCATCTTTCTCCATTTTGTCTGGTTCAACCTTCAGCTTGTCTTGTATGTAGATGTTGCACTGGTGGATCAAATGACAAACTCGCATTTTCCTATGTAATGTTGCCAAAATAGTCTGGATACTTCGATGTTAGTTTGTAAACTGAGGTGAACCGAGTAGTTTCTGAGATTGTGTAATGCTTGTCTGATTCTATGGATTTTCTCTAGTGTGAAGTCCCAATATGCCAGTAAACCTAAATTGCGGGGCTTTAGTTTCCGCAATGTAGAACATCTGTGACAGCCAGGAGCATTGATTGTAGTTGCACTCTCGGACTATAGAACATACACATGGAATTAGTTAACCATTTTATGCTGAAGGTTTCACAGCAGAAGGTTTCGCCATGATCTTCCATGTTTGTGGATATATTTGTCTGGAATTCGCAGAGGTAGCCTTTTGGCACTAGGCCTTCAGTCAATCTTGACTAATAAGGGGATCAAGGATTACGGGGAGAAGGCAGAAGGATGACAATCATATCAGCCATGATTGAATGGCGGAGCAGACTCGATGGGCCAAATGGCCTAATTCTGCTCCTGTATCTTATGGTCTGATGATGAATAGTTGCCAACTTTTTCAGGACAGATAATTTGAATCTTGGCAAATTATTTTGACGGTCAGATGATGACTACATTTTCCACAAGATTGACGGTGTGAAACCTGTGCATCTCATCGTGCAGATCACCGTCATTTTCTGGTTTTGGCAGCCAACTCATGTGCATGTTTCTGATGGGATATCAGATGGTCATTCTTATTACTTGAAGATAATGATTGTGTATTTTCTGTTTGGATCAGTGCACATCTCTATGTAGCTGTATAAACCTTTGCTCCAGTTCACTGCTGCTGACAATAAACCTTTCTGCCAGATGCTTTGCCGAATTGTTGAAAAGCTTGACATTGACTTGGTGTATGACGAAGTGATACCTTCCACATGTCTTGTTCGGTCGGGGTATTCCAATGAGTGTGTCAACAATTGGGGTTGTGCTAAGGACCTGTAGGTTTTGATGACCTTTGAGGGTCGCTTCACATTTATGTCCATCCTTGAGTAGCCCTCCAATGCTTGACATTTTGGGCTTGTCTAGCAGATTGTTTTGGAATGCTTCCATAGGAGTGGATGTGATCACCAACTCAACAGTTCTGCCTGCTAGTTCTGCATTTGAAAAATCACAGTGCGTACCCTTTTCTCTGCATCTGATGAAGTGGTCTCTGGATTCTGCAGGCTGTTTGGAAAATGACATGAACTATATGAATACAGAAGTTTAACCTGGTCTTCCAATGTAATCCATATCTTTTGGGGATCCTTTAGATCTTCTTCTGTTAACCGTGTTGTGTTCAACCTGTGTAGACCTCCATTCTCAATTGTTAATTGAATTTTGACAACTTCCTTCTCTGGTTCAGACATCTTTGAATCAACCACTGACATTGGGATTTCTCATGGTGGGGGCGTGCCATCAGCAGGACCGGACGATCCTGCCAGTGTGAATAGACAGAGAATTGCAGCCCTTAGCTCTGTATGCTGCTTCAACATTTACAATTTGGATTGTAGTTCAGCTACATTCCAATTCAAACCAGGGAATCCTGTGAACATTCTGATCTTCCTTCTTCTGCAGTATATGTGAGGAGTGTCACTGTAGATGTTTTTATCCATTTTTACAAAGCTCTGCAAAATCTTGATTTTAAAATTTTCATCCTTGTTTTAGATCCATCCATGGCCTTGTCCCTCTATCTGTCTCTGTAATTTCCCCCAACCCCACAATCATCCCTGTCTCTGTAATCTCCCCCAATTCTCCAAAATAATTGCATTCCTCTATTCCTGGCCTCATGTGCATTCCCAATTACCGTTGCTCCACCAGTGGTGCCTTGAGTTGCAAATTCTGGAATGCCCTCCCCCTTTCTACTTGTCGACCTCACCTTTTTTCTCCTTTATGATACTTCTTAAAACGTACCTCTTTGACCAAGCTTTGGGTCATCTGACCCAATATCACCTTATGTGACTTGGTGTCATATTTCATAATGTTCATTTGAAGTGCCTTGGAACATTTCATGATGTTAAAGGTGCTATGTAAACATAAGTTGTTGTTGTTTAGCAGGGTTGGAGGGAAGTGTAAAGTTGAGTTCTCTAGGTGTTGATATTTGGACCACTGTCTTTCTTGATCTGCATCAACAACCTAGGCTTGAATGTACAGAGAACAATTTCAAAATTTTCAGATAACACAAAATTGGGAAGTTATTGTGAACTGTGAGGAGGTTAGTGATAGACTTCAAGATGAAGTTGACAGGCTTGTGAAATAGGTAGGCAGGTGGCAATTGATAGTTAATACAGAGAAGTGTAAAGTAATACATTTTGGTAGGTTTTTTTAAAGCATATCTTCACTGAGACTTTTTTCCCATTTTGGGGAATGGTGGGGAGATGGTGGAAAGATTCCAGGGCTGATTATCAGCACATTGAACCACATCATGAGCACTTCTTCCTTAGCCAACGTGTCCTGCAAAGGACTTGAACCCACAGCTTCTGGTTCAGAGGTTCCACTGTGCCACAAGACCTGTAAATTTCGGTAAGAGGAATGAGGGAAAGGAAATATAAGACAAAGGATACAATTCTCAAGAGGAGAGGGAGATATAGATATATAAATTGTCGAAGGTGACAGGCTAAATTTAGAAAGCAGTTCCTATGGCATATGGGATCCTGAGTTTTATAAATAGAGGCACAGAGAAACAAAAAACTAGGTAGTTATCGTGTACCTTTAGAAAACATCTTTGTACGATCTCAACTGAAGGACTGTATCCAATTCTGGGCACCATATTTTAGGAAGAGTAAGAAGGCATAGGGAAAGATGCATAAAAGATAGATAAGAATTGTTCTGGGCATGAGAAACTTCAGTTGCTTGGGAAGATTGGCAAAGCTGGGGCTGGCCTCTCACGATAATAGAAGGTCAGGAGGAGATTTGATAGAAGGATTCAAAATCATGAAGGGTCTGGACAGAGTAGATCAGAAGAAACTGTTCTCAGTGATGGAAGAGTGGAGAACTGGAGGGCACTGATTTAAAGTGATTGGCAAAGGAACCAGAATCTAATGCTGAAGTCATATGTATGCAAAAATAACACTGGAGAATGATCAGCTGGTTTAACTCCCCTGTGTCACACTTGTTGGCCTTACTATTGACATAGCACCCACCACAATGTGAGAGGGAGAGTCGCAAAGGGGATGTTAGGTGGATTTAAATAACTAAATGCTGGGAAATCATCCATAACACGCACATGTTCAGGTACCAGCACATTCAAATGTTCCACCACAGACAAGTGGGAAACTTAGTCAACACACTTAAATCAGGCTCCCAGAGTGAAATTGTGAGCCTGAATTACAATGTAATGTAATGTTGCTGCATTGCATCCAAGGGGTCAGAAAGCTTGGCAGTGAAAGAGAGGTTAAAGTTGCTGACTTCAGCAGATTTAAGTGATTTTTTCATCATACCTTGTGGGCTTAAAGGCATTAAGAGGTGTCCTGTCAGGCTGCTGAGGGAAGTCTTTGAGAATCCCCCTCTTCCTGCCCTGCTTAACTTTTCTCTCACCGCCCCCCCCCCCCTTTAAATTGTGGCCTCTCTCTTGATTTGCCATTGCTGACCTCTCTCGCCCTCCCAGTCACAGACACTGTCCTCCACCCCTTTCAATTATTGACCTTTCTCGCCAACTCCCAATTACAGTATCTCTTCCCAGCCCCACTGCCTGATTGCCAGGGCCCATCCCCAAGGGCCGCTGACTGCAACCTCCTGCCACAATTGTTTCCACCTAACCAGCAGCCAGTGAGAAATTAAATCATAAAATCTTATGCAGTTGAGTGTGACAGGACCTCTGCATCCCTGGCCTGGCCATTTACGTCATTCATTTTTGGCCTCGTTCCCTGTCTCCCAATAAATATTGAGGCCATGGTATATAATGACTACCAGCATACCTCTGCATCCATATAATCTCCTGTGGAAGGCTGAAAAAACAGAGAGGAAAAGAAAGTGGCTCTACTAAACTGTGGGTTAAATGACTTGATTGATTAGTGTGTTATTGAATATTCTATCAGCAAGTTATTCAACTGAAGTTGTTTACCAGCCAGGGAATACTTTAACATATCATTATTCTGGGTAGATTAATACAATAATCTTTGTATTTATGCTGCAGTTAGTACTTGTGTGGATCATTATGAAAAATATCACGATCAGTATCATCATCATCGAGCCTATAAAACTACATGACTAACAAAGTTGGAATGCTTTTATAACGGAACACAATCATTGGAAGGCATGAGAATGTTGTTGGCTTTGGCCTTCACCTCTAAATGATGTATAGGTAACTGAGGGCTATAAACAATGATTCTCTCTCTGATAACCCTCCGTCTCCATTCATGATAGAGGAAAATTAATTTCCATAGAAATGATTTCACATTTGTAGCAGCTGTAGAACAAGCCAGATGGAATTTTAATTCAAAACCAGGCTTACTAAACCAATCTTTTAGCACATCTTTACATCTGCTAATGGGCTTCTGCAATCTAATGAAAACCATTGTCCTTCAATTAACAATACAATAACATACTGTTATATCATTAGGCTTCAGAAATCTGAAATGTCTTCTTTTCAAATAACACACTATTTATCGTTGCAATGCTATTGATATTTTCTTGAGGATTTGAAATACATAATTTAAATGTCGCTAAGCTACTGGTATTGTCTGTTCCAAAGCACAAGCACAGTGCCATCAACATTGATTATTTTTTAACCATTACTGCTCAAAATGAGTGGACATGAGAGACGATAGTGGGCGGAATTTTCCCGTCCCGCCCGCCATGGGAATCTTGGGACGAGTACAACCGGAGTATCCTGCCCAGTTATTTTATACAATGCTAAACCTGGCCACAAAATCCTTTGTATAAATTCAATGCATAAGTGATAAGCCCAAGAAATTAACTGATTTTTTTAGACTGCATTTGCTTATCCAGGTTCTATTTTAAACAGCAAAAACGAATTATCTATATCCTGGAACAGAGAGAGTGCAGAATGTAGTGTTACAGTCATAGCTAGGGTGTAGAGAAAGATCAATTTAATGCGAAGCAGGTCCATTCAAAACTTTGATGGCAGCAGGGAAGAAGCTGTTGTGTTGGTTGGGACCTCAGACTTTTGTATCTTTTTCCCAATGGAAGAAGGTAGAAGAGAGTATATCCAGGTTGCATAAGACCAAAAGACTATGAGACATTGGAGCAGAATTAGGCCATTCGGCCCATCGAGTCTGCTCCGCCATTCAATCATGGCTGATACTTTTCTCATCCCCATTCTCTTGCCTTTTCCCCATAACCCCTGATCCCTTTATTAATCAAGAACCTATCTATCCCTGTCTTAAAGACACTCAATGACCTGGCCTCCACAGCCGTCTGCAGCAAAGAGTTCCACAGATTCACCACTCTCTGGCTGAAGAAATTCCTCCTCTGTTCCAAAGGATTGTCCCTTTAGTCTGAGGTTATGCCCTCTGGTTCTAGTTTTTCCTACGAGTGGAAACATCCTCTCCACGTCCACTCTATCCAGGCCTCGCAGTATCCTGTAAGTTTCAATAAGATCCCCCCTCACCCTTCTAAACTCCAATGAGTACAGACCCAGAGTCCTCAACCGTTCCTCATATGACAAGCTCTTCATTCCAGGGATCATTCTTGTGAACTTCCTCTGGACCCTTTCCAAGGTCAGCACATCCTTCCTTAGAGATGGGGCCCAAAACTGCTCACAATACTCCAAATGAGATCTGACCAGAGCCTTATACAGCCTCAGAAATACATTCCTTCTCTTGTATTCTAGCCCTCTCGACATGAATGCTAACATTGCATTTGCCTTCCTAATTGCTGACTGAACCTGGACGTTCACCTTAAGAGAATCTTGAACAAGGACTCCCAAGTCCCTTTGTGTTTCTGATTTCCTAAGCACTTCCCCATTTAGAAAATAGTCTATGCCTCCATTCCTCCTTCCAAAGTGCATAACCTCACACTTTTCCACATTGTATTGCATCTGCCACTTCTTTGCCCACTCTCTTAACCTGTTCAAGTCCTTCGGCAGCCCCCCTGCTTCCTCAATACTACCTGTCCCTCTACATATCTTTGTTGCCTTCAGTTCCTTCTTCCAAATCGTTAATGTATATTGTGAAAAGTTGTGGTCCCAACACCGACCCCTGAGGCACACCACTAGTCACCGGCTGCCGTCCTGAAAAATACCCCTTTATCCCCACTCTCTGCTTTCTGCCAGTCAACCAATCCTCTATCCATGCCAGGATCTTACCCTTAACACTATGGGCTCTTAACTTATTTAACAGTCTCCAATGCGGCACCTTGTCAAAGGCCTTTTGGAATTCTAAATAAATCACATTCACTGATTCTCCTTTATCTAACTTCCTTGTTACCTCCTCAAAGAACTCTAACAGATTTGTCAGACATGACCTCCCTTGACGAAGCCATGCTGACTCAGTCCTATTTTATCATGCACTTCTAAGTACTCCGTGATCTCATATTTAATAATGGACTCTAAAATCTTGCCAATTACAGAAGTCAGGCTAACCGGTCCATAATTTCCCATCTGCTGCCTCCCTCCCTTCTTAAACAGCAGTGTTACATTAGTTGTTTTCCAGTCCTCTGGGACCCTCCCTGTCTCCAGTGATTCCTGAAAGATCACCACCAATGCCTACACAATTTCCTCAGCTATTTATTTTAGAACCCTGGGGTATAGTCCATTCGGTCCAGGTGATTTATCCACCTTCAGACCTTGCAGTTTTCCCAGAATATTCTCCTTAGTGATGGCTACTACACTCATCTGTGCCCCCTGATTCTCCATTGCAGTCCATGTAGCTCTGGCATCCCACTGGTGTCTCCACCATGAAGACTGATGCAAAGTAACTATTCAGTTCCTCTGCCATTACTTTGTTTCCTATTATTACTTCTCCAGCCTCATTTTCCAGTGGTCCAATGTCTATTTTTGCCTCTCTCTCACCTTTTATATATTGAAAAAAACTCTTCCTATCTTCTTTTATATTATTAGCTAGCTTACACTCATATTTCATCTTCTCCCCCCTTACTGTTTTTTTAATTGTCCTCTGTTCGCTTTAAAAGGCTTCCCAATCTTCTGGCTTCCCACTTATCTTCGCTACTTAGTATATTTTTTCTTTTGCTTTTATGCTGTCCTTGACTTCCCTCATCAGCCATAGATGGCTCACCCTCCCCTTAGCATGTTTCTTCCTCTTTGAGATGAATTTCTGTTGTGCCTCCTGAATAACCCCAAAATCTCTTGCCATTGTTGTTCCACTGTCTTTCCTGCCAGGCTCGCTTTCCAATCAACTCTGGCCAGCTCCTCCCTCAAGTCTTTGTAGTTATCTTTATTTAATTGTAATATTGTTACATCTGATTCCAGCTTCTCCCTCTCAAACTGCAAGGTAAATTCTATCATATTATGGTCGCTGCTCCCTAAGGATTCCTTCACCTTAAGTTCCCTAATCAAGTCTGCCTCATTACACATCACCAAATCCAGAATTGCCTATTCCCATCTCTAAGACATTCCACAAATTCCTTTCCTTAGGATCCACTACCCATGGGGTACTTGATTATGCTGGCTGCTTTTCCGAGGCAGCCAGAAGTGTCGACAGTGTCAACGGATGGGAGGCTGGTTTATTACAGAATACTGTTAACATAATAAAATGTCTCAAAGTGTGATATCTTGATCTCATCTGACCTAGATTGGCCAGATGTGGATGCCTGCTGCATAAACCTAGGTCGCTCACCAATGAAGAAAAATCAATGACAGGCCTGAAGCATCAGCCTTCAAATGATTCTTGAAAGTGGAGTTGGAATGAACTGTGGTGGGGATACAGCTGTGATGCAGGTGGAGTCGTCAGGGAGCTCTTCTGTTCCACTTGGCACTCCAAAAGGGATTTTTTAAAGATATGCTCATCATTCATCTTTGCAACTGTTTTGTGGCGATGAAATAGAAAACAGAATGTAGGGGTAAAGCATAATTACAAAGCATTTACAGCACAGAAACAGAACATTTGGCCCAACTGTAAACGACACAGAGTGAAGTCCTCAGTTCTCCTTCGATGGAGTACTGAACTCGGAGAATTTGGCAAGTGGGGGAAACCTAAGCAAATGAAAAGTGCTGATTTGATATTTAAAAATTAGCCAAGCAAAGCTGAGGAAGGTAGTGTGAGACAGTGAGAGCTAAGGTCTGGAGGCACTAATTGAAATTAATACTTTAACTTGATACTAAAAGAATGAATAGATTATTCCTTTAGATCATGGATTAAACTGTTGGTTGAAATTCCTGCATCGTGTAGGAACCTCAGGACATTGCAGATGTTTTGGGGAACCGCGTGTGTATAAGTTTCTCCAGTTTTTAAAAAATGTGTTGACAGGATTTGGGCATTGGCTTGCATTTATTGCCCATCCTGAATTGCACTTGAGAAGGTAGAAGATGTGTTGAAATCATCTAGTGAACCACAGCAAGACCTCCACAGGACCGAGAGCTGAATAATCATGTATCGCAATACCTATTCCCGAAAGCAAGCATTATCCTTAATTTTTAATTCATTTTTATGGGATGTGGTGTCACTAGCCAGGCCAGTATTTATTGCCCATCCCCAGTTGACCTTGAGAAGGTGATGGAGAACTGTCTTATTGAAATGTTGCAGTCCATGTGGCGTAGGTACACTCAGTACTGTTAGGGATGGAGCTCCAGGATTTTGACCCAGTGACAGTGAGGGAATGGCAATGTATTTCCAAATTAGAATGGTAAGGGACTTAGAGGGGAACTTGGTGGTGTTCCCACACATCTGCTGTCCTTGTCTTTCTGGATGGTAGCAGACATGGGGTTGAAAAGTGTTGCCTCAGGGGCCTTGGTGAATTCCTGCAGTGCATCTTGTAGATGGTGCACACTGCTACTATGGTTTGTCAGTGATGGAGGGAATGCATGGCACCCCTTCCATAAACAATCAAGTGGTCTGTTTTGTCCTGGATGGTGTTGAGCTTCCTGAGTGCTGTTGGAGTTACACTCATCTATGCAATTCCAGGCATGGGGAGAATATTCCATCACACTTCTGCCTTGTAGATAGTGAACAGGATCTGGGGAGTCAGGAGGTGAGTTAATCGTCACAGGATCCCCTGTCTCTGACCTGCTCTTGTCGCCACAGTCTTTATATGGTTAGTCTTGTTCAATTTCTGATCAATGGTAACCCCCAGGGAGTTGATGGTGAGGGAATCAGCAACTGCAGCGCCATTGAATGTCAAGGGGTGGTTAGATTGTCTCTTGTTGTAGATGGTCATTACCTAGCATATAGGTTACATGTCATTCACCAGTCCAAGCCTGGACATTGTCCAAGTCTTGCTGCATTTCAGTATGAACTGCTTCAGTATCTGAGGAGTCGTGAATGATGCTTAATTTTGTGCAATAGCGAACATCCCCACTTCTGATCTAATAATGGAAGGTAGGTCATTGATGAAGCCATTGAAAATGGTTGGACCTAGGACACTACCCTGAGGAACTCCTGCAATTATATCACAAAAACAGAAAATGCTGGAAAATCTCAGCAGGTCCGACAGCATCTGTGGAGAGAGAATAGAGTCAACGTTTTGAATCTAGATGATCCTTCGTCAGAGCTAAGAGCAAAAGAATTAACAGAGATTTATACTATGAGGTGGGGGGGGGGGGGTGCACTGTAATTGGATAAAGGGAATGTAAATGAGGATGAAGAAGGCTGAGAAAGGTACGAAAAGTTTCCATTAAGTGATCAGAATGTGTGAATGGCAGAACAGAGATACAGATGGTTAAGGGACTTATGTCCAGCAATTATGTCCTAGAACTGAGATAATTGACCTCCAATCACCACAACCATCTTCCTTTGTGTCAGGTATGACCCCAACCAGCAAAGAGTTTTCCCCCTGATTCCCATTGACTCCAGCTTTGCTCGGGTTCCTTGATGCCATACTCTATCAAATGCTGCCTTGATGTCAAGCGCAGTTACTCTCACCTCACCTCTGGGTTTAGCTCTTTTGTTCATGCTTGAACCAAGGCTGTAATAAATAAAATCAGGAGCTGAGTGACCCCGCCAAAACCCAAACTGAACATCAGTGAGCCAGTTATTGATAAGCAAGTGCTGCTTGATGGCACATTTGTTGACCCTTCCATTACTTTACTGATGAATGATTGTAGACTGATGGGACAGCAATTGGGGAGGTGTACAGGACATACATAGGCAATCTTCATATTGCTGGGTAGCTGGCAATGTTGTATCTGTACTGGAATAGTTTTGCAAGGGACATGGGAAGTTCTGGAGCAGAAGTCTTCAGTACTGTTACCAGAACATTGTCTGGGTCCATAGCCTTAGGAGTATGCAGTGTCTTCAGCTATTCCTTGATATCAGATTGAATTGGCTGTAGACTGATATGTGATGTTGGAGACCTCTGGAGGAGGTCAAGATGGATCATATATTCCGCACCTCTAGTTGAAGATTGTTGCAAATGCTTCAGCTTTATATTTTGCACTGATGTGCTGGGCTCCCCCATCATTGAGGATGGGGATATTTGTGGAGCCTCCTTCTCCATTGCATTATCTAATTTTCCACCAGCATTCATAATTGGATGTAGCAGGCCTGCAGAGCTTAGATCTGATTGGTTCATTGTGGAATTGCTTAGCTTTGTCTTTTACTTGCTGCTTACGCTGTTTGGCACATTAGTCCTTTGTTATAGCTTCACCAGGTTGACATCTCATTTTTATGTTGGGTGTTTCTCCTCTCATGTCCTCCTGCGCTCATCATTGTATCAGGATTGATCTCCTGGCTTGGTGGGAGTGGTAGAGCAGGGGATATGCTGGGCCATGAGGTTACAGATTGTGGTTGAGTACAATTCTGGTCACTTCTAGCAATACTGTCATGGACGGATGCATCTGTGGCAGGCAGGTTGGTGAAGATGAGGTCAAGTATGTTTTTCCCTCTTGTTAGTTCCCTTATCACCTTCTGTAGATCGAATCTAGCAGCTCTGTCCTTTAGGACACAGCCAGCTCACTCAGTTGTGGTGCTACCAAGCCACTCTTTTTGATGGGCATTGAAGTCACCCCCATCGCCACCCCCCCATCCCCAGAGTACATTTTGCAGCCTTGCCCTCCCCCGCCGTCACTGCTTCCTCCAAGTGTTGTTCAAAATGGATGAGCACTCAGTCAACAACTGAGAGGAGGCAGCACGTGGTAGTCAGCAGGAAGTTTCCTTGTCAGTGTTTATCCTGTGCCATGAAACTTCATGTGGTCTAGATTCAATGCTGAGGACTTACAGGACAACTCCCTTCTGACTGCTCCAGTGCAGCCACCTCTGCTAGGTCTGTCCTGCCGGTCGGATGGGACAAACCCAGGGATAGTGATGGTGGTGTCTGGAACATTATCGGTTAGATATGATTCCGTGAATATGAATATGTCAGGCTGTTGCTTGACTAGTCTGTGAGACAGTTCTCTCAAGTTTAACACAAGCCTCCAGATGCTAAGAAGGAGGACCTTGCAGGGTCAACAGGGTTGGGTTTGTTATTGTCAACCACGTATGCAGGACAGACTAGATGAGGATTGCAAATTTTCTTCCCTAAAGATGTTAGTCAACCATACGAAAATATGAACAAGGAGCAGGAATAGACCATTCAACCACTCAAGCCCATTTGATCATTTAACAAAATCACAGCTAATGTGATAGTAACCTCAAATCTGCATCTCATCTTGCTCCCATTCTTGCATACCAAGAATCTATGTATAATAACTGTGACTAGACTTCAAGAAGTAATGCATTAGCTGTAAATTGTTTTGCAACATCCTCAAAATGTGAATACACTATATCAATGAGAAATCTTTTCTGTAACTGGGCTCCAAGTGCAAGAAAAACATTTCTCTGTTGTTCCTTCCCCCACTTTCCAATACTATTGAAAAACAGAGGCTGAGTATCCACTGAAGCTCTCCCATTTGTTTGTGCAACTTCAGTGCTACAACTCCAGGAACATTAAAAAAAACGGTATAAACATTGTTTTTCCAGGGTATCTGTAACCCTTCTGTCACATCATTTACTCCCATAGCCAAGTCTCTTCCCTGCTAGAGTCACAATTCTAGGCATTTTGCCAAGGAGATCAGTGTGAAGTTTTGTCCTCCATCTTATTATATTGCTCTGGTGTTATGTTATTATTACAATGTCAGGGCATTGAATAGTTCATTTTTTGTAATGAAAAGCACACTGTAGTCAGCAGCTAAAGTACCACGATAAAGAAAGTACATAGTTATTGACACTTGTAGGTACATAATAAATACTCCTTAGACCAATAAAAGAATAAGAGCTCTTATTATCAAAATTAGATGGTTACATTGAATTACGTTGCAATTACAACAGGAAACAAACTGTTCACTCCAACCAGATGGTGTTTATCCCCCCTAACGTAGTCCTAATCCCATGCGTTGGGCCTGTTGCTATATCCTATTATTCATCCCTGGTTCTTTATATGATAATTTGCAACTGAGCTGGCTGGCAAATCAACAGTAATCACTGGGAAAATCACATTGCTCTGGGAAGCTCATTCAATATCAAAGCAATACGACTCCAGGAAATAATTTACAACAAAACCACACTAGGATTGCCTAGTAGCAACAGCACTAAAGCTTCCCACCCACTGACCTACAACTGCGTTTGTTTATTCTCCTGGAGGGTGAGTTTCTTAGCCTCAGTTTAATTATCTGAGGAAGTGCGAGAGATGTTTCGATGAAATTGTTTCTCTCCAACCCATCAACCCGAGCACAATGATTTTGTGAGCATGCTGAAACTGATACCAACCAATAGCTATTCAAAAAGCGGAAGTGGCTGTATCATTGTCATTGTAACTCAAAATCATGCAACATTGTATAATTTCATCCTATTTCATTCCACCCAACTTAATTTTGATGACTCTTTTTCTATCTAATTTATCATTTTTGACATCACTGATGACATGTTTTGTTCTTTCTCCTGAGTTCCAGCATCCAAGATAAAAATGTTCAGCAACACACCATGGTACACTAAGGTTTTATGTTGTACTTTATTCTGCTACATTTCTCAATCACATTCTCTCTGGAGCTGTTTTTTTGGACATAGTTGCATAGACACTGCTCACTTCCTGGGTCTTCACCCAAGTGACCATCATCCTCGTGCACGTCAACATCAGGAGTTAACAGTTTATTTAACTATGGGGCCATTACAGGTGACCCAGATCCAATCTCCACCATATTCGTGTATGCTAGTATTGTTGCCTCACAGTGCCAGGAACCCAAGTTCAATGCCAGCCTTGGGTGAAGTGTGGAGTTTGCATGTTCTCCCCATGTCTGTGCGGGTTTCCTCTGGGTGCTCTGGTTTTCTCCCACAGTTCAAAAGATGTACGGGTGTTAGGTTGATTGGCCATAGTAAATTGCCTCTTGTCAGGGGCATTAGCAGGGTCAGGGCCTGGGTGGGATTGTTATCAGTGCAGGTACAATGGGCCAAATGGCCTCCTTCTGCACTGTAGGGATTTTATGATTCTATGTTCATTTCCAAGCATTGATCACTGGGCAATAATCAGGAGGGAGATTGCCATAGACACGTTATTCTCTCGCATTCTGCATACTGTTTACTTGTTTGAGATCAGCTAATGCAGCACAGACCATAGATTGAACTGAGGGTTTCCTTGTTTGCTTCGTCATCAATAAACCAGATGGCCTCTCTGAATCACTAAAGACTTAATGATGCTTGTTGTACTGCCTGAGCATTTTTATTCATAATAATGCACAACTAGCTTCAAACATGAAAAGGCATTTGTTATTAATATTCTCAAGCTGTAGCTCTTGAGATCACTGAGAAAAATATCCCTTTCCTTGAAATACCTGTAGATTTAACTTCTTATTACGCTTCTCTCACTGAACTCATTAGATATCATTACCAATGGAAAATATCCCCAAATGTATCATTATTTTTAGTTTATGCTGAAATTTCTTATCTGAAGCAGGAAGATATCATAAAAGGCATCAAGATCCTTGAACTAAGGAAATAATAAAATCACCTGGGATTCGATCTTCTTGATCACTAACCAGTAACCCCTGCTGGAACAGATAATGCAAATAAGGGCAAAGGTCAGACATGAGTGTAATCCTCTCCTCAATCAAACAGGCTACCAGGTGAATGGTCATGCACAAAGAATAGTTGTTTGGAAAAGGTCCTGAAGAAATTTATTCTGCTGACTTAGAGTTAGTGCTTTCAGTCAATCCGGGAAAGAAAATCGGCCAAAACAACAGCCTCATATGCAATCTCCATCTCTCCATTCAAATGCTTAATAATGGAATCTCTCTACCACAGTTACTGCCTTTCTATTAGTTACTTTTCCCACTGCTTCACCAAAAAAATTGCTCTCTGTATATTCATTGATCTTTATTACCTGGTTTCCATTCCTCTTTTAGCAAATATCACTTGATTCGAATCCTCTCAACTGTCCAAATTTGCAAATCTTACTTTGATCCTCCGTGCATCTTAGCATTCATTCTGTCCAACACATTCTTCATTGGTGTAATAAACTCAATACCTGATTTTTTAAAAAATGTTCTTTTCTCCTTGGCTATCTGTATATAATTGAACTCACCAGCATGCTTGAAATTTATGGTACTTTTCCTTTTGGATCTTCTGCACAAAGGTACATGTTACCTTTCACATTGTTCTATCCAGTTGCACCTTCAACATCTTTCAGTTCTTAGTAATTTTCATCATTTATAATATTTTGCACATTAGCAAAATAATGGGGGAGTGTGGCACAGAATTTGGTTACATAGCATCCAGATTTTCAGTGCTAAAAGTGCTGATTTGCTTCTGAAATGGTGTTGAGAGCACTCACACATAGCCTCTAATGTGATGTCATTTTGGGGAGGACATTAGTACACACACAGGGAGAGTCTGCTGTAAGGTTGCCGCATAGGTAGATCATGATGTGGCATGGTAATTGGAACCCTACACTTCCACCTTGAAGCTCAATATTCAACTGACACCCTTGTTTAACTTTGCATAACTGAACATGCAAATGTAGAATTGTTTGGTGGTCTCTAGAGTTTAAATAGATGATTAAAGTTGCTAAGGTATACAAGGAGTGGTGTGATGGGTGTTGAGGGACTTTGTCCTGACATCAAGGGTTCTGCACAAATCTGCAATAGTTGATATCTTCCTTTAGTAGAGAGGGAGACCAAGCAGAGGTGCGACAGAGCAGGACAAGTTGGTGAAAGAAGGAAGAAGTAGATGAGAAAGGCTCTCTGCAGGAGGCCATTTCCACTCGGCGTTTAAGGAGCATTTCCTCTGCCTGAACTTCAGTGAGGAATAGTGTGCCAGATGTTGCTTGACTAAGAACATCATCACAAACATCTATCACCTGGTGCAGCCACAAGTGTAGCCTTCGAACAGAGAGAGAACAGCTTTTTTAGTAGCTGTGAAGGTGACTGTGGCCAATAACATTTGTTTATTCTTTCATGGGATGTCAGTTTTTCTTATGTTGCTCATCCCTTAGTATCTGTGAGAAGGTCACTTTCTTGAACCCCTGAAGTCAATCTGGTGTTGGTACATCAATAGTGCTGTGAGGAAGGGAGTTCTCAGATGTTGACCAGCAAAGGTGATGGAACGGCGATATAGTTCTAAGTCAGTTGGCTTGGAGTAGAACTTGCAGATGGTGGATGCTTGCAGGTCCTTCCCATGTATCTGCTGCCCTTGTTCTTCTGGATGGCACAGGGATTTGGAAAATACTGTCAAAGGAGTCTTAGTGAGTTGTTTCAGTTGTTAAGATCCATAACAAGACCCTAAAGGTTTTGATATTATTCAATTAGGGACCGGATGCTCCGGTTTCCTCCACAATACAAAGATGTCTGGGTTAGGTTGATTGACCATGCTAAATTGACCCGAGTGTCAGGGGGATTAGCAGGATAAATATGGGGTTACGGAGGTAGGGTGGGATTGTCGTTGGTGCAGGCTCAATGGAATGAAAGGCCTCCTTCTGAACTGTAGGGATTCTAAGATTAATAAGATCTTGTTTAACATAGACAAAGTTTGAGGTCCAAGTCATTTGCTAAGAGAATAAAGCTACAAGATTCCATGGGTTTTTAACAAACAAAAATATACTTTACTACCAGATAAAACAATTTAAAATTGGTACCTTGTACTTGAACATACAGGGTATGCATGAGGTACATATGAATTAACACGCCAACTATGGACAAACACGGTGAAAAACAGTAAAAAATGCAATCAAAATGCATTCCATGGCCAGAATTCTCCGGCCATTCATGCCCCAGCACTGCTGCAGGAGAGGACGGAAAATTTGGTGCTCAGCCAAATCTCCATTCACTGCAGTGGGACAAGAGAATCCCGCTGGCATGAACAGCTGGAGAATCCTGCCCTATTGATTTCTCAACCACCCAACCAGATATTTGATTTGATTTATTACTGTCACATGTATTAGTGTACAGTGAAAAATATTGTTTCTTGCATGCTATATGGACAAAGCATACTGCTCATAGAGAAGGAAAGCAGAGAGTGCAGAATGTAGTGTTACAGTCACAGCTAGGATGTAGAGAAAGATCAACATAGTGTGAGGTAAGTCCATTCAAAAGTCTGACAGCAGCCGGGAAGAAGCTGTTCTTGAGTCAGTTGGTACGTGACCGCAGACTTTGTGTCTTTTTTCCAACGGAAGAAGGTGGAAGAGAAAATGTCTGGGGTGCGTGGGGTCCTTAATTATGCTGGCTGCTTTTCCGAGGCAGCGGAAAGTGTAGACAGAGTCAATGGATGGGGGACTGGTTTATGTGATGCACTGGGCTACTTTCACGACATTTTGTAGTTTCTTACAGTCTTGGGCAGAGCAGGAGCCATACCAAGCTGTAATACAACCAGAAATAATGCTTTCTATGATGCATCTGTAACATTGTCAGTCAGCCAATTTCACTGAAACTTTGGGGCCGATCTTACCAGAATTCGGCAAAGTGTCAGTTCCAACGAGAAAAATGGGGTGAATCACACCAATGGCTCCGATGCAATTTCTGACCAAATCTTGAGCCTCATTGACAAAGGTTTTTAGGCTACAAGAATCACACTGCGCTTAGGGTGGCCTCCCACTGATTCACCCGCCACACCTACACTTAATCACAGCAATCATGGGGGAGCCCCATATAAACGACTCCAAAGAACTCTCTGCAGCGACTGCAGGGTTCGGCAACCAGGAAGCCCACAGTGTAGGCCCTATTTTACCATTTTGATTCTAAGTGCTGGGCGGACTTGAAACTGGGAGTGTTTCAGATGCAACTTTTAGACCTGTTCTCAAGCACCCCCATACGCACTCTGCTGATAAAAATATCAGCAATTCCGAATCACGCTGTAGAAGCCTATGGGCGGGGCTTAACGCATCCGAAGTGCTGCAGCTCCGATCGGCGCTTCCATCTGCGCATGCGCAGAAAATAAAATTATAGAATGCAGCTCCCCTGCCACATCCCTCCTGAGCTGGATAATGCCTTCCCCAGACCCTCACAGACATTGCACAACTCCCACAACATTACTGACCCCCTTATCTCCCCACCCCCTCTGCCACCCAGACCGATCACGGACCCCTCACCCTCTTTCCCCCAACTGATCTCAGGCAGAGCGGCAGCGGACCCCATCTCTCCCTACTGACTACGGGCAGAATGACAGCGGCCCCCACCTCCCCCTACTGAGTACAAGCAGAGTGGCAGCAGATGCCCCCGCTTCCCCCTGACTGGTCACAGGCAGAGTGGCAGCGGATTCCTCTCCCCCTTACTGATCTCAGGCAGAGTGGCAGCGGAACCCCCCCTTCCCCCTCACTGACACAGGCAGAGTGGCAGCAGACCCCCTTCTCCCTCCCTCCGATCTCAAGTAGAAAGCCGTCGGACGCTCGACACTTACCTCCTCACTAAATGGAGCGCCTGAATCGGACTTCTGTGGAGCATGTCTGTTTCACACCGATTCTGGATGGGCGATCGTTTTGGGTGCGGTCCCGATCCTGGCCATTTTCGGGCCTTGGTAAAGGGGGAACTGGCACTGAGGCGGGCGTGGATCATGCTACTTGCCTCACGCCCGACTTTACCAAGTTTTCGCACCCATAAACGGGCGCAATGTGATGGTAAAATTGTGCCAAGTGGGCCTGATTTTACCATTTTGATTCTAAGTGCTGGGCGGACTTGAAACTGGGAGTGTTTCAGATCCGACATTTAGACCCGTTCTGAGGCGCCCCCATACGCACTCTGCCTGCAAAAATATCAGCAAGTCTAATCGCGCTGCACAAGCCTGTGGGCGGGGCTTAACACACCCGAAACCCTGCAGCTCCGATCGGCGCCTCCAACTGCACCTGTGCAGAAAAAAATAGAATGCAGCTCCTCTGCCACACCGCTCCCGGGCCAGGTAATGCCTCCCTCTGGCCCCCACAGACATTGATTTGATTTGATTTATTATTGTCACATGTATTAACATAGGGAAAAGTATTGTTTCTTGCGCGCTATACAGACAAAGCATTCCGTTCATAGAGAAGGAAACGAGAGAGTGCAGAATGTAGTGTTAAAGTCATAGCTACGGTATAGAGAAAGATCAACTTAATGTAAGGTAAGTCCATTCAAAAGTCTGACAGCAGCAAGGAAGAAACTGTTCTTGAGTCGGTTGGTACGTGACCCCAGACTTTTGTATCTTTTTCCCGAAGGAAGAAGGTGGAAGAGAGAATGTCCACAGTGCTTAATTATGCTGGCTGCTTTGCCGAGGCAGCGGGAAGTATAGATAGAGTCAATGGATGGGAGGTTGGTTTGCGCGATGGATTGGGCTACATTCACAACCTTTTGTACTTCCTTGCGGTCTTGGGCAGAGCAGGAGCCATACCAAGCTGTGATACAACCAGAAAGAATGCTTTCTATGGTGCATCTGTAAAAGTTGGTGAGAGTCGTAGCTGACATGCCAAATTTCCTTCGTCTTCTGAGAAAGAGGTGTTGGTGGGCTTTCTTACCTATCGTGTCGGCATGGGGGGACCAGGACAGGTTGTTTGTGATCTGGACACCTAAAAACTTGAAGCTCTCGACCCTTTCTACTTCGTCCCCATTGATGTAGACAGGGGCATGTTCTCCTTTACGCTTCCTGAAGTCGATGACAATCTCCTTCATTTTGTTGACATTGAGGGAGAGATTATTGTTGCCGCACCAGTTCACCAGATTCTCTATCTCATTCCTGTACTCTGTCTCGTCATTGTTTGAGGTCCGACTCACTACGGTGGTGTCGTCAGCAAACATGAAAATTGAATTGGAGGGGAATTTGGCCACACAAGTCATAGGTGTATAAGGTCTATAAGTTATATTGCTCCACCCCCACAACATTACTGACCCCCTTATCCCCCCACCCCCTCTGCCACCCAGACCGATCGCGAACCCACCACCCTTCTTCCCCACCAATCTCAGGCAGAGTGGCAGAGGACCCCCCTTCTCCCCCACTGATCACAGGCAGAGTGGCAGTGAACCCCCTCTTTCCCCTCACTGATCTCAGGCAGAGTGGCAGCGGACCCACCCCTCCCCCTCACTGATCTCAGGCAGAGTGGCAGCGGACCCCCCCCACCCCCGTCCTCCTCACTGATCTCAGGCAGAGTGGCAGCGGACCCCCCCCACCCCCGGCCTCCTCACTGATCTCAGGCAGAGTGGCAGCAGATACCACCCCCCCCCCTCTCCGGCCCACCCACCGCAACCGATCTCAAGCAGTGAGCCATTGGACGCTCAGCACTTACCTTCTCACTAACTGGAGCGCCTGAATCGGACTTTTGTGGAGAGCATGTCTGTCTTGCGCCGATTCTGGATGGGCGAACACGGTGGTAAAGGGGGAAGTGTTGGTAAGATTAGGCGTGCAGCCCATTAAATCAATTTAAATGCATGCAAATGCATTTAAATGGCCGTTGCGCCCGTTTCGGGCACAGTCCCGATCGCGGCGATTTTTGGGCCTTGGTAAAGGGGGAACTGGCATGGAGACAGGCACAGGTCTCGCTACTCGCCTCACGCCCGACTTTACCAAGTTTACCGGGCGCAACTTGATGGTAAAATCGGGCCCTGTGTTGCTCAGAGGGAGTCCTCTGCAGACTTCTGGATGGTGTGCAGCAGAAGTGGAATGGATTCTACCCCTTCTTCAGGAGAAGGCCTGCCACCGAGGTCACCACACTCAGTTGGGAGGTTTTGGCAGCCATTGTGAGTGCAAACTCACTGCAGAAGAGGTCAGGGTAACAGCGCGTAAAGAAGATGAATGATCTTCTGCGCTCAGCCAGGGTAAGTGAGCCTCATGTAGTCTTTTTCTGGACCCCTTACACACCCCTCCCATCTCCATCTTCATCTCTCACCCAATCGCTTCAGGCTTTGCCAACACCTGTAAGAACGCCCTCCTCCCCCCTCCTCCAATCACCATGTTCCCTCCTACTCACTGCTATGCTCCTCACACTCCAGCTCCCACTCAAAATGAATGCCTGCCACATCTCATCACTATCTTAGATGTCAACACTGTCACCTACACTCTCCCGATCTGTGTCACTGCAGGACAAACTCAACCACAAGCATGAGCAAGTACCCCAGCCAGAGGAATGTCGGAGTTGAGAACCATCGTGAAATTTGAGGAGCAAGCCCTCGAGTTGGTCGGGGAGGAGGAAGGGCGCGCCTGTGCTAATGATGAAATGGGGGCAGGAGACAAAAGTGAAAATCCTCAAGACAGGCTGTCATTCCCTAAGTCTAAAGTGAGTAATCAATGTCCCCACATTTCTCCCCTGTGAAGTATGAATGCCATCTCTCTTCCCTCACGGACAAATCAGTCGAACAGTCTGGACATGAGTAGCCCACCGATGAAGAGGAATCACAGCTGTCACCCACGTGTGGCCCTCGCGCAGATACTCACACCTCAATGGCTTCATGAAGTAGGCCTCTGGGTCACTCACTGGTGAGCACCACACAGCTGAAGATCCACAGCAGGTGGAGGCCTGGATGTCCCAGGGAATTGACACTTGGAGGGAAGCTGGAGACAAGGACTGTGATGATTACCACCTAACGCCAGCTCCCCAGCCCCTCAGCAGATGAATCAGTACCATCGGTACCACAGAACCATGTTGAACACCACTTGGAGGAAGCACTGAAGGTAGCAAGGATGCAGAATGTACTCTGGGTGGGGGACTTCAATGTCCATTACCAAGAGTGACTCAGAAACACCACTACTTACTGAGCTGGCCAGGTCTTAAAGGACACAGCTGCTAAATTAGGTCTCTGGCCAGTGGTGAAGGAAACAAGAAGGAAAACCTTGCTTGACTTCATCCTCACCAATCTCCCTATCACAGATGCATTTGCCCATGACAGTATGGGGAGGAGTGACCATAATACAGTCCTTGTGGAGACAAAGTTCTGCTTTCCTATTGAGGATGCCCTCTACCATGCTAAATGCTGCAGGTTTTGACAAGATCTAGCAACTCAAACCTAGGCCTCCATGAACCGCTGAGAGCCATCAGCAACAGACTTGATGTGAGCGTGACTGCCCTTGACATCAAGGCAGCATTTGACCAAATGTGGCATCAAGGAACCCTATCAAAACTGGAGTCAATGGGAATCAGGAGGAATGGTTCTCCATTGTTTGGAGTTACCTGGCCACAAAGGAAGATGGTTGTGGTGGTTGGAGATCAATCATCTCAGTTCCAGAACATTACTGCAGATGTTCCTCAGGATAATGTCCCCAGCCCAATTGTCTTCAGCTGCTTCATCAATGACCTTCCTCCCATTATAAAGATTGCAGTGGGATGTTCACTTTTGATTGCACAATTTTCAGCACCATTCGTGATTCCTCAGGTACCGGAGAAGTCTGTGCAGCAACATCTGTACAACATTCAGGCTTGGGCTAATAAGCTTTAAGTAACATCCGCACCACACAAACATCACCCAATGACCATCTGCAACAAGAGAGAAACGAAACATCTTCCCTTGACATTCAATGGCATTACCATCACTGAATCCTTCACTATCAACTTCCTGGGGCTTACCATTAACCAGAAAGTGAACTGGATTAGCCATATAGATACTGTGGCTACAGCAGGTCAGAGGGTGGGAAGTCTGCAGTGAGTAACTCACCTCGTGACTACCCAACGCCTGTCCACCATCTACAAGGCACAAGTCAGGAAAGAGATGGAATACATTCCATTTGTCTGGTTGAGTGCAGCTCCATCAACACTGAAGAAGCTTGACACCATCTAGAACAATCCAGCCTGTTTGATTGGCACCCCATTCACCATCTCCAACATTCATTCCCTCCACCACTGACACAGAATTGTACCTGTTGTACCATCTTCAAGGTGCACTGCAGCAGCTCACGAAGGCTTCTGAGACACTACATTCTAAACAGGCAACCTTTACCACTTTGAAGGACAAGGGCAACAGATACATGAGAACACCAGCACCTGCACATTCCCCTCCAAGTCTCTCACCATTCTCTTAGAATTATATCATCGTTCCTTTCCCATTGTTGGGTCAAAATCCTGGAACTCCCTCCCAAACCATACTGTGGGTGTCCCTGCATAAAATGGACTGCAGGGGGTCCAAGAGGCGGCTCACCACCAACTTCTCAAGGAATGGGTAATAAATGCCGGCCTGGCCAGTGATGCCCACTTCCCATGAAATAATTTTTTAAAATCTGCATCAGAAGCAAAGGGCATAAATAAGCTTTCATCAAGGACTCCCTGTCCATTTTTCAGCTTTGTCCAATTTCACAGCCTTAAGAACAGCTGGTAAAATAAAGGGAATAGTGATGTTTCTTACAGAAATATGGTATCAAATCAACATTACATTTAAAATGAAGTTACAGGTTGAATGATCTTTATAATTAACAACAGAGAAATCTGAAGATTAGATGTTCCAATTTTAATAATAATCTCCTGTGCCTGAGTTAGATTGATTTGAATTTGGTTCATCTCTAAGGGATCACTGGTGGTAAACAATGACATCTGAAGCATAACCCAGCTTAGTAGTAATTTGATCTTCCTTTGTTCGCTTTTTTTTATTCCTGCAGAACACTCGTGTCAAAGACTAATCTTTTACTGTGAAGGAATAAACCTCTGAATGTTCAGAAGTTCCAAAAGTAGGAGACGATCATGAAGGAACCATCCAAACAAGAAAATATCAGTTGTCATTTGTAATTTATTCAGGTAATCAGAGTATACAGTTTCAAGAAATTTTGATTTCTTTCCTATTAAGCACATACAGCTGCAGAGGCCAATCTACACTGATTTCTCCAACCTCTCAATCATTCGCGTTGCCTTTCTTTGTATCCTTTCAATAGCTGAAATTTCCTTTTATCAGAACTCCACAAGGTATTCCAAGTCCAGTCGAACCAATGATTTTTAAAGTGGTAGGCTGATCTCACTATTTCGGCTCAATATTGATCATTTCATACATGCCAACATTTGATTTGCTTTACTCATTACCACGAGGCATTGCTACTGGGAAAGACAGAGGGAGATTTGCCATTGTTGCAGCTTTAAAAACCTTTCCTGGTTAAAGGGGACATCAATTTTTCAGCAGCTGGAAGCACAGAAGAGCGAAAGGATTAGTGCCCTTGGAGAGCTCCACATCAGGAAAAGCTCCTGGATTATGTGGCTTCCAAATGCCAGACAAAGACACAGAAATCACTGCAGCCATGTGTAGTTGGCATTAAAGATGGTGCCAGACCATGTGATAGTGGCAGCTGTCTCTGCATTTTCTGCCTTCCGGCCTGCCTTTGCTCATGTTTTAGCAGGTCCCGCATATAGAATCATAGAATCATAGAATCCCTACAATGCAGGAGAAGGCCATTTGGCGCATTGAGCCTGCTCCGACAACAATCCCACTCAGGCCCTATGCCTATAACCCTTGATAATGCCCCTGACACTAAGGATCAATTCAGCATGGCCAATCCACCGAATCCGCACACCTTTAGAGATTGGTATATAGAGATTGTTAATTGGCTGATCGTTACATGTTCACAGCCGACTGGCCACTTCCACTCCCAATGACATTGCTGACCTCTTCTGGGTCCACAGTTGGGACCCTCATTGCCCTGTCCTCCTTAAATTCTGCCCGATTTTTCCACTGTGGAAAAGGGCAAAACTCAAGACTGTCAATGTGAAGAAAATCACCAAGAAATCAAATCTGGAATTCAGTAGAAACTTATTTTCCCAGAGAGTGCTGAGAATGTGGTGCTCCATACCACAGGGTGTGGCCGTGAAGGATAGTCTAAATGATTGACAGGGAAGATGATTAATGATGTGAGGAGGGGTAAGGAATGGAAGGTTGAGCTGGTCGAGTCACATGTAGAAGGCTCAAGTGAAGCACGAACATGACTGGTGGGCCGAGTGGTCTGTTCCTGTATTGTATATTTTATGTTATTCTATGGCTAACTTTCTATGGCTTCCAACCGGCGATTCCGGTTATTCTATGGTTAACTTTAAAATCAGGTCTTAAATTTGGAACAATAATGAAGGTTATCTAGTCCAGCTGTAAATTTATATTTAAAAAATGTTGCTTAATGACGGTGCAAAACTCTTCCTTCTAAGTTTTTCGGGCAACTCAGGCCTTTTTATGAGCTGGAAAAAGGACTTGAACCCTAAAGAACTGTGAAAGTGGCCACATTTGGCTGCAGGACTTGACCAAAAATTTCCCAGGGAGCTCAGCCAGCCTGTGTGTGTGTGTGTGTGTGTGAAGGGGCCCAGTCCAAAAATTGCAAGCAGCCAGAAACCAGACGGACTGCTGATTAGGTTATCAGCAGCACAAAAGGGAACTGATGACATCACCAGACTAGGCCGGCAGCAAGACAATACACCTGGTCTGGACTCAATGCAGGTGATAATGGCACTGTCCCAGAGCGAGGAGAAGCCCATTTCCATAATGGGAAAACAATTAAACGATCTCCGATGGAACAATAAAGGACAGCAAGATACCTATTACCTGGGATGGGATCATCTGGTCTCTATGGACTGTAAGATCGCAGCTACAGATAACACTAGCAAGCCTTTGTCTGTGGAATTGCCGGTTGGAAGGGGTCGGAGTTGGCAGGAAAAAAAATTCAAGTTTTACAATATAAAAGGATGGTCAGGCCAGCCATCTCTCTCTCTCTTCTCTCTCTTCTCCTGTTCCTGCCTGCCTCTTGTTCGTCTCCAGCACGCAGCCCAAAGTCCACTGAGCAATTTGAACTAGGATTGTGAGTATCCTCTGGTAATTCGCGAAGTTCCCGAGATCATCATAGTGGATGAGGCTTTGGGGAAAGGGGGGTGCTTTTGCATGCACCTTTCATAGTTTAAGACACTGGTAAATTTGTGTAAGGTAAGCATTCTCGTTGTGCCCGTTTTAGTATTCCTTCCATAGCTATAGTCTTATAGAGCATAAGGCAGTGTGTGTTGTTTTCCTGGTGTTTGGTGATCTTGACCTTGATGTTTTAATAAATATATATATATATATCTTTGACTTCCATTGGAGTCCGTTTTGATCTTTTCAATTTCTCACCAACGATCTCTGACCAAGTCACAATATTAAATATCCCTTACCACAATTCCGGAGTCTAGAACTGAGGGTACTCTGGGCGCTTCAAAACCGCCCACTCAGGAAAGGCTGCCAGGTAAAGGTGGGCAGAGGCTTTCCTTTCCTCTCTCTCTCTCTCTCTCTCTCGGGGGCGCTACTCTAGTGGAGTAGGCGCAAGGTGGCTGTGAGTCCACCGGTAAGAGGGAGAGGATCACCCGGGCAGTGGTGGGGTTTGGACAACCGGTGTGCCAAGCCCAAAGTGAGCCCGTTGGGTGGAGTTGAAAAGGGGATCCCGCTACAAAGTCATGTGCATGTAAAAAGCTGGAAAGTCTATCATTAGGGGTTCTGGAGTAATGTAGGATGAAATTGTTCATCAGATATCAAACACTTTCCTTAATCTATGTAACTGTATGCCAGGACCCTTTCTTTTATTTCCAATCTCTTTTTTTTCCAAGTACTCTTGAGGGAGAGAGAAATGAAGAGCCGACAGGCACCTAAGAGTAAGTGTTGATGAAGCCCTGTGGCTTGCTAATTTGGTTCTTTGATAGAAAACAGGTTTATTTCAGTATCTGGCATGCCATTGATGTCCCAAAAGATCTAAGAAGCTATCGGTTTTGAAAAAAAAGCCATTGCTCATCAAGAATTCAGTGGATGACCCCATGTCAGTAATTTGAAAAAGCAAGCATCACAAGCCTGCTGGCTGGTAAAGGTTAAAGATGGTAGACGCATGTTTTTCATATGAAACCAAAAATACTGAGATTTCCAATCATTGAGTAGGTTCGTGCTCCAAAGTAAAGTTTACTATGTTGTAGAACATTTCAAAGGGAATGGAGTATAAAGTAAGAAAAATAAGGAAGTCTTATTAAAACTAAGCAAAGCATCTGTTCGACCACACCAAGAATACTGTGAATAGTTTTGGTCCCCTTATCTAAAGAAAGATATATTGGCATTGGAGGAAGTTCAGAGGTTTACGAGGTTGATCCCAGGTATGGAGGGGTTTTCTTATGAGGAGTCGTTGGATCTGTATTGATTGGAGTTTCAAAGAATGAGAGGCAATCTTATTGAGACATATAAGATTCTCAGGAGGCTTGACAGCGTCGATGCTGAGAGGTTGTTTTCCCTTTGTGGAAGAGTCTAAGAGAGTGTAGGTCATGCTCCTCTTGTGAGGCTATGCAGGTGCAGATCTGGAGCCCATCCACAAGCAGCACTTCAATGCCAAAATCAACACAATACCAACTTTCTTACTGCTGATCTTTCCAGCTCAGTGGAGATCAGTCATCAGCTGTCCACTGATGCATCAAGAAAGTGACTGATGCCATAATTGCTGGAGCTGGCCAGTTGATAACCTTTCTTATGGATGTTGTTCCGCAGAATGGCAGCACTCAGGTATAACTCAGATATCAGAGGGATGTTTTTTACACAAAGAGTGGTGGGGGCCTGGAATGCGCTGCCAAGTAGGGTGGTGGAGGCAGACACGCTGGCATCGTTTAAGACTTACCTGGATAGTCACATGAGCAGTCTGGGAATGGAGGGATACAAACGAATGGTCTAGTTGGACCAATGAGTGGCACAGGCTTGGAGGGCTGCAGGGACTGTTTCCTGTGCGTACTGTTCTTTGTTCACTGCCATCTCTTATAGAATAGCAATAGCAGCACTTCCCCATGTAAATGGAGATAGAAATTTGTCACTGATAGCCTGAACACCTGCCTGATATTCAATTCCATGACCACTGATTGACCTGATTACCAGATAGGGCGTGTAACAGGCTGTTACCAGCCATTTTGTGCTCCTGCTCAAGGTGAATTTCTACAAGATGCCATTAAGTGCTCCCTCATTGGGGAGAAAGTCCCACCCTTTGGCGTTGGCCACAGCCCATCCGTCCTAGCAATGCCAGGAGTGCGCCAATGTCTGCTGCTGAGATGGCAGAAGATGAAAAAGACCAAGGTCCATGTATCCTTGAAGCAGGTAACTGTGGGGTCTTGGGCTGATCGGATTTAGGTAGGTTAGGTAAAGGGGCAGGGAAGAGGGAAGGGGAGTGGTTTAACAGAGGGAGTGGGTGAGAAGGAAAGAGAGGCTTGACCTTAGGAGGGGAACACACGACCAGAAAAGAAAAACCCCAAAGAATGGTCCCCACTTCTTCCCACCATTCAATCATTTGAGTGAAAAAACTGCGTACTAACTCCTGCTCCACTAGCCACACTAAATGTTTTTTGGTGTGAGCAGCATATTATCAGGGTCAAAAACCTTTCCATATTTATTTAAATATGGTGGGAGTCAACATTTGTGTTGCAAAGTTGCTAGATCGGGAACATACTTTGGAGACACAGTAAACAGTATAATTCACATATGAAGAATGGCACATGTGGGAGCATAATCCTTTGGGTATCCATCAAGTTATACTGTGGCTAAAGGCCGGCATCGACAGCAGAAAATGAGAGAAATTTTAGAAAGGGAGGGGGAAAGATTACATTTTTAAAAATTGCAATAAATTTCACTTCTAATTCTGAATTCTGGGGAAGAAGAAAGAGGATACTATTCATTATGAGAGGTGTAATTATTTAATTTATGCAAACCTTTTACTAAATCACATCGAGGTAGCCATTTACCTATATTGGATGAATTGCCATGCTAATTCATCAGTGTGCTAGATACGTCTGTAAAATGATTTGCTATTTATTCTACATTTATTATGATGCTATAGAGAGATTGTTGCAATTATTTAATATTTGACCCGACAACTTTATGAATGATGAGGTACTGGAAAATATCTTGCCTCTCCAGTGCCATCACTCACATACAACAAAATAAAATACAGAGACTGTAATATCTCCTTTCCAAAAGCTGTATATTTGTTACCAGTAGACAGAAAATACCTACAAAAAATGTACAACAGTAAGTTCTCAGGATACAATCTCCAGACATGTTCTTTAAAGCACCTGTTAAATTACTAAAAATAAATTAATCCTACATAATCCATCATCCCCCGGGGTCAGTTTTAACTCCGGGCGAGTTTCAGAAGGACAGTGGGTGATGGTAATGCAAAATTCTCTTGCAGGCTTAGCTTTCAGACCCAAGATATTTTACCTCCTGGGCCTCAGCTGCCTACTTGAAACAGGCAGAAAGCGGTGGCAGGCTGGCAGGTGAGAGCAGAAGTAGAGACCAGTGGAGACCATTGGCTGCCAGCAAAGGAGGGCTTGCTGATAAACAGGTAAATTACTGAGAAGGGATTTTCAGAAGAGTGAGGAAAGCAGGGGAGGCAAAGGCACAATTTCTGTTGAAGGACCAAAAAAGATTAATGTGAAGGATTCCCACTCCTTGTGACCTCAATAAGGAATGGTGATGCTGTGTTACTCCATACGTCTTCAGAACCTTTCTGCAGGACACACACTGACCCTCTCTATTTAATCTTGCAGCCAGCTCTGGTACACAAGGAAAAAGAGGC